>NC_041393.1:171301823-171413971 GCF_002162155.2 Triticum dicoccoides | reverse complement strand
CCATGATTATTTTGGCCTAGTTACCAAAAATAGGCTATTGTGGCCACTAGAAAAACACAGAAAAAGAACTGCAGTGACTACAAGCAAACAACTAAACAAGACAATAAGGAAATAAATAAGCAAGCAATTAACCCTAGCCTATTACCGCTATTACACATATTACATCCACTGGGCATCAAAGTTTGCCACCAGTGCAAATATAGGGAACAAAGCAGCATATTACATACACTGGCCGTCAAAATTGGCCACCAGTGCAAATAAACGCGGCAGCAAAACAAGAGCATAACTGAAACAACTTCTGAAGAGCTCAAGAAATGTTATCCTGGGTATCCATCATGCTGGCAATAAGCTTTGTGTAAGGGCATTTTTATCCCCAAGGTGTTTTGGTGATTGATGACAATGCTTTTGCGGACTAATCATGTGCGTTAAGTTTTTCAGAGATTCATCCTTTGGCACGAGACGATTCCCTCCCCTCGATGTTTTATTCAAGATAGTGTAGCTCTTTCGTTTCTATGTTGGTGGACTAGTTTCGTAGGAGTCTCCGTACTATCAAGAGGGGATCCGCTTTGGTAAGGCTAGGGTGGAATCAATACGTACACATCTTTATCGCACCCGTTGTTCCATTCCGCTTCAATGGAGTTCCCTTTCCTCTCCTAGCTTGCTCTGACTGGTCCCAGCGGTAGTACCGCGGTCCTCAGCGGTAGTACCGCCGAAGCACATCCAGCGGTAGTACCGCTCCTCAAGCGGTACCGCCGAGGCTCCGTTTGTAGTACCGCTGAGGCTCCGGGCTACTATCACCTCGACTCGAGGCCTCTATTTCTCGTGTCGGGTTTTGCGGTACTAGTTGTGGCAGTAGTGGCAGTAGTACCGCCCCAAGCGGTAGTACCGCCCTTACCTCCACGGCAGTACCGCTCTGGGCCCAGGTCCTTGCTCCCCTCTTATGCGCGGCAGTACCGCTATGTGGGGACGGTAGTACCGCTTGCTCAGCGGTAGTACCGCCCGCCCAAGCGGTAGTACCGCTCTGTGCGGGGCTGCTTGAGGGGGGTAACGGTTGGATTGTTCCCCCCAGTATATAAAGGGGTCTTCTTCCTCAAAGTTGACCTACCTCTTCCCCCAAAAGCTCCATTATTGCTCCAAGCTCCATTTTTGCCTGATCTCTCTCCCTAGCCAATCAAACTTGTTGATTTGCTTGGGATAGGTTTGAAGTGGTGCAAGATGAAGCCGATGAGTTTGCAATGAAAGAAGATGAAGAACCTCGTGAGCTCTTTCAGAGAGTAACCAAACTCGCGGTCTCACTCCGAGATCATGGGAGCAAGGACACGGATGACAATTGGATCAACCGCAAGTTTCTCAAGGCCATTATGCCCTACAACAAGGCCATGTCCTCCATCATTCGTCAAAGACCGGACTTCCACTCCATGACCTCAAGTGAAGTGTTGGATGAGTTCGTTGCAATGAGCATCTTGGACAAGACCGCCGATAACGCGGTGCTCCTCTCTCAAAGGGCAAAGAAGCCCAACCTTGCCTTGAAGGCCAAGGTTATTGTGGAAGAAGAGGAAGATGAGGAGAGAGGAAGATGAGGAGAGCAACCCCGAAGATACAAAATATGATTATCATGAGCACATGGCTCTTGCTTCAAGGAAATTTTGGAGCAAGAAGAACTCAAGGCCCAATTTCAACAAGAACAACTCAAGTGGCTTCAAGGGCAAGCAACGAGTAAGAACTTGTTACAACTGTGGCAATGTAATCCATTTCGTTGCGGATTGTCCTTACGAGAAGCGGGAAGACAATGGTGGCAAGCTCATCTGAAAGGACAAAGCTAAGTCCTTCCCCAACAAGAACAACTTCACCAAGAAGACTCCTACTCGAGGGTTGGTGGTTCAAGAAGAATATCGTGAGGATGACGATGATGATGAAGATAGTGAAGCAATGGCCATGGCATCCGTTTCCATTGCCACAACTCCCCGGATGTCTCTCTTCGATTCACCCAACGAGAACATCACCGACAAGTGCCTCATGGCTAAAGCCACCAACAAGGTAACCCCCAACATCAAAACCACCGTCATTACTAATCCCTCTTTGACGGATGGCATTGATGAAAGTGAGGGGTCTAATGAGGAAGTAAATGAATTCGAGTGTTTTATGAGTAAGCTAAAGGGCAAATCCAAGAAGCACTTTATTGCTCTCTTGGAACAACTTGGTGAAGCCAATGACATGATCGAGGCTCACAAAGAAACCATCTCTAAGATGGAAGGTCATAGTTGTGACTATGCCGATGAGATATAGGATCTCTCTAATGCTCTTGAGGAAGAGCGTGGGCATCGTTTGGCTCTTGAGGAGTCACACAATGATGACCATGCCAAGTTAAAGAAAGATCTTGATCATGCTCTTGTTGTGTCTCGTGTGCTATCTTCCGAGAAGGCTAAACTTGGGGTTGATCATGCTAGACTCAAGGAGGAGTTTGATGTACTTGACAAGGCCCACAAGGTCTTGAAGGGTGTTCATGCAAACCTCAAGGAGTCTCATGCTCAACTCTAAGTTAAGCTAACCAAGGAAAAGGCCACCTTTCCTCATATGGTATTAATTGATAATGCATATGCCACTAACCCGTGTTGTGAGCATGTGCATCTTGTGGAGGAGAATGCCATATTGAAGGATCAACTTGAGAAAGGCCTTGTGACATGCATTCAAGGTGAGAAGAACCTCAACGACCTTTTGAGCAATCAAAAGGAAGTTGTGGCCAAGGAAGGAATTGGGTTCGCACCCAAGTCCAAGAAAAAGAAGAAGAACGACAAGACCAAATGACCTCCTCCTGTCAAGCAAACCTTTGTGAAAGAGGGAGAGGGTGCTCCTAAGGAGAAGAAGAACAATGTGAAGGGTGTTGATGTCAAAAAGGGCAAAACCACCTCCTTCTCCAACAAAGCCGGCGACTTTAACCCTTCTTATGTGTTGTGCCGGGCTAGTGATGGGCATGTTTATGCTAAATTTGTTAGTTCTCCTTATGAGTATATTGAATGGTCTATTTGGTTCCTAAGACCCTTGTTACTAACATCAAAGGACCCATTACTAAATGGGTACCTAAAACCAAGCATTGATCTCTTGTAGGTGTTTGCTTCTGGTGGGGGATCATGGTTGCTCGATAGTGGAGCAACAAATCATATGACCGGGAGCAAGGACTTGGTGGTGGACATGCACAAGGTTCCTTCTATGCCCACCAATGTCGAGTGGGGTGATGCCTCGTCTTCTAAGGTATTGGGTCTTGGCAAGGTTGTCATTTCTCATGATCTAATGACCGAGAAAGTCATGCTTGTTGAGTCCCTTGCATTCAATCTTCTTTCCGTTCGCCAACTTGCACTCATGGGCGTTGCACTTTCTTTGATATTGATACCGTGGCCCTCTTGTGGAGCAAGACTCTTAAGTAGCCTTTGTTGGGCATGTCGAGAATGGTCTTTATGTGATTAACTTTTCGGAGCAACCCACTAAGACCGCGACATGCGTAATGGCTAAAGTTGATGTGGGATGGCTTTGGCATCTCCGTTTAGCCCACGTTAATATGAGATCTTTGCAAAGTCTTCTCAAGGGGGACCATGTTCGTGGACTAACTAATGTTAGTTTTTCCAAAGATCATGCTTGCAGTGCATGTATCGAAGGAAAGCTTCATGAGAAGGGTCACCCTCCCACGACTATCATCTACTCGAAGAGACCCTTAGAGCTCCTTCACATGGACCTCTTTGGGCCTCCATCATTTGATAGTCTTGGGGGTAGAAATTATTGCTTGGTGATTGTGGATGATTATTCAAGATACACTTGGGTGTATTTCTTCAAGAGGAAGAGTGAGACTCAACAAACCGCCATCGACTTTGCAAATGAAGCTCAACGTCAACATGATGCAAAGATCTTGACAATAAGAAGTGACAACAGCGCCGAGTTCAAGAACTACACCTTGGATGAGTTTCTTAGTGATGAGGGGATCAAGCATCAATATGCTGCACCATATACCTCTCAACAAAATGGTGTCGCGGAGAGGAAGAACCGGACGTTGATGGATGCGGCAAGGACAATGATGGCGGAGTTCAAGTCTCCATACAACTTTTGGGCTGAAGCCATCAACACAGCATGTCATGCATCCAATCAGCTCTATCTCCGCAAAGGCTTGAACAAGACTCCTTATGAAATACTCACCGGTAACAAGCCCAATCTCAAGTACTTCCGGGTGTTCGGGTGTAAGTGTTTCATTCTCAAGAAAGGTGTTCGTTTGTCTAAATTTGAGGCTAGAGCTTATGAGGGCATATTTGTTGGTTATGCTACAAACTCTCATGCTTACAGTGTCCTCAACAAGTCCACCGGACTCATTGAGGAGACGTGTAACGTGGAGTTTGACGAAAATAACGGCTCCCAAGTGGAGCAAAGTGGTACTTGTGATGTAGGTGATGAAATTCCTCCCCAAGCCATAAGAAGAATGGGTATTGGTCATATTCTACCCATTGAGGAACCCCTTGTGGCCGAAGGAGAAGGACAATGCTCCACCCAAGTGGAGCCATCACCTCCCCAAGACCCACACGCTTCCGAAGAACAAAGTGAAGGCCCTCAACCTCGTGAACAAGACCAAGGACAAGATCAACCTCAAGATGGTGGTGAACCACCAAATGATGCCCAAGGTCAAGTTCTCCCCCTCGAGCAAGTTCAAGATCAAGAGCAAACTCAAGATCTTGAACAAGCTCAAGACGACACTCAAGATAATCAAGTTAACCCTCCTCCTTCCACATCCGAGGAGGAATTAGAGCGTCGTGCCGCAAAGATTGCTTCCAAGCTCACCACCAAAGGTCAACTCATGGAGAATCTGGTTAGAAGCCTAAGAAAGGGGGTAAGCACTCGTAGACAATTAGCAAACTATTGTGAGCATCACGCGTTTGTCTCTTGTGTTGAACCCCAAAAGGTCTATGAGGCGCTCAAAGATCCGGATTGACTCAATGCCATGCATGAAGAACTCAACAACTTTGAGTAGAACAAGGTGTGGAGATTGGTGCCAAGGCCGTCGTTGAACCACAATGTCATTGGAACCAAGTGGATATTCAAGAACAAGCAAGATGCTCATGGGAACATCATTCGCAACAAGGCAAGATTGGTAGCACAAGGCTACTCCCAAGTCGAGGGTATCGACTCTGGTGAAACCTTTGCTCCCATTGCTCGCCTTGAATCCATTCGTTTGTTGATTGCTTATGCTTCCCATCACAACTTTAAGTTACAACAAATGGATGTGAAAAGTGCTTTTCTTAATGGTCCTATTAATGAGTTGGTTTATGTCAAGCAACCCC
This sequence comes from Triticum dicoccoides, assembly GCF_002162155.2. Classification (NCBI taxonomy): domain Eukaryota; kingdom Viridiplantae; phylum Streptophyta; class Magnoliopsida; order Poales; family Poaceae; genus Triticum; species Triticum dicoccoides. The sequence continues at coordinate 171,408,656 of NC_041393.1, read as the reverse complement.
CCGAGTTCAAGGATCCCTATTTCCCGGATCATGTGTATCAACTCAATAAAGCACTCTATGGCCTTAAACAATCCCCACGTGCGTGGTATGACCACCTTACCGAGTTGTTACAAGATCGTGGATTTGAGGTGGGGCAAATCGATCCCACACTTTTTACTAAGAAGGTCAAAGGGGAGTTGTTTGTATGCCAACTATATGTTGATGATATTATCTTTGGTTCCCCTAACAAAGCTTTCAATGAGGAATTTGCCGCTCTCATGACCTCTAAGTTCAAGATGTCGTCGATGGGAGAGTTGAAGTTCTTCCTCGGTTTCGACATCAAGCAAAGAAGAGAAGGTACTTTCATACATCAGGCCAAATACACTCAAGACATGCTAAAAAGATTCAAGCTAAGCGATGTCAAGCCGGCTTCCACTCCAATGCCTACCAAGTGCCAACTTGACATTGATCCCAATGGTAAAGCTGTGGATCAAAAGGTATATTGCTCCATGATTGGCTCCTTGCTTTACCTTTGTGCATCTAGACCGGATATCATGTTGAGTGTGGGAATGTGTGCACGGTTTCAAGCCGCACCGAAGGAAAGCCACTATGTGGCGGTCAAGCGAATCTTTTGATATTTGTCTCATACCCCAAACTTTGGCTTATGGTACCCAAGAGGAGCAAACTTCAAGCTTGAAGGATATATGGATTCTGATTGGGCGGGAGACAAAGTGGATAGGAAGTCCACTTCCGGAGGGTGCCAATTTCTTGGTTGCTCTTTGGTGAGTTGGTCTTCTAAGAAGCAAAGTTGTGTGTCTCTCTCATCCACCGAAGCGGAATATGTGGCGGACGGTAGTTGTTGTGCACAACTCTTATGGATGAGGCAAACTTTAAAGGAGTACGGTGTCATTTGTGACACAGTGCCTCTTTGGTGTGATAATGAAAGTGCAATCAAGATTTCTCTCAACCCGGTGCAACATTTCAAGATGAAGCATATTGAGATTTGGTATCACTTCATCCAGGATCACATTAGGTGAGGGGAGATCGAGCTCAAGTATGTCAACCCTCATGATAATCTTGCAGATATTTTCACGAAGCCCTTGGATGAAGCAAGATTTCGCGAGTTAAGGCATGAGCTAAATATCATTGATTCGAGCAATGTGACTTGAACCCTTGCACACCCATCCTCATTCAACATGTTGTCCAGTTTAGGTGTAGGCATAGACATAGGGGGTGTTGTTCTCTCAATGAACTCTTCCTCCCCCCATTATGCATAAATTGATTATGTCCTTCTTTTTAACCATCTTCGATGGTTTTTGTGCTTCACGGACGAGTTTTGGTCATGGGCCCAAGGTTAAAATCTTTGCGGCGCCATACCTCTTGACTCAAATATAGGTGGCCTCGGCGACCACCCTCTCTTGAAGAGGTGTGTCTTGGCCTCTTGCTAGTGTGTTCGCTGCCGAGTTAGCCTTTCCTCCGTTTCTTGCCGTTGGTTTTCCGTTTCTTTTTTAGCTTAGTCGTGCTGTCTAGTGGCCTTGAGTTGCTGGGCGGTGCTACCGCTGGTGGTGCGCGGTACTACCGCTCATAAGCCGTACTACCGCCCATCAGCGTGGTACTACCGCTGCGGGCGGGGTTAGGGGGTTATATCGGGGCAGGGGGAGGTTTCTTCTCCCCCATACCCATTCGTTTTGCCCCCTTGCTCCTCTTCGTCTCTCCAGCAACTGTTCCCCGTGGGAGGGCGCCGGCGGATCTCCTTCTCCGGGGCGACCCTCTCCATTCCTTTCGGTGGAGTCGATCCCCACCTCGTCCTCTTGCCATGGATGCCGGTATTGCCCCCGTTCCCTCTCTCTTCTTGTCTAGATTTAAAATCTAGCATCTTAGGGGCAATAGTGGTTGCATCTCTAGATTTTTAGCTAAATCTAGGCTTGAGTAGGTTGGAGAAGGCAACTAGATGGTTTGGATCAGTGTTTTGTAGGATTATTTTTGAATTTGGTAGGACAGTAGTGCCGGATCTGACCACGGCAGTAGGAAACCGTTGTTTCCCCGCCTCGAGCCGTACTACCGCTCTCACTTGAGCGGTACTACTGCTTGAAGCGGTACTGCCGCCTCCAGGTCGCGGTACTACCGTTGCCTACCAAATTCCATCATGCTCCTGCCATTCAGTGATCCTTTTTGTTGAGTTTGGTGGCTTATGCTCGTTCTTTCTGGTTGTTTTGCGTGTTCTTGTGTTTGGTTCTAGGTGATGAACATCCTGAGCATCAAGCTCGCCGTATCAACCCCGGTCGTGCCACGTCAAAGCGTTACCGCACATCTGAGTCAGCAGGAGGTTCCTCAAGTGCTCCACCTCCACCTCAACTCAAGAAGAAGTTTGTTGTCAAGCCAAAGCCAACGGGCAAAACTGTGCCTCAAATGAATGCCAAGGAGTTCTGGGCAAGACGTCGCCACAACCCTTATGAGGGAGACCAAGAACTCACTTTGGTCAACTATCCGTTCTGGAACGGGTTTCAGTTTGCCATATTCTTTGATGTGCTCAAGGCTAAGAAGAATCTCTATGTTGATGTGTGCTCCATCGACACGGACTATATGGAGAAGGATCCTGAGTACTTTGGTGAAGGTCTTAAGATGTGAAGTCAGCTGAACATTCTCAGAATCATGCAATTCAACAAGGACTATGATGCAGATATTGTGGCTCAGTTCTATGCCACTGTCCATCTAGGGACTGATGAGGACAGGACTCTGACTTGGATGACCAATGGCAAGTTGCTTTCTGTCAAGTGGAAGGCATTCATGGAGTTACTTGGGGTGGAAGATCATGGGCTTGCATCTCCTGTCGGCTTTTGCCCTCACCGCAACACAACCTCCACTCACAAGCAAGCTCTCTGGCCCTACTGCACGCTGAAGATCAACCCTGAGAGTAAGAAGGAAACTTATGAGTTGCATGCCTTTCTGGACATTCTTCATCGTGTCTTCCGTGAGACTCTTTTCCCTTGCATCAGGAATCTGGATATGGTTCATTCTTATCTCGTGGAGATGTTTCTCTTCTGCCAGTGTGAGAAGGAAGAAAACACTGGCGAGTCCCTAGACATCTCTCATGTTATGTGGTCTAAGCTCTTATCCACTATCTCTGAGCGCAAGTGCCCGATTTATAGTCCGTTTATCATGCTGCTTATTGAGAAGGCCTGGGATCTGCAACCTCTTGAGCATTGCGTTGGATTTCCCCGAAGAGGAGAGGATGATGCAGTAAAGTAGCGTAAGTATTTCCCTCAGTTTTTGAGAACCAAGGTATCAATCCAGTAGGAGACCACGCACAAGTCCCTCGTACCTACACAAAATGATAGCAACTCGCAACCAACGCTGCTTAGGGGTTGTCAATCCCTTCACGGTCACTTACGAGAGTGAGATCTGATAGAGATAATATTTTTGCTATTTTTGATAGATAGATGCAAAGTAAAAAGTAAAGGCAAAGTAAAAACAAAGAAAGTAAATAAAGTAATATAGATTGATATGATGAGAATAGACCCGGGGGCCATAGGTTTCACTAGTGGCTTCTCTCAAGAGCATAAATTATTCTTCGGTGGGTGAACAAATTACTGTTGAGCAATTGATAAAATTAAGCATAGTTATGAGTACATCTAGGCAATGATCATGTATATAGGCATCACGTCCAAAACAAGTAGATCGAAACGATTCTGCATCTACTACTATTACTCCACTCATCGACCGCTATCCAGCATGCATCTAGAGTATTAAGTAAAAACAGAGTAACACCGTAAGCAAGATGACATGATGTAGAGGGATAAATTCCTGCAATATGATAAAAAACCCATCTTGTTATCCTCGATGGCAACAATACAATACGTGCCTTGCAACTCTTTCTATCACTGAGTAAGGACACCGCAAGATTGAACCCAAAGCTAAGCACTTCTCCCATTGCAAGAACTACCAATCTAGTTGGCCAAACCAAAAAGATAATTCGAAGAGACTTGCAAAGATAACTCAATCATACATAAAAGAATTCAGAGAAGAATCAAATATTTTCCATAGATAATACTGGATCATAAACCCACAATTCATCGGTCTCAACAAACACACTGCAAAAAGAAGATTATATCGAATTGATCTCTACGAGAGAGTTGGAGAACATTGTATTGAGATCCAAAAAGAGAGAAGAAGCCATCTAGCTACTAGCTATGGACCCGAAGGTCTGAAGTAAACTACTCACACTTCATCAGAGGGGCTATGGTGATGATGTAGAAGCCCTCTGTGGTGGATGCCTCCTCCGGCGAAGCTCCGGAACAAGCCCCAAGATGGGATCTCGTGGATACAGAAGGTTGCGGCGGTGGAATTAGGTTTTTGGCTCCTGTTCTGATCGTTCGGGGATACATAGGTATATATAGGAGGAAGGAGTACGTCGGTGGAGCTCCAAGGGGCCCACGAGGTAGGGGGCGCGCCCAGGGGGGAGGGGCGCCCTCCACCCTCGTGACCTCCTCGGGCACTGCTTGGAGTAGGGTCCAAGTCTCCTGGGTCACGTTCGGTTGGAAAATCACGATCCCGAAGGTTTCATTCCGTTTGGACTCCGTTTGATATTATGTTTCTTCGAAATACTGAAAAAGGCAAAAAACAGCAATTCTGGGCTGGGCCTCCGGTTAATAGGTTAGTCCCAAAAGTAATATAAAAGTGGAAAATAAAGCCCAATATAGTCCAAAACAGTAGATAAAGTAGCATGGAGCAATCAAAAATTATAGATACGTTGGAGACGTATCAGGATCATGTCTATCCCAAGGTTATGCTAGAGACTGGAGAGTTGGTGTCTCATGAGATCAAGCGTCTAAGTAAGAAGGACAACTGGGGCACTCAGGTCCCTAAATCTGGGGGTACATCGTTTGCTGCTGCCATGGAGACCGACGAGGAGGCTGAGGCTGAGGATGATGATGACTATGAGCCTTCTGGGGCAGAGCCCTCTTGGGCAAAGAAGCTCAAGGTCAAGATGAAGAAGCTGTTCTGCATGGAGTCTCACGGTCAGTACATGACTCATGTGGTTGAGAAGAAGGCCAGGGGACGTCACAAGGAGCTCATGCGTCAGTTGGGTGCCACCGTTACCAGTGGTTCTGAGGACCAGCTTATTGAGGAGGAGTGGATTCAGCAGCATTGCTCGTGGACAGATTCTGATGCCGAGCAGTTCCCGACCGACGACGACGGTGAAGATGAACCCGCTGGGATCTGATGTTCGCGACCCTTGCTATCACCTGGAGCTGTAGCAACACTCCCTCTCCTTTTGGTGTCTCGATGCCAAAGGGGGAGAGAGTTTAGGGATTTGTGTCGTTGTCTTTGTCTGTTTCGCGAGTGTGTCTTCTATGTGGTGTGTTTTCTCGCCATTTGCTTTGTTTGGTTTTGTGTCAGTGAGACCTAAGTTCCAGACATATGGTGTGAGACATATGCTACCTTATCTTTAGATTATCATTATCTATGTCTATCTAGTCCTTCGATATCTTATGAGTTGCTTGCGTATCCTGGTATATACTTTGCTCTCATATTTCCTACTTAGGTTGTTGGTCTCTAAAATGTAGGGGGAGCGTTGATCCTAGTATGTGTGTCGTGCAGTCCAAAGCACTTATCTAGATAGCACACATCTAGGGTCAGCCCATCTACATTTTAGGGTTTTGGGATTTGCGCATGTCATATGTCTTTTTCCCGTTGTGCAAATCTCGTATTGTCATCAATCCACCAAAAAGGGGGAGATTGTAAGGGCATTTTATCCCCAAGGTGTTTTGGTGATTGATTACAATGCTTTTGCGGACTAATCGTGTGCGATAAGTTTTTCAGAGATTCATCCTTTGGCACGAGACGATTCCCTCCCCTCGATGTTTTATTCAAGATGGTGTAGCTCTTTCGTTTCTATGTTGGTGGACTAGTTTTGTAGGAGTCTCCGTACTATAAAGAGGGGATCCGCTTTGGTAAGGCTAGGGTGGAATCAACACGTACACATCTTTATCGCACCCGTTGTTCCTTTACGCTTCAATGGAGTTCCCTTTCCTCTCCTAGCTTGCTCTGACTGGTCCCAGCGGTAGTACCGCGGTCCTCAGCGGTAGTACCGCCGAAGCACATCAAGCGGTAGTACCGCTCCTCAAGCGGTAGTACCGCTTGCTGTCTTCGGCCGTAGTACTGCTGAGGCTCCGGGCTACTACCGCCTCGACTCGAGGCCTCTATTTCTCGTGTCGGGTTGTGCGGTACTAGTTGCGGCAGTAGTGGCGGTAGTACTACCCCAAGCGGTAGTACTGCCCTTACCTCCACGGCAGTACTGCTCTGGGCCCAGGTCCTTGCTCCCCTCTTATGCGCGGCAGTACCACTGGGTGGGGACGGTAGTATCGCTTGCTCAGCGGTAGTACCGCCCGCCCAAGCAGTAGTACCGCTCTGTGCGGGGCTGCTTGAGGGGGGTAACGGTTGGATTGTTCCCCCCACTATATAAAGGGGTCTTCTTCCTCAAAGTTGACCTACCTCTTCCCCCAAAAGCTCCATTGTTGCTCCAAGCTCCATTTTCGCCCGATCTCTCTCTCCCTAGCCAATCAAATTTGTTAATTTGCTCGGGATAGGTTGAGAAGGCCCCGATCTACACTTCCGCCAAGAGAAATTTGATTCCCCCACTAATCCCTAGCGGATCTTGTTACTCTCGGGTGTTTGAGCACCCTAGATGGTTGAGGTCACCTCGGAGCCATAGTCCATTGTGGTGAAGCTTCATGGTGTCGTTGGGAGCCTCCAGTTAAGTTTTGGAGATAGCCCCAACCTTGTTTGTAAAGGTTCGGTCGCCGCCTTCAAGGGCACCAATAGTGGAATCACGGCATCTCACATTGTGTTAGGGCGTGAGGAGAATACGGTGGCCCTAGTGGCTTCTTGGGGAGCATTGTGCCTCCACACCGCTCTAACGGAGACGTACTTCCGTTTAAAAGGAAGGAACTTCGGTAACACATCCTCGTCTCCATCGGCTGCACTCTTGGTTATCTCGTGCCTTTACTTGTGCAAGCTATTTGTGTCGTATCCCTTGCTTGCTTGTGCACTTATTGTTGTTGCATCATATAGGTTGTTCACCTAGTTGCGTATTTAGACAACCTACTTTGATGCAAAGTTTAAGTTGGTAAAGAAAAGCTAAAAATTATTAGTTGCCTATTCACCCCCCCCCCTCTAGTCAACTATATCGATCCTTTCACTTAGCAAGCTGATTAGCTTTGTCCTGTTTGGCGCTAAAATCCTCCAACGCTTGCTGTTGCACCAGAAAGTATGCATCTGAATGCTCCAGGGACTTTCGCAATCCTTCCGCTTCTTGTCACAGCACAGCTGATCGATGTCTTTCAGCTTGTAGTTGAGACTCAAGAAACCGAACTGATTCATACAGTGAGTTTGAATAGCTTGTGCAAGCGGTAGTGGTTAGTAACTCGAACACTAAACCAAGACAGGACTTTGGGGTTGTCTCGTTGCCTTCAAGATAGTCTTCCTCGGCTGTTTTATCAGCTTTGTTGGAGACCAACAAGGATGTATCACTCGTGGTTATATAAAAACCGGGGCATGCGTGGAGACCAGGCGTAGGGGTAGGAGGCAGAATAATCTCTTCCACAGCGTAAAAATACCCTGGCTCTTCGCATTCGTTCGCCACGTGGAAGATGGCCATTATTAGGCGTGGAAGCCAAGGAGCGCAGCATTTATCAGAAGCCGGACACTATTCGACAAGTATATGGAATCTGGAGAAGAACCCGCCTCGCAATGCCGAAGACAATCTATGCGTCGGACTCATCGTCATTGAAGCCTGGTTCGGGGGCTACTGAGGGAGTCCTGGATTAGGGGGTGTCCAGATAGCCGAACTATCACCATTGGCCGGACTCCTAGACTATGAAGATACAAGATTGAAGACTCCGTCCCGGGTCCGGATGGGACTTTCCTTGGCGTGGAAGGCAAGCTTGGCGATACGGATATGTAGATATCCTACCATTGTAACCGACTCTGTGTAACCCTAGACCTCTCCGGTGTCTACATAAACCGGAGGGTCTTAGTTTGTAGGACGAACAACAATCATACCATAGGCTAGCTTCTAGGGTTTAGCCTCTCTGATCTCGTGGTAGATCTACTCTTGTACTACCCATATAATCAATATTAATTAAGCAGGAGTAGGGTTTTACCTCCACCGAGAGGGCCCGAACCTGGGTAAAAACATCGTGTCCCTTGTCTCCTGTTACCATCCGCCTAGACGCATAGTTCGGGACCCCCTACCCGAGATCCGCCGGTTTTGACACCGACACTCCTCGAAAGTCCCACGCACCTACACAAACAAACTGAGATCTCTCAACCAACGCAATAAAGGGGTTGTCAATCCCTTCATGGCCACTTTGCGAAAGTGAGATCTAATAAAGATAGTATGATAAGATAAATATATTTTTGGTATTTTATAATATAGATGCAAAAAGTAAAGATGCAAATAAAGTAGATTGAAAGCAAATATGATAGGACATAGACCCGGGGGCCATAGGTTTCACTAGTGGCTTCTCTCAAGATAACATAAGTATTACGGTGGGTGCACAAATTACTGTCGAGCAATTGATAGAAAAGCGCATAGTTATGAGATTATCTAGGGACGATCATGTATATAGGCATCACATCCATAACAAGTAGACCGACTCCTACCTGCATCTACTACTATTACTCCACACATCGACCGACTCCTGCCTGCATCTAGAGTATTAAGTTCATAAGAACAGAGTAACGCATTAAGCAAGATGACATGATGCAGAGGGATAAACTCATGCAATATGATATAAACCCCATCTTGTTATCCTCGCTGGCAACAATACAATACGTGCCTTGCAACCCTTTCTGTCACTGGGTAAGGACACCGCAAGATTGAACCCAAAGCTAAGCACTTCTCCCATGGCAAGAAAGATCAATCTAGTAGGCCAAACCAAACTGATAATTCGAAGAGACTTGCAAAGATAACTCAATCATGCATAAAAGAATTCAGAGAAGATTCAAATATTATTCATAGATAAACTTGATCATAAATCCACATTTCATCGGATCTCGACAAACACACTGCAAAAAGAGTTTACATCAAATAGATCTCCACAAGAGAGGGGGAGAACTTTGTATTGAGATCCAAAAAGAGAGAAGAAGCCATCTAGCTAATAACTATGGACCCGTAGGTCTGTGGTAAACTACTCACAACTCATCGGAGGGGCAAGGATGTTCATGTAGAGGCCCTCCATGGTCGATTCCCCCTCCGGCAGAGTGTCGGCGAAGGCTCCAAGATGAGATCTCGCGGATACAGAAGGTTACGGTGGTGGAAATTGTGTTTCATCTTGCTCCTGGATGTTTTCGGGGTATGTAGGTATATATAGGAGGAAGAAGTACATCGGTGGCCACCCGAGGGGCCCATGAGACAGGGGGCGCACCCTACAGGGGGGGCCCTCCTATCTCGTGGGAGCCTCGGCTGCTTCTTGACTTGCACTCCAAGTCCTCTGGATCACGTTCGTTCCAAAAATTACGCTCCCGAAGGTTTCATTCTGTTTGGACTCCGTTTGATATTCCTTTTCTTTGAAATACTGAAATAGGCAAAAAAAACAGCAATATGGGCTGGGCCTCCGGTTAGTAGGTTAGTTCCAAAAATGATATAAATGTGTAAAATAAAGCCCATAAACATCCAAAAGGGGTAATATAATAGCATGGAACAATCAAAAATTATAGATACGTTGGAGACGTATCAAGCATCCCCAAGCTTAATTCCTGCTCATCCTCGAGTAAGTAAATGATAAAAAGAGAATTTTTGATGTGGAATGCTACCTAGCATAATTCATAATGTAATTTATCTTTATTGTGGCATGAATGTTCAGATCCAAATGATTCAAAATAAAAGTTCATATTGACATAAGAAATAGTAATACTTCAAGCATACTAATCAAAGTAATCATGTCTTCTCAAAATAACATGGCCAAAGAAAGTTATCCCTACAAAATCATATAGTCTGGCTGTTGCTCTATCTTCATCACACAAAGTATTTAATCATGCACAACCCCGATGACAAGCCAAGCAATTGTTTCATACTTTAATAATCTCAAACCTTTTCAACTTTCAGGCAATACATAAGCGTGAGCCATGGACATAGCACTATATGTGGAATAGAATGGCGGTTGTGGAGACGACAAAAAAGGAGAAGATAGTCTCACATCAACTAGGCGTATCAACGGGCTATGGAGATGCCCATTAATAGATATCAATGTGAGTGAGTAGGGATTGCCGTGCAACGGATGCACTAGAGCTATAAATATATGAAAGTTCAACAAAAGAAACTAAGTGGGTGTGCATCCAACTTGCTTGCTCACGAAGACCTAGGGCACTTTTGAGGAAGCCCATCATTGGAATATACAAGCCAAGTTCTATAATGAAAAATTCCCACTAGTATATGAAAGTGACAACATATGAGACTCTCTATTATGAAGATCATGGTGCTATTTTGAAGCACAAGTGTGGAAAAAGAGATAGTAGCATTGTCCCTTCTCTCTTTTTCTCTCATTTTGTTTCCTCTTTTTTTTCTTTTTTTTCTTTTGGCCTTCTTTTTTTTCTTTTTGGCCTTATTTTTTTTCCTTTTTTTCTTTTTGTAAAGTCCGAAGTCTCATCCCGACTTGTGGGGGAATCATAGTCTTCATCATCCTTTCCTCACTAGGAGAATGCTCTAATAATGAAGATCATCACACTTTTATGGATTTACAACTCAAAGCTAGAACAAGATATGACTCCATATGAATGCCTCCGTGTCAGGACCCCGACTCAATGCCACATCGACCTAGCATGTAACACCTCATATCACTTTGCGGCCTCACGCACGGTATTCCCACGGGTGTCGCCTTACCTTTGCCCGGGACCGTTTGCGCCTTTTGGCACACGTATATGATAGTGTCGCTAGCATCCATATGATAAGGAGCCCGGGCTGACATGGCTAGTCGCAAACCCAAAGAGGCACAAACTTACAGGGACAGGCATCCATGACCCAACATCGAACGTGTCGGTCATCAGCGAGTGAATCCAGGCTGTAGCACTGGGCTAGCAGGACTCCAGTGAACTGGGCTGTAGCGGGCTAACAGGACTCCGGTGTTCATTGTGTGACATTTCCCCGAGGGGACAGACACAGGAACGAAGAAGGACACATGCCGGCTAGCCTAAGTGTTCCGGAGCAGTAGCAAGCTACCATGGCTTAGTGGAAGCACTAGGAGACATTTCCCGGTAAGAGAGGCTACTAAGGATAAACAACTAGATAGTCAGATCCCACACATACCAAGCATTTCAATAACATACACCCAATATGCTCGATATGTGCAAATACAACATGGCATCACAACATGACTCTACAACTCAAGTATTTCATTTAATAGGCTCCGAGGAGCGAGATATTACAAACATGGGTCTCATGAGCCAACACTCAGAGCATTCAAGTCAAAGCACAAACGGAAGCTTAACATGTCTGAGTACAGACATCTACAAATGAAAAAGGCTGAGAAGCCTGACTAACTACCAGATCCTGCCGAGGGCACAAGATCGTAGTTGAGGTAACAAGCTAAACATCGAAGTCCATGCGGAACTACTAGTGAGACTTAAGTCTCTCTGCAAAAACATAAAATAGGCAAACGTGAGTACAAATGTACCCAGCAAGACTTACATCAGAACTATCTACAAATGCATCATTATCAACAAAGGGGATGGTGGGGTTTAACTGCAGCAAGCCAGCTTTGACTCGGTGGCTATCTTGAACTGCGACTGTAAGTAACTCTTTTGAGATGGCGCACACGAGTCCACATATTCACCATATCAATACACTGCTATGCATCCACTCCCGTCTCCCTACGAGAACGCCATCCATAGCACTCACGCTTATCTTGCGTATTTTAAACTATCCACTTACTCTTGTCTAAGAACTGTACAGGTAACCCAGAAGTCCTTTACCGCGGACACGGCTATTCGAATAGATGATATTAACCCTGCAGGGGTGTACTTCTTCACACACGCTCTCACCACTTACCGCCGTTTACATGACATGTACTCGGCAACCTTCAAGCGGAAGCCCAACGAGGGTGTCCGCCACGACCTACCTAAACAATCAAGTCTCTAGTTCAGGTTTATCGCCTATTCAGGTTCCATCCGCAGGGAGTCCGGTCGAGGTTTCCACATACGGCCCTGATCGATGTGTACAGGGTTTCGTGACACCAAACGGGCGCCCGGTATACCCGGCCACGTGCCTACCGCATCATAGCCCACCCCTCTGGTCAGTGCTGCGCACGGCCTCCAGCATACTACAAACACCAGAAACTACTTGCAACTCCTGGACAGAGGACAAGGGTGATTAAGAAGCCAAGAGGGTCCATTGGTTTCGGGCCCAATGCATGGTAGTATCTGTTTCATGGATCACAAACACAGAACTCAGTTCCTGAGGACGGCTTCAATGAGACAACCCACCATGTACTCCTACATGGCCTCTCACCGCTACCTTTACCAAATTGTGTTCACACACTTAGCTCACACACAGTAGGACATGTTCACACACCTCTGATTCATCCCCGACGAATCAGACCTGACTCAACTCTAAGCATTAGCAGGCATGACAAACAAGCATGAATGAGTAGGCACAACAGGGCTCAAACAACTTGTCGTGGAATTGTCACGGCAGATGTCCTTGTGTCAGGACTTAGTCGTGAGGCCAACGCATCTATGTGGTAGCTTGAGAGGGGTTGAGCGGAATCGAGAGATGCAACACAAGACAGGAATTTAGACAGCTTCGGGCCCCGGGAAACATCATCCGGTAAAAACCCTACATGCTGTTTGAGGCTAGGTCTCATTATCATCACGAGGGAGTCGCCGTAAACCGGCTCTCCTCTTTGTGTCTAGCCCTACGATTGTTTCTTCTTGCTTGTAGCATGTCCCTCTTGGGGAGCCCTGCCCCTCCTTATTTAAGTTAGAGGGGCAGGTTACATGTGGAGTCCTAGTAGGACTAGGACTAGTCTATCTCTAATACAAACCGGATACAAGTCCAGGTCTTAACTCCTTGGAAGACAAATATTCATTATGCCTTTCCTCTTAAACCGGCCCACCATAGTATGAACCGGCCTTCATGAACCGCCCGTTGGGCCACCAGGTCTTGTCGCTCCTCGCACCCGCCTGCCGAATTACCAATGAGTCGTGAACCGCCAGGTCCAAACAGGTCGCTGGTGAACCGCCAAGTGTCAGCGGGACCTCAAATAAACCGCCAAGTCCGGTCGGGTTAACTTCCGGCCGGTTTACACCGCGGGGTATATCCCCGACATTAGCCCCCAAGTTTAGCTTGGATTTGTCCATGGTAAACTTATGCTGCAAAATAAACACCAGAACAAATTTGGCAGGTTGTGCTCCGGGTTAAGAATTCTTGTAGACCGGCAGCTGATCGTCCTTAAGTCCTTTGTCATTTCCTCCTTCTAGAAAATCCGGGTCAATAACCAGCTTCATACTCAAATTGCTGATGTTGGCTTCTTATAGAAAAAATATTGTGAAGAATAATCCACTTGAGTCGGCTTCCAAAACGCCGGTTTAAGAAATATTGGTCTTGAAATACTCATCTGATATTCAACCGGTTTGAAGATGCAGAACTTGCCGGTTTTATCATTGCCACAGACCGTCGGGTTATAAAAACTTGATAATTTCGAGTCATGATTGTTGCAGACATCGGTTCATGATTGTTGCCAACGCCGGTTCATGATTATTAATGACGCCGGGTTGCAGCCACAGGGTCATAATGATTGGTGACGCCGGGTCAACCTAGTTTGCTCAATCAAAGAATTTAACAATATTTCTTCAATAATAATATAATACCTGTAGCCCCCAAGTCTTGAGCAGAACAAAGTGATTGCTTAAGACTTGCTTCAATATAAATATTGCCACTTAAGAAGAAATCCATGTTGTTCAACCCAGTCACTTAGTAAAAACTGAATACTCCATATTATGTAGCCCCCAAGTGTCGGGTTGTCATGCTTGCAGCAACCTGGGACTTGTAATTGTCTTATACTCATAAAAACTTCAACCAGTGTAGCCCCCAAGGGCCGGGTCATTATGCAATAATGAGCAGGGACTTTGTAGGTATAATCATGTAGATTTGAGCAATGATGTGTAGCCCCCAAGGGCCGGCTCAGTAAGATAATATTGAGCTGGGACTTAATATATACTTCAATGAAAATAACATCATATGATGTAACCCCCATCATGGGACTTGAATCCACGTCCACAAGGTTAAGAGCCTTGTGCTTTACCAACTGAGCAGTGGACTCTTCAATATAATGAATAAAAAGCTTTGTACCTTCAACTGTTGACAGGAGCAATTGGTAGCCCCCAAGGGCCGACTCGTTATAATGTGATGAGTCGGGTCTTCAATAATATGAGCAAAAAATTACTTTGCATTAGCCCCCAAGTGTCATGGTGCATGCTTGCAGCGACATGAGACTTGCATGTTTGATATAATCTCAACTTAATAATGTAGCCCCCAAGTGTCGGGTCGTAAGCCTGCAGCGACTCGGGACTATTCCCTCCATGTAGAATAAATCATACCCATTGATGAAATAATAGCCATTGCGCTGAAGAGACTTTCAAAACCTCAATCATAATATTGGTTATTGATAACCATAATAAAAATCTAGCCATGTTGGCTTATTCAAGATAATATAATTGGCGACTTATAGTCCAAAGCCAGGCCGGGCTAACAAACACCAGATAATTTCTCATCATATACTGGCGACTTATCGTCTTAAAGCCAGGCCGGTTTAATAAACACTGGATAATTTATCATCATGCTTTATTCAACCTGTCTCTGCATACAACAAGTTTAAAGTGTCCTGGCGGTTTACCGCCGGACGGGTCATAATGCCCAACATATAACCCAGGTTTATAACCAAGGCTGCACTTAAGAATAATCAATGAAATATATCATACCTGTGACATTGAATCACATCATTGGTTTACCAATTTTTTGTAGTAGAGGTAATAACCCAAATTTTGAGTACTGATAACTCCTTCCATATTGTGCCGGTTTATGATAAACCGTACCGGGTTGTGATAAACACCGGATTAACCATATATAATGCTGGCGACTTATAATCAAACCAGACCGGGTTAATAATCGCCGGATCATAATTAGTAATGTACTGACAACTTGTAGTTGAAAGTCAAGCCGGGTTAATGAACACCTGTTTACTCCATAATAAGATGGTAACATAAAATCAAAACCGGGCAAATAGTCTCCGGATTAAGAATTGACCGTGTTCCGCCAATTTGTAATTGATAGTCGAACCGGATTAACAATGTCGGTTTAAAAAAATGCAACAAAAATCAAATAATAGTTATGAAAAAAATATAGAAGCAAAGGCAATGATAAAACCGTTTGCAAAAAAGAGGCTTTACTGAGCCGATCAGATGGTGTTACCATGGTCGGACACGACCAAGCTCCCAATAAGGTGTAGCTATGGTTCAACTCAGCCAGGTCCCCAACTGAAACCGTGGCATTATGCCGATCAAGTGGCGTGGCAATGGTTCAGGTTCGACCAAGCCCCCAAGTGACTCTATGGCCTTAGGCCGATCAAGAGGCGTGACTGGTTCAGACTTGACCATGTCCCCAAGTGATCTGGTGGCTTTCGCCTATCAAAAGGTGTTGCATTGGTTCGGACACGACCAAGGCCCCAAGTGATATCACAAAGCTTTTTTGAAAAGCAAATTTCAAGGGGTAAACCGGAGGCCGCTTTAAAACAGAACCACTCCATGTAACCACGCATGATGTAAAACAGAACAGAGGCCCCGCTTTATGAAGCAGAAGCCCCCATGTGATCAATAATATGTTAGGCCAATAAGGCAGGATACCCATGTTTGAACCGCGCATCATGGTAGCAGGTCCTCTTCGGTAATTTTTAACTTTTTTGCAAGAGATAAATTCTTCTTGAACCGGGATCTTGAACCGGATATTGAGAGCTTCAAAGCTTTGTGGGAAACATCTTTCCCTTGACCCGGATTTTAAACCGGAATCTTCATTTTCAGCCGGAAATTTTCGGACGGTCTTTAAAGTCGAACTTGCGAGAAGTTAATTCCTTTTTGAACCGGACATTTTTAAACCGGACTTGAGCGCTTGAGAGTTTTGTGGGAGAATATATTTCCCTTGAACCGGATTGTAAACCGGATACTTGAGAGCTTTATGAGACTGACTTCCCTTGAGCCGGATTTTAAACCGGAATCCTTTCTGATGATCCGGAACTTCTTCATTGAGCCGGGATTTTGTAACTATCATATACTTACTAAGCCGGAAATTTTCTGACGGCCTTTAAATTTTCATCCATATGGTAATAGCCTCCGGGACCGGGTTATCTTTCCCTCCAACGTCCTGGGGTTCTTGACTTCACTGAAAACCGGCACATTTGCTGAGACTGAAAACCGGCAACATTTGCTGAGTCATATTACTGTAGCCCCCGAGTCTCAAGGTGACTCGAGGAGTTGACTTGAGATTCTCCATATTTGACCGTGATATAAACCGGCATAACTTGTATATCATTGGTGTTGACAGCACAATGTGAATCCACAGAAGGTTGAGGTGACTGCGGCGGATTATAGATGATCTTGTATGAGCCGTGTCAGCAACTCGGCCAATAGTTCCTTCCAACTGGCGATTTGAAGTTAACCAAACCGTAGTGGCGGCGACTTGTGCGCCTGCCCATTGAGCCATCCAGTGTAGATGGCGGTTGATAGTATATGATAATTTGCCTCCATTTTGAAGAAAACCGGGCTACCCAAGCTGTGACTTGCTCATGCAGACAGGTGCGGCCTGGTATGTTGATGTAGACCAGGCCGCAATAAATGGACGGTAGAGACGTCCACAGTATTAGAGGTGGCTTGGGCAGATGAACCGGCCACGGTGTTGTAAACCGGTTCGGACGGGCGAGTCAAACGGAGGCACTTTCCCGGCAAGCTGATGTAAACCGGGCCGTAAGGACGGCGTCTTGAACGCGTCCATTCACCGTGTAATGTGGCACGGACGAACACCGGGCAGGACGTTGCCAGCGCGTGCTTCGTACCCATGGTATAAACCACGTTTATAATGAATAATTGTCCTGCATACAATATTGCAGACCAAGACAAAGATAAACTGCTCTTTGACAAAAATAATATGCACTAATAAAATATATTTTAGATGGATATCACCTGATGTGTTAGGCCAGAAATTATCCGCCATAGAGTTGATGATCACCATGGTAAAGCTGAAATTAATGACGGTCGAGTCGGTCGCGGGACCAGATTAATGAACCAGCCACAGCGTTGTTAGCTGGTGTCGGTGTGGACGGGCCAATCAATCGCAGGCGCAGTCCCAGCAAGTTGATGTAGATCAAGCTGCACGGGCGGCGGCTTGTGCACGTCCATTCATCATGTGATATGTCCCGGATTATCCCCAGGCGGGATATTATCAATCCGTGGTGTAAACCACATTTGTAATGAATAATAGTCCTGTGTATAAAAATGATATACAAATCAAAGTAATTTGTCCTTTGATAGAAATAATATGTATTACAAAAAACAAATTTAGATGGATATCACCTGATTTGCTCGGCCGGCCGATGGTCCATAAATAATGTCTGTAGATAACCTTGTAATACGACGGCTGCATTCATTTTGAGCCATATATGCACACAAAAGATATTTGTGCCTTATCCCTGCCAAAAGTTCCCACGTCCCTTTCTTAATTCACCAGCGGGCCACGGCAGCAGTTTGGCGCGATTCTCAACGTGTTGATGTGATGTAGAGTGCAAAGCAGCGGGCTGCATACACCATCCATGGTAGTCATGAACAAAAAACTCGCTTTGTATCTCCATATAGTATCTGCATCCATTCTCCTTCGGGGGCTGGCTTATTAGCTTCTTTACACACATACTGCTTGAGACTTGTCTTCGCCACCGCAGTCCTGCTCTTCCTCTCCCACCGTAGTTAAAATAGGCGGCGGTTTAAGTCATGATGGCCACGGCAACTTGGCGGCATAGTAGTGAAGCGGCCTTGCTGCAGCGGAGGCGGATTGATAGAATGGAGGCCGGCGGCTCTCAGTGGTGTCTTTGCGCAGCAGTAACTCAACGGCCGGTTTGATCATGATGATGAAGAAGCGCCGGCGAGGCGAGCCAGCAAGGCAATTCACGGGAGAGGCGCGTCGACGAAAGCAAGCAACGGAAGTGGAGTCCGGCGGTTCAACGACAAACCGCATGCGGGCACGCTTGAAGTGCAGATACCTTGAAGTGGTGATGACGGGTCGGGGGTGCTCCAGTGGCGTTTGAGGGAAACCCATGACGACTCGGGGCGGCTCGGTGACACCACTCGGAGGCGGAGAGGCGAAGCAAAGCGGCACCAGGAGGTGATTTGGTGGTGGCGAACCGACCCACAAGCAGCGGGGCAAGTCCGCGGCAATCCGGCAGTGGCTCGAGCAGAGGTGAGCCGGCGACGGCGACTCGTTGAGGCCTGCAGCTGACGACACAGTGAGCCACAACAGCGGCGGGTTGGCGTCGCGGGACCAGCGATGCGATGAGTGCGACAGCTCCCCTGCTGCAGTTTGAAACAGGCGGTTCTCGAGCGAGGCGCGGCGACTTGGTAATACACGCGAGGCGGGTCGGATTGGCAAGTTTTCTCTTTCTCCGGGTCATGGACTAGCAGTGAACCGGCGATTTAGGTGATGCAGGTCAGCGGGGCAACTCGAGGAAGTTGAAGGCGAGGCCAAGGTAACCTGGCTAGGCGGCTTGCTGGCGAAGGAACGACGCACCGGCTATAGATGAAGCACGACTGCGAGGGCGAAACAAGCCAGACCGGTTGGTTTGTTGGAAACACCAATATCCGACAGCACCATCTTGACTCAAATTTCTTGATCCTATCAAGCCGTGTCCAATTTCAGAAGCAAGTGCTAACACGAGTCATTGGAGGAGGCGATGATCTTAGGACTTGGCGTCAGAGGCGCCGGTTTGGAAGCCAACCACGGTGTAAGTGGCGCGACGAGGCCGGCCATGGCAGAAGATGCCAACGATGGGTGCAGGCAAAGGCGTCGAACCGGCAAGGCGGCTCAAAGCAGCAGGGCAGGTCCATGGCAGCCCGGCGGTGATTTAGCAGTCAACCCGGGTCGTAGTTGGTTTGTCCTGGGATTTCTTTAGTGAGTAATTGTCAGCCATGTCTTCGACGGATAGCAAAGGGCGTCGAAGCAACCAGCCTTGGCGATTTGGCGAAGACGGCGATGATCCGGTGGAGGTGTGCTCGATGGTGACTCGGTCATGCACCTAACGGCGGTTTGAGGTGAGGGGTGCGGTTCACAGGTGTGGCGGCGGAGATATTAGGCACGGGCAGTTGCAGCCTCCGCGATGTGACCGCTCGTGCTCGAGGGCGGAGCGAAGCAGATCCGGCACACGCTATGAGGTGGCTGGGTGCAGTGAGGGAGATGCGAGTCGGCGATGCGGAGGCAACCCGGCGGAGGCAATCCGGCGGAGGCAATCTGGCGGAGGCAACCCGGCGGAAGCAATCCGGCGGAAGCAACCCGGCGGAAGCAATCCGGTGGAGGCCACGGCGGTGACCCGGTAGCGGATTTGGTGGAGCCGCTCCATGGTGACCCGGTGGCGATTCGGCGAGGCGCTCGGAGGTGACCCAACGGTGATTTGCAGGTGGGGATGTTGATGAGGATGCGACGGCGGTAACCGACCCGGCGGCGCTCCGAGCCGCCGGTTGGAGAAGCGCTGGTCTGGTAGAGGCCATGGCCGCACGGAGTTGAGGCGCGCCTGTTGATGGCGGTTCAGGACAGAGCCACAGCAGCGGGGGAGCGGTCTTTGATGGATTAGTCTTTGAGGTTGAAACGCCGCTGTTTTTGATAGGAAGAAGAGGCAGCGTGCTATGGAACTCATGGTACACTCGGCGATACACAAATTCTGGTCCGTCTTGCTGGATCGCTTCGTTTAGTTAATCTCTTCTCTCCAATTGGTATATGTCAGATCCAAAGTTAATAACTACTCGGAAATCACGGTCTTCGGCGACTTGTGATCTGACTGTGTCCCTGCGACATGATCTGTGCACTGTTCTGATCTCAAACACACCTTCGACTTGCAGCAGCGGCGGGGCACCCGACATGATCTTAATTTTCTTAACCTCAAACTTTCATATGTTCAAACACAAGCTTCTCGATCCCTGAAGAGATCCCTCCAAGAACTCATCACCACCGTGCGCAGGCCCCACGGTGGGCGCCAACTGTCGTGGAATTGTCACGGCAGATGTCCTTAGTGTCAGGACTTAGTCGTGAGGCCAACGCATCTATGTGGTAGCTTGAGAGGGGTTGAGCGGAATCGAGAGACGCAACACAAGACAGGGATTTAGACAGCTTCGGGCCCCGGGAAACATCATCCGGTAAAAACCCTACATGCTGTTTGAGGCTAGGTCTCATTATCATCACGAGGGAGTCACCGTAAACCGGCTCTCCTCTTTGTGTCTAGCCCTATGATTGTTTCTTCTTGCTTCTAGCCTGTCCCTCTTGGGGAGCCCTGCCCCTCCTTATATAAGTTAGAGGGGCGGGTTACATGTGGAGTCCTAGTAGGACTAGGACTAGTCTATCTCTAATACAAACCGGATACAAGTCCAGGTCCTAACTCCTTGTAAGACAAATATTCATTATGCCTTTCCTCTTAAACCGGCCCACCATAGTATGAACCGGCCTTCATGAACCGCCCGTTGGGCCACCAGGTCTTGTCGCTCCTCGCACCCGCCTGCCGGATTACCAATGAGTCGTGAACCGCCAGGTCCATACGGGTCGCCGGTGAACCGCCAAGTGTCAGCAGGACCTCAAATAAACCGCCAAGTCCGGCCGGGTTAACTTCCGGCCGGTTTACACCGCGGGGTATATCCCCGACACAACTCCTACTCATGCTAGTGGGTTTCATCTATTTATTGTCGCAATGACAGGTCAAGCAGAGGATAAAGGGGTTCAGCTACCGCAGCAAGTAAAAGATGAATCATTGTTGTCCTAATGCAGTAAAAGAGAGCAGGAGCGAGAGAGTGGAATTATATCGGAATGAACAAGGGGGTTTTGCTTGCCTGACGGAGTGGTAGTGGAATACTGCCCTTCAGTTGGATACTCGTGAATATCCTCGAAGGCAGAACCTACCACGAAGAACACATCGAAACACAATCACCACATGGCAATATGCAAAAATATGATGCATGCAATGACATGGCAAAAATGAGTGTGTTTGGGCTAGTGCAACTTAGAACAGATTGGTTTGAGTTCATTCGAATCAAGGATTCAAATGCAAACCCAAAATAAGAGGTCATATTAGTGCATTAACTTGTTTCACCTAAACAGCAAGGTTAGGTTGCTCTAACATTCATGAAAATGGTACAAATGGATAGATTGAATTTTTCTGATCATTTTTCATATATATATTATTTCATTTGGACTAATGGTTGAATTTATATGATTTTTAGAAGTTTTGGATATTTTCTGATATAAATAAATCATTTCTGATTTATTTAAAACTCTAGAAAACATTTACTGCGTCAGCATGACGTATTAGTGACATCGGCAGGTCAACGGACTGCCCAGGTCAAACCTGACCAGTGGGGCCTACTAGTTAGTGACACAGAGTCAGCTACAGAGGTTGACATGTGGGACCCGGTCAAAGCTGACATGGTCAAGTCAACATTGATAGGCGGGGCCCACTGTGGTTAGTGTTAATCCAACAGAGAAATAATACTAATTAGTTTAGGCACTGGGGCCCACATGGCAGTGGCTCTAGGGGTGGCTTAGCTGGGTCATTAGTGGTTAATGACGGCCACGTCATCAGTCGCCGGAGTTCGGCCGGCGACGACCAAACCAAGGGCGGAGGCTCGCCGGAGTTGAGCTACAGGCAGCGGCTGGGTGCGCTGAGGGCATCTACGCGGAGCTGGAACTCGCCCGCATCCACTCGTGGCAGCGGCTGGAGCTGGGGTGGCCGGAGTTCGCTGGGGTGGAGCCCGCGGTGACTGCCGGAGCTCGGGGCTGGTGCGGGTTGGCGCTAGGGGGCACGGTAGGTCGAATGGGTGGGCGCGCCCGGCTCCTGGAAGTGTGCTAAGCACAACGGTGTGCTCAGCTTCGAGCTACTGTGGCTTTAGCCACGACGGCGACGAGGCACGGCGGCGGCGAGCTTCAGGCACGGCGGCGTTAGCGCTAGAGAACGTGCGGGGCGACGGGGATAGGGAGAAACGAAGAGGGGCTCACCCCGCGTCGTTTGGAGGCATCTGCGAGCTCGGGGGAGGCTCGGCGGTGACGTGGCGTTGCCGGCGATCTCAGGTGCTGGAGGTTGAAGACGATGGCAATGGCGGCATTCCATGGGCTCCCGCGGTGCGTTGCTCGGCGAGGAGGGGGAGGTGGTCAAGGTGGAGCTCCTGAACACGTCGGGAGGTCGAGGGGAAGGCGGTGGCTGCGGTGGTGGCGAGCGGCGTCGGCGATTGCACTCAGGCGCGAGAGGGAGAGAAAGCAGAGGAGGGGAGAGGCACGGGAGAGAGTGAGAGAGGGCCAGGGGCTGCGTGGCGTCGCCTGGTGCATCGAGGAGGAGCCAGGCAGGCTGGGAGGCAGGAGGTGGAGGCCTCGGGCGCGCTGGCGGCGACACGCCTCTGCCTACTGGCAGAGGTTGAAGACGACCGCTTCGCCCTGGTGGGCTGGGCCTCAGCTACAGTGCTGGGCCAGCTGGGCTGCCAAGTGAGCACCAGGTAAGTTCTCTCTCTCTCTCTCTGGTTTCTCTGTTTTAATTTCTGTTTTCTATTATTCTGTAATCTTTAGGGCTTTTCTAAAAATACCTAGACCCTTTCAAAAATCACTAAACTGCACATGCCCACTGTATAGAATATATCCAACATGGAACATTTCAGTTTAGGAGTATTTGGACATTTAAAATATTTTATAGAATTTTAGATGACCAAATTCAAATACTTATGATTTAATTCAGTGACCTTAGGATGACCTAGAAAATTGTGCACCATTTTTGTCAGAGGATTAAGACCAAGGCAAAGATGATGAACATTTTAGAAGGCCATTTCAGGTTCATTGAAAATGATTTTATGTTGAACCTATTTGATTTGATCTGGTGCTAGGGTTTGATCAGTCCCCATTTCAAGTTCATTTGAAAAGTTAAACATGATGCACACATGAAGGGCTAGCCTACTGCATACCAGGACCAGGGATGTGACAACTCGCCCCCTCTAAACAAGAATCTCGTCCCGAGATTCAAGCATAGGGTAGAATGAAGGGGAAACGCAACTAACGCAATCTTCACGACCCAGGTTGCACCTCAAATGAACGTTGATTCAATCACCATCTTGTCTCGTCGTCTTGCTCTGAGAACTCCAGCCAACATGACAAAGAGAGGATAGGGAAAAAGTCTAAAAGGATCGATCTTATTGAAGGTCGAACAACTTAGGATCAACTCAGGGAATGAGACATAGCAACATCTCTCAAGCCGAGACACGAAGCACACATCTAAAGGGATGGAGTGGAGTAGATGACGAGGGTTCACTAGGTAGACAACAATTCCACACTTAAGAAGGTGGTGAACGTTTGTCAACGTAGCGAGGAGTTGAGTTACCATGATACCATAATGGGGCACCTTAGGGAAGGTGACTCGTAGGAATATCCCTTAAGTGGCAAAAAGAATTACCTTTGATTTAGGGATAATCGAAACTCTTTATACCAACCTAAGGCAATTCTTGAGCGATCGTTTGGAGGGGTTTGGTAGAATGGCATACCCAGATTAGAATGGATGATGTGGATTACCTTGTTGAAAGCAGCACAAAGGATGATTTTAGTAACTGGGGAGAAGCTCAACAGTAGAGAGTGAATCCACTGTTTGAAAAGTTATAGCATAACCGAGGGAACAATGAGCAACCCCAGTTGGTGCCGATGATAACACCTAGCGCTTGTGCGTGCTCTCAAGAACTTGAGCATTTCCATAATCATCAAGGTTTTACCAATATCCGTGTCAAGGATCCTGGCAACACAACGTACTACCATGATGAACAATGATAGACGATCCAGATGCAAAGGAAGATAACCTTCTCAGGTTTCACCTTAGCGGGGCAAAGGGAATAAAATCTGGATGATCGACCGGGAGACATTTAGCACTCTGCTTCTAATGTTCTCCTCGATGTGCTAGCGTAACCCATTTATAGATATGGTTTGGTATCTAGGACATCAAGTTAAAGTCGGACTTCGGGAGCACAAGAATCCATAAGGAGTAACTACTGGAGTAAATCCTACGAAATCCTTATGGGGAGGTGGCCAACTTCCCCAATCAAGATACTACAATAATAGGTCTTCCGGCTGGTTGTGTTGGCCACGACATCCACTTTACCGATTATGGAGAGACCAATATTATAGTTCTTGGGAAATGTTCCAACCATGATATCTGCCTGAGATTCAGATCTGGTTGGTTTTAGGATATTTTAGACTCATCAAGTCTAGAAGGAAAAACGAAAGTTTGCAACACAAATCGATGAGATGACGTTGCGAGATTCTCGGGGGATGAACTACGATAGCAAGCTCCAAAACATGAGCTGGTTCTTCTACAACATGTGAACACATTGTCCGAGACAAGCATGACCACATAGTAGTCTTATAATAAAACACTACCAAGTTCAGGTTGGGGAACCATCATCGAGGATAACGAAGTCCTAACATAAGTCATGATTATTAAGAAGGAACTTCTTCTCCTTGAACAAATCAATCAGTGGCTTGGTGTGCTAGGAAACACATATAGAATGGAGGCGGCCAACCTATCAAACCATAGAGTACTTCGCACATGCGTGACTAACTTGGGACGATTCCAGAGGAAGCAAAACTAACTTTCTCGAACCCATGGCGGCAGCTTGCATCAGATGCACATGAGTTAGAGAGAGTCACTTCTTTCATCCAAACATATGCTTCATGAGCTAGCATGAAGAAATGCTTTTAAAAGTTTCCAATACTAGCTTAATGTCCAACAAGATTATGGAGAAGATAAGGATGTTGTTGATGGGCTCAACAACAATTCATCCTGGTTTCCATATAAATGGAATTCCATAATTATGTGAACATGGTGGTAGCATTGGTCAGACCAAAAGATATAATGGAGTATGCTCGAGGAGGAACCACGAGTAAGACAACATTACGAACATCGTTGGTTCTGATTTGATCTGAGAATAGCCCACACTCAAATCAAAGTTTTGATAAGATAATAGGTCCAACAACTAATCACAGGGACCAATTGATGAAGATATCATCTTTCTTCAACATACATACAAGATATCCCTTAACATGAACTAAGTCGGACAAGCTTTTATCTTCCAGCTCTCCAAGTTGTTGTTTAGCTTAACCAACTAGCTCAGTGGTATCCAACACGGATTATTGGAGGAAGGGTGGTTTACAGGAATAAACCAATCTTGATCACGAACTCAACATAGCGGACAGGTGACAACCTGGTAACACTTCCGAGAAGATATTTGGAAATCACAAACCACCGATATGTTACTAAGCTCGAGAACAATCTTGCTTTTCAGGGCAAGACGATATGATCAAACGAGCAAGGAATTGACACAATCCGAACTCATTGATCAAAGAGTGCACCAGGGATATCGACTAGGTAGTACGATCAATCTTAGAATGTTGACTCGATAACCAACATGCTAAGGTTGAAATTATTGTCCATTAACTACCGAGCAACAGCGTTGCCGGAAGTATTGATTTCGCACATCACAGTACACTTGTTAGCACTCCGGTTGCGACAACACGGAACCGAGGAATGAACAATGATGGCAAGAAGTATTACTGCGTCAAGAATTCATAAGAGGTGGTGCAATTCTCATGACACTCTTGACATAAAGATGGTAACACTTCAGGGTAGAACAGAATCAAAAGCTGGATTGGCATTTTGATCTGCGAAATACAACTACTTTGACCCAATCCTAGATATGGATGAGGTACTGGAGTTTGTTTCTCCTAGTCATTCCGAAATAGAATGGCTTGGCGGATCACAGGAATAAATAGGCATCGATAACATGAATGCACAACCACTCTTGACCAACAATGATAGACGGAGATCAGGATACAACTAAAGAGAGGGACAACTCTAAGGAACATATATCTTTCTGAGTAGTATGTCGAGCAAAACTCAACATTTCATCCGGATAACCCATGCAGAAAGGTTGAGCTGGCAGATTCACAATGTAGAATGGAGAACTCGTCAAGAGAGATCTTATTGTGATCTTTTGGTTTAGCGGGAACTTCTGCCATAAGCAGTTCATGGTATTTAGAAGAGGGATATACCACGAACCTCAAGGACTATCACAAAGGTTACTAATAACCTAAAGGAACGAGCAACCACTATCAACATGAAGTGAGTAGGGTGAGTTTCGGGTTCAAGAACTCGGAAATAGAATACCTACTAACTAATGGCATCACAGGATGCTTTCAAGAATGATGGCCAGAATCATCACACTGGGAACACGAACATGGCTAGTGAGGGAGTCCTGGACTAGGGGGTGTCCGGATAGCTGAACTATCATCATCGGCCTGACTCCAAGACTATGAAGATACAAGATTGAAGACTTTGTCCCGTGTCCGGATGGGACTTTCCTTGGCGTGGAAGGCAAGCTTGGCGATACGGATATGTAGATCTCCTACCATTGTAACCGACTCTGTGTAACCCTAGCCCTCTCCGGTGTCTATATAAACCGGATGGTTTTAGTCCGTAGAACAATAACAACAATCATACCATAGGCTAGCTTCTAGGGTTTAGCCTCCTTGATCTCGTGGTAGATCTACTCTTGTAACATCCACATCGTCAATATCAATCAAGCAGGACGTAGGGTTTTACCTCCATCAAGAGGGCCCGAACCTGGGTAAAACATTGTGTCCCTTGTCTCATGTTACCATCCGCCTAGACGCACAGTTCGGGACCCCCTACCCGAGATCCGCCGGTTTTGACACCGACATTGGTGCTTTCATCGAGAGTTCCTCTGTGTCGTCACTGATAGGCTCGATGGCTCCTTCGATCATCAACAACGACGCAGTCCAGGGTGAGACTTTTCTCCTCGGACAGATCTTCGTATTCGGCGGCTTTGCACTGCGGGCCAATTCGGTTGGCCATCTGGAGCAGATGGAAAGCTACGCCCCTGACCGTCAGGTCAGATTTGGAAGTCTTAACTTC
Organism: Triticum dicoccoides; assembly: GCF_002162155.2. Lineage (NCBI taxonomy): Eukaryota > Viridiplantae > Streptophyta > Magnoliopsida > Poales > Poaceae > Triticum > Triticum dicoccoides. Next base: position 171,381,432 of record NC_041393.1, on the reverse strand, counting down.
ATGGCTGACGTCCGCGGAGACTTGATCTTCAACGGATTCGAGCCACAGCCGAGCGCGCTGCACTGTCACAATGGGCATGATTTAGCTCTGCTGCCGGACAGCGCCCTGGAGGCCGCACACAAAACCGCTCTGACCCTTGATTCTGAGCCGGCTGCGCAGATCGAGGACGGATGGTTAGACACCGCCTCGGGGGCTGCAACCTCTACGACTATAGAGCCGAATACTGACTTTGTCCCTTCTGAAGCTCGTGACTCCAAGGTGCCGGACTCCTTGCAGGACTCCGAACCTCCCGCGCCCCCACCAATTGAATCCGATTGGGCGCCGATCATGGAGTTCGCCGCCGCGGACATCTTTCAACACTCACCTTTTGGCGACATTCTGAACTCGCTAAAATATCTCTCGTTATCAGGAGAGCCCTGGCTGGACTGCGGTCAGGACGGTTGGGATGCGGACGACGAAGAAATTCAAGACCCACCCACCACCCACTTAGTAGCCGCTGTCGACGATCTAACCGACATGCTAGACTTCGACTCCGAAGACATCGACGGTATGGACGACGATGCCGGAGACGACCAAGAACCAGTGCCTATTGGGCACTGGAAAGCCACCTCGTCATACGACATATACATGGTGGATATCCCAAAGGATGGGAATGGCGAAGGAACAGCGGAGGAAGACCCCTCCAAGAAACAGCCCAAGCGCCGGCGTCAGCAGCGCCGCTCTAAATCCTGCCACAGCAAGAATGGCGAAACCGGCACCGGAGATAATAATACCCCAGACAGTGCCGAAGAAAACCCCCTCCAGCAAGATTCAGCGCAGGAGGACGGAGATGCCAGCCCTCACAAGAGGGCGGTAGACGAAGAGGTAGAGGAAGATGGTTACATGCCTCCCTCTGAAGACGAGGCAAGCCTCTACGACGACGAATTTGTCGTGCCTGAGGATCCCGTCGAACAAGAGCATTTCAAACACAGGCTTATGGCCATGGCAAACAGCCTCAAGAAAAATCAGCAACAGCTTAGAGCTGATCAGTATCTGCTAGCCGACAGATGGACGGAAGTCCTGGCGGCCGAAGAGCATGAGCCCGAACGCCCCTCCAAAAGCTACCCCAAACGCAAGTTGCTCCCCCAATTAGAGGAGGAGGCATATAAACCTGCATCACCAGAGCACAATACGGCTGACCGGCCACCTCGTGGTTGCGACAGAGAGGCCTCTAGGCCCTTCACTAGAACCGTACCCCGGCATCGCTCGAACAGCACAAGGCCACAGGGGAATGCTCCGGACTTGCAAGATATATTGGAGGATAAGGCAAGACAATCAAGATCGATCTACGGATAGCGTGGGCGCCCCATGATACGTGACGACAACCATCGCGCCGGACATAGTAAGTCCGGCCGGGCCGAACACAATAGACAAAGCTCGTTGGAGCTTCGCCGCGATATAGCCCAATACAGAGGCGCCGCACACCCACTATGCTTCACAGACGAAGTAATGGATCATCAAATCCCTGAAGGGTCTAAACCCGTGAATATCGAATCCTATGACGGCACAACAGACCCCGCAGTTTGGATCGAAGACTATCTCCTTCATATCCACATGGCCCGCGGTGACGATCTTCACGCCATCAAATACCTCCCACTCAAGCTTAAAGGACCAGCTCGGCATTGTCTTAACAGCTTGCCAGCAGAATCAATTGGATGTTGGGAGGACCTGGAAGCCGCATTCCTTGATAACTTCTAGGGCACGTATGTGCGACCACTAGACGCTGACGACCTAAGCCACATAATTCAGCAGCCAGACGAATCGGCCAGACAATTCTGGACACGGTTCTTAACTAAGAAAAATCAAATCATCGACTGTCCAGATGCGGAGGCCCTCGCAGACTTCAAACATAACATCCGCGACGAGTGGCTTGCCCGGCACCTGGGACAGGAAAAGCCGAAATCCATGGCAGCCCTCACATCACTCATGACCCGCTTTTGCACGGGAGAGGACAGCTGGCTAGCTCGCAGCAACAACCTCAGCAAAAATTCCGACAGTCCGGATACCAAGGATCGCAATGGCAGGTCACGTCGCAACAAGAATAAACGCCGCATTAACAGCAACAATAATGAGGATACGGCGGTCAACGTCGGATTCAGAGGCTTGAAACCCAGTCAGCGGAAGAAGCCATTCAAAAGAACTACTACAGGTCCGTCCAATTTGGACCGAATACTCGATCGCTCGTGCCAGATACACGGCACCCCCGAAAAGCCAGCCAACCACACCAACAGGGACTGTTGGGTATTCAAGCAGGCAGGCAAGCTAATTGCCGAAAACAATGACAAGGGGCTGCATAGCGATGACGAAGAAGAGACCCGACCGCCGAACAACAGAGGACAGAAGGGTTTTCCCCCACAAGTGCGGATGATGAATATGATATACGCAACCCACATACCCAAGAGGGAGCGGAAGCGTGCACTCAGGGACGTATACGCGATGGAGCCAGTCGCCCCGAAGTTCAACCCATGGTCCTCCTGCCCGATCACTTTTGATCGAAGGGACCACCCCACCAGCATCCGCCACGGCGGATTCGCCGCATTGGTTTTAGACCCAATCGTCGATGGATTTCACCTCACCAGAGTCCTGATGGACGGCGGCAGCAGCCTGAACCTGCTTTATCAGGGCACAATGTGCAAGATGGGCATAGACCCCTCAAGGATTAAACCCACAAAGACGACCTTCAAAGGTGTCATACCAAGTGTAGAGGCCAAATGTACGGGCTCTGTCACACTGGAAGTAGTCTTCGGATCCCCGGATAACTTCCGAAGCGAGGAGTTAATCTTCGACATAGTTCCGTTCCGCAGCGGCTATCATGCTCTGCTCGGACGGACCACGTTTGCAAAGTTCAACGCGGTTCCGCACTGCGCATACCTCAAGCTCAAGATGCCAGGCCCTCGAGGAGTCATCACGGTCAACGGGAACACCGAGCGCTCCCTCCGAACGGAGGAACATACAGCGGCTCTCGCGGCAGAAGTACAATGCAGCCTCTTAAGGCAATTCTCGAGTCCGGCCGTTAAGCGACCGGACACGGCCAAACGCGCCCGAAGTAACCTACAACAAGACCACCTGGCGCGTTCCCAGCATGCGTAGCAATGCGACCCCAACCCCAGCCCTCGCAAGATCGCAAGACTGGTCCTTCGCATACATCAGTACGCTCTGGAGATACCATGGGCATAGGGGAAGGGGCACGACCACGACAGGCCCAGAATGCGGCTCGACCACATCAGGGGCTCCCAAGTGTGTCATTTCTTTTTTTTCCTTTTTCCTTTCTTACCCACAGGACTCCGTTTACCAGAGGCCCTGTCCGGCAGTAAACCGGACGAACTCACGATGCAACAGCCAGGGAAGGAGAAAGGTTGCGACGAATATCCAGGTGGTCTCCCTTACGAGCATTAAATATGTTTTATACACCACTCCGCAGCCTACCCCTGGAGGGGGACATGTTTAATAGTCCCGTCCCTTGCTTATCGCACTATTTGTATCGTTCTGCATTCATAGCAGTACTTCTTAAATAAAACAATGCAGCACCTTTTTGCTTATAATTGCATTTCTTTCTTATACATATGTTCATTTGCGACATGTTGCATCCGTACACTTTGGTACGGCTAAAAACACCAGGGGCTTATGTTCCCACATCATGGTGTGATAAGTCTGAACACTTTCACAAGTGCGGCACTCCGAACTTATAGCATTATATGCATCAGCTCCGAATCATGTCTTGGGTCAATAGTTGGGTTTGCCCGGCTCCCATGTTTTGGTACCTTACGTTCCGTTGTATCGGCTAAGGTAGCACTGGGAGAACCACTGCGATTGCGCCCCAGTTGAGCTGGGCTAACGCCTCAGTGGAGAAAGCTAAAACTGACCGTCATGATGAGGCGAGAGTCGGTCGCTGTTCAAGAGGTTTTTTCGAGTCCCTAAAGACTTATGCCGCTTAGAGCGAGGAACCGGCTTTGTCCGGCCCAGGCGTGGATAGCGCCTTCCGAACACTAGGGGCTTCGCCGAAATTTAAAATTATAGAATTCTATGGCTAAGTGAGAGTGTTCAAGCATTATAAGTCCGGTTTCCTAGTTCTTCATGTTGAGTGCCTCCCTAGATGGACCCAAATATGGGAACAAGAGTGCTCAAATTTATCCCGAACACCCCAGCACTCGTGGCATGGGGGCTGAAGCCGACGACTTGCCATCTCTCAGATTTGATAAACAGCCGCACAGAAGGTAATATTTTAAATCAACAAGCGTTGCTTCGCGCATATGAACAAAGTTTTCTGAGCACAGGATAACAAAATGCGAGTCTACTCAAATATTACATTATTGGAGCACTCACCCGCATTAGTGCGGGCACCCTTCAGGACACTCTTGTAATACATCTCGGGCGTGCGATACTCCTTGCCCGGCGGTGGCGCGTCCGTCACAAGCTTCTCAGCATCCATCTTGCCCCAGTGCACCTTAGCACGGGCAAGGGCCCGACGGGCACCTTCAATACAGGCGGATCGCTTGATGACCTCAACCCATGGACACGCATCCACCAGCCGCCGCACCAGGCCGAAGTAGCTCCCAGGCATGGCCTCATTGGGCCACAGCCGAACTATGAGGCCCTTCATGGCCTGTTCGGCCACCTTGTGGAGCTCGACCAGCTGCTTCAGCTGGTCGCTAAGGGGAACCGGATGTCCGGCCTCAGCATACTGAGACTAGAAGACCTTCTCCGTCGAGCTCCCCTCCTCGGCCCTGTAGAAAGCGGCAGCACCGGACACGCTGCGGGGCAGATCTGCGAACGCTCCTGGAGAGCTCCGAATTCGGGTAAGTAACACGTAATCCACATCCACATGCTTGCTTTGCATGAAAAATGCCTTACCCGACGCTATTTTCTTCAACGCCTCGATTTCCTGGAGGGCCTTGTAGGCTTCGGCCTTAGCGGCTTTGGCACTCTCAAGAGCCGATGCAAGCTCGGACTCTCGAGTCTTTGAGTCATGCTCCAAACTCTCATGTTTTTCCACGAGAGCCTGGAGCTCTTGCCGTACCTCCGCCACCCGCGCCTCCTGCTTCTCTCGCTCGGCGCGCTCCACGGCCGCATTACGTTCGGCCATGAACACCACCTCCTTCAGGGTCGCCACCTCGTTTGTGGCCCCTGCAATACCCACGTTATCCTTGTAATTCTTTTTGCAACCAAATCCTTTTCTGTAAGGTACAACATTAATAAGGTGCTACTCACCTTCTTTGTCCTCGAGCTGCTTCTTGGCACGGCCGAGCTCGTTCTCAGACCACTCGAGGTTTTGCTTCAAATCATTGACCTCCGCAGTCAGTGCGGCAGAGGTCAGCAAGGTAGCCTGCAATCCCATATCGACATATTTTTTATGACTCCTGCATATATCTTTTTAGATCCTCAGTCCGTCTTTTCTTTCCGAACACCGAACCGAGCATCCGGGGCTACTGTCTATGCGGTACTATTTTACATATATTAATATTCTTACCTCAAAGCCTGATAGAAGGCTGCTGCAGGCTTCGGTCAGCCCGCTTTTGGTGAGCTGGACCTTCTGAATCACCGAACTCATGACAGGGTGTTCCTCCTTGATGGAAGCGCCGTTGAGTGCCTCCAGCAAGTTATCCGGCGCCTCCGGTTGGACGGAGGCCGCCGGCGCCACGGTCTTGCCCTTCTTACGAAGGGACCGCCCGCCGGACTCTGGAACCACTTCAGGTTCCGGTGCGGAGTCCGACACGAAGTCCGGGAGGTCGCCCTGTGCCACCTCCGGGTCCTCCTCCTCCGGATGGGTCCCTCTCTGGGATCCCACCTCGACGTCGTCAGCATCGCGGGGAGAAGAGGCGGTTGGAAGTGAAGTGTTGTTCACATCCGACGAGCCCAAGGACCCGCTCGACGAAGCGGGAAGATCGTCCTTGGGCGGACTGCAGGGTTGTATGCGGCGTTAGAAAGACACCAAGCGGCAAAAAGAAAAATCATGAAGTCATTCGGGAGTCCGGATACTTACGATCTCGCTAGGGGCTTGGCCCTTGGAGGCCAATCCTCGTAGTCATCACCGGCATTGGCGGAACAGTCCGGGGGAAGAGTCCTTCCCTTCTTGGACACCTGAAAACGGGAGAGACCTTTTCTTCCCTCCCCCCGCTGGGGGAGAGACCTTTTTCTTCTCCTCGTCCTCGGGGGAGGAGTCCGCCTCGGAGTCATCGGACACCTGAAAACGGGAACTCTTTCGAGTACCCGTGGCCTCCTTCTTGGCCTTCTTCTCCAGCACCACATGGGGTGCCGGAACTAGCAGCCCCGCCAGATGGGCATCCACTGGGTCTTCTGGCAAGGGGGCCGGACAGTTAGTCTTCTCGGCCTTCTTCAGCCAGTCCTGTCAAAGGAAAGGGAGTTTAGATCCCGCATAGAGTCAAACTATGGAAAACAAGTATCCCGTAAAGGGTAAAATCATTTACCTCGTCAGCCTGACGCTGCGAGCGGAATCCGCGATCTTCGGTAGCGGATGCGGGAGCCTCGGCGCCCTTAAAAAGCACCTTCCAGGCATCTTCGTACCTAGTGTCGAAGAGCCCGCTCAAGGTTCGGTGCTGAGCCGGATCGAACTCCCACAATTTAAAGGCCCGTTGTTGGCACGGGAGAATCCGGCGGATGAGCATGACCTGGACTACGTTGACGAGCTTGAGCTTCTTGTCCACCAGCTTCTGGATACAGGCTTGGAGTCCAGTCAGCTCCTCCAAATTGCCCCAAGTCAGGCCACTCTCCTTCCAAGAGGTGAGCCGTGTGTGGATGCCAGATCTGAATTCGGGGGCCGCTACCCATTTAGGGTCACGCGGCTCGGTGATGTAGAACCACCCCGATTGCCACCCCTTGATGGTTTCCACGAAGGCGCCCTCGAGCCAGGTAACGTTGGGTATCTTGCCCACCATGGCGCCTCCGCATTCCGCTTGGTTCCCCTTCACGACCTTCGGCTTGACATTGAAAATCTTGAGCCACAAGCCGAAGTGGGGCTAGATGCAGAGGAAAGCCTCGCACATGACGATAAACACAGAGATGTTGAGGATGAAATTCGGGGCCAGATCATGGAAATCTAGGCCGTAGTAGAACATGAGCCCCCGGACAAAGGGGTGAAGTGGGAAGCCTAGTCCACGGAGGAAATGGGGAAGGAATACCACCCTCTCATGGGGCCTGGGGGTGGGGATGAGTTGCCCCTTGTCGGGGATCCGGTGCGCGATGTCGCTGGACAGGTATCCGGCGCCGCACAGCCTCTCGATGTGCCCCTTCGTAACGGAGGAGGCCATCCACTTGTCTCCCGCTCCGGACATGGCTAGAGAAGGTCGAGGTGAGATGTGCGGACTTGGGCGCTGGAGCTCGAGTGCGCGGAGATGGATAAGCAAAGGAGGAAGAAGGCGTAGGTAAAAAGGTGGATCCTTATCCCCTTATATATGGGCAGACGAAACTATGCATCCCCACCAGCCTGGTAAAACTCGCTTTTCTCCCAAGCGCCGCAATCAATGGCGCGGTTGGGTTACCCATGTCCGTATTGATGAGAATCCCGGAATGAGGGGAGCACGATCTCTGCTTCCACAAGACGTGCCAAGGAAACCGCTTTGCTGAACGCGCTGAGGCGGTATAATAAAAATGATTCGAGTAAAGACTTGGTTGTGGTGTGACATCACGCCACGAAATACGTCAGCAGATTGAGCTTGTGTAAATATTATTCTCTCTACGATGGAATGTGGAATTTATTTTGCAGAGCCGGACACTATCCTCGTGTTCACAATCTTCTACAAATTATTCGGAGAAGGAACCCGCCTTGCAATGCCGAAGACAATATGCGTGCCGGACTCGTCGTCATTGAAGCCTGGTTCAGGGGCTACTGAGGGAGTCCTAGACTAGGGGGTGTCCGGATAGCCGAACTATCATCATCGGCCGGACTCCAAGACTATGAAGATACAAGATTGAAGACTTCGTCCCGTGTCCGGATGGGACTTTCCTTGGCGTGGAAGGCAAGCTTGGCAATACGGATATGTAGATCTCCTACCATTGTAACCGACTCTATGTAACCCTAGCCCTCTCTGGTGTCTATATAAACCGGATGGTTTTAGTCCGTAGAACAATAACAACAATCATACCATAGGCTAGCTTCTAGGGTTTAGCCTCCTTGATCTCGTGGTAGATCAACTCTTGTAACATCCACATCATCAATATCAATCAAGCGGGACATAGGGTTTTACCTCCATCAAGAGGGCCCAAACCTGGGTAAAACATCGTGTCCCTTGTCTCCTGTTACCATCCGCCTAGACGCACAGTTCGGGACCCCCTACCCGAGATCCGCCGGTTTTGACACCGACAGCTAGATTACTAGATGATCCTCTAAGACACCTAGGGTCATAATAATAACTCCAACATATATGTCGAGGCAATAGAGCACCTCAACTCACTGATTAGTGTGGTTAACCTGGCCCAAAGAACATTGGGAACGGGAAGAAGGGATTTGCAAATGCATCAGACTATTTAGAAACCTGGGATGACTCGGACAGGATAACGGCTGTAAATGCTCAAAAATATTTGAGACATCCAGCGAAAATGGTGGCATAACCACTTAGAAGCACAATAACAAGGTTCCGAGACCAACTATGAACACACAGGGGTATTAGAAACTAAACTAGGGCTTAAATCCAACAATCTTACAAGTCTACTGATTAGTAACACGTGATCCTAATAGAAAGATGAGAAGCCTAGTTCCTTAACCCCGCAGGAAAGATAAGATGACTCGGATCAGAAGGCATAAGGGATAAGAAGTAAAAAGAGCCTTACGTTCCATCCCACAATCAATTCCCTTATATATCTAAAGAATTTCTAGACTCAACTTCGACCAGTTTGGCTTGGTAATCCTACAGGCAGTCAAGCTCTGATACCAAAGCTGTCAGGACCCCGACTCAATGCCACATCGACCTAGCATGTAACACCTCATATCACTTTGCGGCCTCACGCACGGTATTCCCACGGGTGTCGCCTTACCTTTGCCCGGGACCGTTTGCGCCCTTTGGCACACGTATATGATAGTGTCGCTAGCATCCATATGATAAGGAGCCCGGGCTGACATGGCTAGTCGCAAACTCAAAGTGGCACAAACTTACAGGGACAGGCATCCATGACCCAACATCGAACGTGTCGGTCATCAGCGAGTGAATCCAGGCTGTAGCACTGGGCTAGCAGGACTTCGGTGAACCTGGCTGTAGTGGGCTAACAGGACTCCGGTATTCATCGCGTGACATTTCCCCGAGGGGACAGACACAGGAACGAAGAAGGACACATGCCGGCCAGCCTAAGTGTTCCGGAGCAGTAGCAAGCTACCATGGCTCAGTGGAAGCACTAGGAGACATTTCCCGGTAAGAGAGGCTACTAAGGATAAACAACTAGATAGTCAGATCCCACACATACTAGGCCTTTCAATAACATACACCCAATATGCTCGATATGTGCAAATACAACATGGCATCACAACATGACTCTACAACTCAAGTATTTCATTTAATAGGCTCCAAGGAGCGAGATATTACAAACATGGGTCTCATGACCCAACACTCAGAGCATTCAAATCAAAGCACAAACGGAAGCTTAACATGTCTGAGTACAGACATCTACAAATGAAAAAGGCTGAGAAGCCTGACTAATTACCAGATCCTGTCGAGGGCACAAGATCGTAGCTGAGGTAACAAGCTAAACGTCGAAGTCCACGCGGAATACTAGTGAGACTGAAGTCTCTCTGCAAAAACATAAAATAGGCAAACGTGAGTACAAATGTACCCAGCAAGACTTACATCAGAACTATCTACAAATGCATCATTATCAACAAAGGGGGTGGTGGGGTTTAACTGCAGCAAGCCAGCTTTGACTCGGTGGCTATCCTGAACTACGACTGCAAGTAACTCTTTTGAGGTGGCACACACGAGTCCACATATTCACCATATCAATACACTGCTATGGATCCACTCCCGTCTCCCTACGAGAACACCATCCATAGCACTCACGCTTATCTTGCGTATTTTAAAGTATCCACTTACACTTGTCTATGAACTGTACAGGCAACCCAGAAGTCCTTTACTGCGGACACGGCTATTCGAATAGATGATGTTAACCCTGCAGGGGTGTACTTCTTCACACACGCTCTCACCACTTACCGCCGTTTACACGACATGTACTCGGCAATCTTCAAGCGCAAGCCCAACGAGGGTGTCGGCCATGACCTACCTAAACACTCAAGTCTCTAGTCCAGGTTTATCACCTATTCAGGTTCCATCCGCAGGGATTCCGGCCGAGGTTTCCACATACGGCCCCGAACGATGTGTACAGGGTTCCGTGACACCAAACAGGCGCTCGGTATACCCGGCCACGTGCCTACCGCATCACAGCCCACCCCTCCAGTTAGCGCTGTGCACGGCCTCCAGCATACTACAAACACCAGAAACTACTTGCAACTCCTGGACAGAGGACAAGGGTGATTAAGAAGCTGAGAGGGTCCATTGGTTTTGGGCCCAATGCATGGTAGTATCTGTTTCATGGATCACAAACATAGAACTCAGTTCCTGAGGACGGCTTCAATGAGACAACCCACCATGTACTCCTACATGGCCTCTCACTGCTACCTTTACCAAATCGTGTTCACACACTTAGCTCACACACAGTAGGACATGTTCACACACCTCTGATTCATCCCCGACGAATCAGACCTGACTCAACTCTAAGCAGTAGCAAGCATGACAAACAAGCATGAATGAGTAGGCACAACAGAGCTCAAACAACTCCTACTCGTGCTAGTGGGTTTCATCTATTTACTGTGGCAATGACAGGTCATGCAGAGGATAAAGGGGTTCAGCTACCACAGCAAGTAACAAATGCATCATTGTTGTCCTAATGCAGTAAAAGAGAGCAGGAGCAAGAGAGTGGGATTATATCGGAATGAACAAGGGGGTTTTGCTTGCCTGACGGAGTGGTAGTGGAATACTGCCCTTCAGTTGGATACTCATGAATATCCTCAGAGGCAGAACCTACCACGAAGAACACATCGAAAGACAATCACCACATGGCAATATGCAACAATATGATGCATGCAATGACATGGCAAAATGAGTGTGTTTGGGCTAGTGCAACTTAGAACAGATTGGTTTGAGTTCATTTGAATCAAGGATTCAAATGCAAACCCAAAAAGAGGTCATATTAGTGCATTAACTTGTTTCACCTAAACAGCAAGGTTAGGTTGCTCTAACATGCATGAAAATGGTACAAATGGATAGATTGGATTTTTCTGATCATTCTTCATATATATATATATTATTTCATTTGGAGTAATGGTTGAATTTATATGATTTTTAGAAGTTTTGGATATTTTCTGAAATAAATAAATCATTTCTAATTTATTTAAAACTCCAGAAAACATTTACTGCGTCAGCATGACGTATTAGTGACATCAGCAGGTCAACGGACTGCCCAGGTCAAACCTGACCAGTGGGGCCTACTGGTCGGTGACACAGAGTCAACTATAGAGGTTGACATGTGGGACCCGGTCAAAGCTGACGTGGTCAAGTCAACGTTGACAGGCGGGGCCCACTATGGTTAGTGTTAATCCAACAGAGAAATAATACTAATTAGTTTAGGCATTGGGGCCCACATGGCAGTGGCTCTAGGGGTGGCTTAGCTGGGTCATTAGTGGTTAATGACGGTCACGTCATCAGTCGCCAGAGTTCGGCCGGCGACGACCAAACCAATGGCGGAGGCTCGCCGGAGTTGAGCTACAGGCAGCGGCTGGGTGCGCTGAGGGCATCTACGCGGAGCTGGAACTCGCCCGCATCCACTCGTGGCAGCGGTTGGAGCTGGGGTGGCCGGAGTTCACCGGAGTGGAGCCCGCGGTGGCTGCTGAAGCTCAGGGCTGGTGCGGGTTGGCGCTAGGGGGCACGGTAGGTCGAATGGGTGGGCGTGCCCAGCTCCTGGAAGCGTGTTGAGCACAGCGGTGTGCTCGGCTTCGAGCTACTGTGGCTCTAGCCACGACGGCGATGAGGCACGGCGGCGGCGTGCTTCGGGCATGGCGGCGTTAGCGCTAGAGAACGTGCGGGGCAACGGGGATAGGGGCGAAACGAAGAGGGGCTCACCCCACGTCGTTTGGAGGCATCTGCGAGCTCGGGGGAGATCGGACAGTGACGTGGCGTTGTCGGCGATCTCAGGTGCTGGAGGTTGAAGATGACGGTGATGGCGGCATTCCAGGGGCTCCCGCGGTGCGTTGCTCGGCAAGGAGGGGGATGTGGTCAAGGTGGAGCTCCTGAACACGTCGGGAGGTCGAGGGGAAGGCGGTGGTGGCGAGAGGCGTCGGCGGTTGCACTCGGGCGCGAGAGGGAGAGAAAGCAGAGGAGGGGAGAGGCACGGGAGAGAGTGAGAGAGGGCCAGGGGCTGCATGGCGTCGCCTGGTGCATCGAGGAGGAGCCAGGCAGGCTGGGAGGGAGGAGGTGGAGCCCTCGGGCGCGCTGGCGTCGACACGCCTCTGCCTACTAGCAGAGGTTGAAGACGACCGCTTCGCCCTGGTGGGCTGGGCCTCAGCTATAGTGTTGGGCCAGCTGGGCTGCCAGCTGAGTGCCAGGTAAGTTCTCTCTCTCTCTCTCTCTCTCTCTCTCTCTCTCTCTCTCTCTCTGGTTTCTCTGTTTTAATTTCTGTTTTCTATTATTCTGTAATCTTTAGGGCTTTTCTAAAAATACCTAGACCCTTTCAAAAATCACTAAACTGCACATGCCCACTGTATAGAATATATCCAACATGGAACATTTCAGTTTAGGAGTATTTGGACATTTAAAATGTTTTATAGAATTTTAAATGTCCAAATTCAAATACTTATGATTTAATTCAGTGACCTTAGGATGACCTAGAAAATTGTGCACCATTTTTGTCACAGGTTTAAGACCAAGGCAAAGATGATGAACATTTTAGAAGGCCATTTCAGGTTCATTGAAAATGATTTTATGTTGAACCTATTTGATTTGATCTGGTGCTAGGGTTTGATCAGTCCCCATTTCAAGTTCATTTGAAAAGTTAAACATGATGCACACATGAAGGGCTAGCCTACTGCATACCAGGACCAGGGATGTGACACTCCAGCGGTGTACCGGGATATGCAATGAATCAAGAGCGACATGTATGAAAATTATGAAGGTGTCCTAGCCACAAATACGATGTCAACTACATGATCATGCAAAGAGCAATATGACAAAAGTAATGCGTGTCATATGAACGGAATGGCGGAAAGTTGCATGGCAATATATCTCAGAATGGCTATGGAAATGCCATGATAGGTAGGTATGGTGGATGTTTTGAGGAAGGTATATGGTGGGTGTATGGTACCGGCGAAAGTTGCGCGGTACAAGAGAGGCTGGCAATGTGGAAGGGTGAAAAGGGTGCATATAATCCATGGACTCAACATTAGTCAAAAGAACTCATGCACTTATTGCAAAAAAATAGAAGTCATCAAAAACAAAAGCACTACGCGCATGCTCCTAGGGGGGTAGATTGGTAGGAAAAGACCATCGCTCGTCCTCGACCGCCACTCATAAGGAAGACAATCAATAAATAAAAATGTGCTCCAACTTCATCACAAAGCGGTTCACCATACGTGCATGCTACGGGAATCACAAACTTCAACACGAGCATTCTTTAAATTCATAATCACCCAACTAGCATAACTTTAATATCACTACCTCCATATCTAAAAACAATTATCAAGCATCAAATTGATCATAGCGTCCAATTCACTTTCTATGATAGTTTTTACTATACCCAACTTGGATGCTCATCATTCTAGGACCAACTTTAAAACCATAGCAAATACCATGCTGTTCTAAAAGACTCTCAAAAATATATAAGTGAAGCATGAGAGACTAGTAATTTATTCAAAATTAAGACACCACCGTGCTCTAAAAAATATAAGTGAAGACCTAGAGCAAAAACTATCAAGCTCAAAAGATATAAGTGAAGCACATAGAGTATTCTAGCAAATGCTAATCAAATAGGCTTCTCCCAAAAGGTGTGTACAGAAAGAATTATTTTGGTAAACTAAAAAGCAAAGACTAATATAATACACGATGCTCCAATCAAAACACATATCATGTGGCGAATAAAAATATAGCTCCAAGTAAAGTTACCAATGAACGAAGACGAAAGAGGGGATGCCTTCCCGGGGCATCCCCAAGCTTACGCTTTTGGCTATTCTTGAATATCTTGGGGTTCCATGGGCATCCCCAAGCTTAGGCTCTTGCCACCCTTTATTCCATAGTCCATAAAAGCTTTACCCAAAACTTGAAAACTTCACAACACAAAACTCAACAGGAAATCTTATAAGCTTCGTTAGTGAAAGAAAACAAAACCACCACATAAGGTACTGTAATGAACTCATTCTTTATTTATTTTGGTGATAAACCTACTGTATTCCAACTTCTATATGGTTTATAAACTATTTTACTAGCCATAGATGCATTGAAATAAGCAAACAACACACGAAAAACAGAATCTGTCAAAAACAGAACAGTCTGTAGAAATCTGTAACTAACGCAAACTTATGGAACTCTAAAAATCCTAACAAAATAGGAAGTCCTGGAAAATTTGTTTATTGATCAGCAGAAAAAAGAATCAACGCAAAACCACGTTTCTGTGATTTAACAAAATTATATTCGTGCGCACAAAGTTTCTGTTTTTCAGCAGAATCAAATCAACTGTCATCGTAGGTTATCATATAGATTCTACTTGGCACAAACACTAATTAAAAGATAAAAACACATCTAAACAGAAGGTAGATGTAAGATTTATTACTAACCAGGATCAAAAACAAAAAACATAAAGAAAATTGGGTTGTCTCCCAACTAGCGCTATCGTTTAACGCCCGTAGCTAGGCATAAAAACAAGGATAGATCTAACGAGTGCCATCTTTGGCACTAAATTCATAAGTGGCCCGCGTGATAGATTCATAAGGTAATTTGATTTTATTTCTTGGAAAGTGCTCCATGCCTTTCTTTAATGGAAATTGGAATCTAATATTCCCTTCCTTCATATCAATAATCGCACCAATCGTTCTAAGGAAAGGTCTACCAAGAATAATAGGGCAAGAAAGATTGCAATCAATATCAAGAACGATAAAATCTACGGGCACCAAATTTCTATTTGCAACAATGAGAACATCATTGATCCTTCCCATTGGCTTTTTAATGGTGGAATCTGCAAGGTGCAAATTTAAAGAGCAATCATCAAGATCGTGGAAACCTAGAATATCACATAAAGTTTTCGGAATCGTGGAAACACTAGCACCCAAATCACACAAAGCAAAACACTCATAATCTTTAATTCTAATCTTTATAGTAGGTTCCCGCTCATCATTAAGTTTTCTAGGTATAGAAACTTCCAAATTAAGTTTTTCATCATAAGATTGCATCAAGGCATCAACGATATGTTTGGTAAAAGCTTTGTTTTGACTATAAGCATGAGGAGAATTAACAACAGATTGCAACAAGGAAATACAACCTTTTAAAGAGAAATTATCATAATCAAATTCCTTGAAATCCGAGATAGTGGGTTCGATGTTATTGGTAGTTGAAGACTCTCCAATCTCACTTTTACCAAATTTAGCATCAAGATCTAAAGACTCCGAATTTTTGTGACGCCTTCTAGGCAAAGTTGATTCATCATCAGTCCCATAATCATCAAAATTCATATTGCAAAACATAGATATAATAGGAGATGCATCAATAACTTTAAGATCCTCATCATTATTTTCATGGAAACTAGAAGAACACGCTTTTATAAAGCTATCTTTTTTAGCACGCAATCTAGCGGTTCTTTCCTTACACTCATCAATGGAAATTCTCATTACTTTGAGAGACTCATTGATATCATGCTTAGGAGGAGAAGATCTAAGTTTAATATAATCAACATCAAGCGAAAGGCTATAAACGTTCCTAGCCAAATCATCAACTTTGAGCATTTTTCTTCAAGCAAAGCATTAAAATTCTTTTGAGAAACCATAAATTCTTTCACACTATTCTCAAAATCAGAGGGATCTTATTAAAATTACCATAAGAATTATTGTAGGAATGTCCATAAATATTAGAGGAATTACTAGGGAACGGTCTAGCATTAAAGTTTCCTCTATAAGCATTGTTTCCAAAACTATTCCAACCAACAAAATTCACATCCATAGATTCATTATTATTCTCAATCAAAGAAGACAAAGGCATATCATTGGGATCAAGAGGAGTATTTTTAGTAGCAAACATCTTCATAAGTTCATCCATCTTTCCATTCAAAGCATTAATTTCTTCTATAGCGTGCACATTTTTACTAGAAGATCTTTCGGTGTGCCATTGAGAATAATTAGCCATAATATTATCAAGAAGTTTTCTAGCATCTCCTAACGTGATTTCCGTAAACATGCCTCCCGTGGCCGGATCTAAGAGATTTCTAGAAGCAAAGTTCAAACCGGCATAAAAATTTTGTATGATCATCCATAAATTCAAACCATGAGTAGGGCAATTGCGAAGCATCAATTTCATTCTTTCCCGAGATTGGGCAACATGCTCATGATCAAGTTGTTTAAAATTCATAATATCGTTCCTAAGAGTGATGATCTTAGCGGGAGGAAAATACTTAGAGATAAAAGCATCTTTGCACTTATTCCAAGAATCAATACTATTTTTAGGCAAAGACGAAAACCAAACTTTAGCACGATCTCTAAGTGAAAACGGAAATAACTTCAATTTGACAATATTGTTATCCGTATCTTTCTTCTTTTGCATATCACACAAATCAACAAAATTATTTAGATGAGTAGCGGCATCTTCACTAGGAAGGCCGGTAAATTGATCTTTCATAACAAGATTCAGCAAAGCGGTATTGATTTCACAAGACTCAACATCATTAAGAGGAGCAATCGGAGTACTAAGGAAATCATTATTATTGGTATTCGAGAAATCACACAATTTGGTATTATCTTGCGCCATGGCAACAAGTAATCCAACACACAAGCAAACAGAAAAGGCAAGCGACAAGAGAGGACGAGATTGGGAAAGAGAGGGCGAATAAAATGGCAAGGCCGAATTGGGGGAGAGGAAAACGAGAGGCAAATGGCAAATAATGTAAATGCGAGGGAGATGGATTTGTGATGGGTACTTGGTATGTCTTGACTTGAGCGAAGACCTCCCCGGCAACGGTGCCAGAAATCCTTCCTGCTATGTCTTGAGCTTGCGTTGGTTTTCCTCGAAGAGGAGAGGGTGACGCAGCAATAGTAGCGTAAGTATTTCCCTCAGTTTTTGAGAACCAAGGTATCAATCCAGTAGGAGGCTCCTCAAAATTCCCACGCACCTACACAAACAAACTAAGAACTCGCAACCAACGCAATAAAGGGGTTGTCAATCCCTTCACGGCCACTTGCGAAAGTGAGATCTAATAAAGATAGTATGATAAGATATATATATTTTTGGTATTTTATAATATAGATGCAAAAAATAAAGATGCGAATAAAAGTAGATTGAAAGCAAATATGATAGGAGATAGACCCGGGGGCCATAGGTTTCACTAGTGGCTTCTCTCAAGATAGCATAAGTATTACGGTGGGTGAACAAATTACTGTCGAGCAATTGATAGAAAAGCGCATAGTTATGAGATTATCTAGGCATGATCATGTATATAGGCATCACGTCCATAACAAGTAGACCAACTCCTGCCTGCATCAACTACTATTACTCCACACATCGACCGACTCCTGCCTGCATCTAGAGTATTAAGTTCATAAGAACAGAGTAACGCATTAAGCAAGATGACATGATGTACAGGGATAAACTCATGAAATATGATATAAACCCCATCTTGTTATCCTCGATGGCAACAATACAATACGTGCCTTGCAACCCTTTCTGTCACTGGGTAAGGACACCGCAAGATTGAACCCAAAGCTAAGCACTTCTCCCATGGCAAGAAAGATCAATCTAGTAGGCCAAACCTAACTGATAATTCGAAGAGACTTGCAAAGATAACTCAATCATACATAAAAGAATTCAGAGAAGATTAAAATATTATTCATAGATAAACTTGATCATAAATCCACAATTCCTCGGATCTCGACAAACACACCGCAAAAAGAGTTTACATCGAATAGATCTCCACAAGAGAGGGGGAGAACTTTGTATTGAGATCCAAAAAGAGAAGAAGCCATATAGCTAATAACTATGGACCCGTAGGTCTGTGGTAAACTACTCACAACTCATCGGAGGGGCAAGGATGCTGATGTAGAGGCCCTCCATGGTCGATTCCCCCTCCGGCAAAGTGTCGGCGAAGGCTGCAAGATGAGATCTCGCAGATACAGAAGGTTACGGTGGTGGAAATTGTGTTTCGTCTCGCTCCTGGATGTTTTCGGGGTATGTAGGTATATATAGGAGGAAGAAGTACGTCGGTGGCCGCCCAAGGGGCCCATGAGACAGGGGGGCGTGCCCTATAGGGGGGGCACCCTCCTATCTCATGGGAGCCTCGGCTGCTTCTTGGCTTGCACTCCAAGTCCTCTTGATCACGTTCGTTCCAAAAATCACGCTCTCGAAGGTTTCATTCCGTTTGGACTCCCTTTGATATTCCTTTTCTTCGAAATACTGAAATAGGCAAAAAAAACAGCAATATGGGTTGGGCCTCCGGTTAGTAGGTTAGTCCCAAAAATGATATAAATGTGTAAAATAAAGCCCATAAACATCCAAAAGGGGTAATATAATAGCATGGAACAATCAAAATTTATAGATACGTTGCAGATGTATCAGAGGACAGGGCGGCTGAACCTGCGGGACAGCGAGATGGACGACGGATCCTCATCCAGGGAGGTGGACAAGGGACGTCGAGCTATTGCGGTGGACAACGTCATCGGGGAAGAGGCTCCGGCTGGGCAGCGGTGACGTGGCGGATGGAGGAGGGTGGGTTTTTGCGGCTGGAGCAGAGAGGTTATGGCGGCCTGGGATTTCGAATGGCGAAAAGGGGGCGATGGGAGGGGGTGAAGCATGACTTAGGGACGCGCTTGTCCAAAATGTAGGGTGTGTTACAAAAGTACCCCCCACCGATTTGAACTAGCGGCCCTTTCGGCTCAGGGTTAGAAGGGGGATTTCACGTGTTGGGATTTGGCAGATGGAGGGAGTTTTCGCGCGCCTTGTAATTTCGGGATAACAAGGCGCGGGTTGTGAAGGCGCCAGTTTTGGGAGCATGATATCTGAATTTTAGGGATATAACAAGACACAGGTTGAATTTTCGGGACAAGCCTAACGTGTAGTAATATTGTACTTGTACGTACCAAATCAATTCGCACTTCCCTCAACCAAAAAGAAAACGAAAAAAATAAAACTATTCACACCACACAAAGAGAGAGTCTTGCCCCGTTTTACTATACAAATGCTATTCAAAGCTACTCCCTCCTTCCATCTATATAGGGCCTAATGCGTTTTTCAATGCTAACTTTGACCAAATATTAGAGCAATGATATATGACATGCAACTTACACAAAGCACACCGTTAAATTCGTCTCTGAAAGGTTCTTTCAATGATATAATTTTCACATTGTGCATGTCATGTACTATTAATCTTGTCAATAGTCAAAGGCGGTCTTAAAAATCTCATTACGCCCTATATAGATGGAAGGAGGGAGTATGAATCCATGTTATGTTCGATTAATTTTTTTTGCTTGCTGTATGATGTATGTAACCTACTCATACCAACATTTTAGTGCATTCCAAATGTCTATACTACCGCTGCAATTCGAACTAAATTTGAATACATTTCTCTATTTCAATAAGAATCTACAATCATGATTGTTGCCAACTTCAACCATCATAGTTTCCTTGCTATCCGCCAAATATAAATCGGACGGCCTATAATGCAGGATGGCAGGCACACCATCATCAACAACTCCATTTTTTTATAAGAGTAGAGATAAAATATATTAAATGTAGTATAACATGTTCATAAACACACCATGTGTATCACCGTTATATATATTCACACATGCGTCGGTTTAAAACACTATGATAAATTCTTCAAATATCCGAATTTGCTTTTTATAATGAAGTATATATGATCTCTATTCGTCTTTTACACCCACACAACCCTCTTATCTTTGTAGCTAGCGCTAACTTTCTCTTGTGCATGCACACGCCTGCATCCCTCTCACCCTCCCTCAGCATTCTCTAGCTCCATCGCGCAAATTCGTCTTTTCACTTTAGGTCGTTCACCCACGGTGTGTGTAGGCCCCCCAGCTCCTTCTTTACGGCAAACATCAATCGATATGTGATACGTCTACAACGTATCTATAATTTTTGATTGTTCCATGCTATTATATTACCCCTTGTGGATGTTTATGGGCTTTATTTTACACATTTATATCATTTTTGGGACTAACCTACTAACCGGAGGCCCAGCCCATATTGCTGTTTTTTTGCCTATTTCAGTATTTCGAAGAAAAGGAATATCAAACGGAGTCCAAATGGAATGAAACCTTAGGGAGCGTGATTTTTGGAATGAACGTGATCCAGAGGACTTGGAGTGCAAGTCAAGAAGCAGCCGAGGCTCCCACGAGATAGGAGGGCGCCGCCCCCCCCCCCCTGTAGGGCGCGCCCCCTGTCTCATGGGCCCCTCGGGCGGCCAGTGACGTACTTCTTCCTCCTATATATACCTATGTACCCCGAAAACATCCAGGGGCAACACGAAACACAATTTCAACCACCGTAACCTTCTGTATCCGCGAGATCTCATCTTGGAGCCTTCGTTGGCACTCTGCCGGAGGGGGAATCGACCATGGAGGGCTTCTACATCAACATCCTTGCCCCTCCGATGAGTTGTGAGAAGTTTACCACAGACCTACGGGTCCATAGTTATTAGCTAGATGGCTTCTTCTCTCTTTTTGGATCTCAATACAATGTTCTCCCCCTCTCTTGTGGAGATCTATTCGATGTAAACTCTTTTTGCGGTGTGTTTGTCGAGATCCGATGAATTGTGGGTTTATGATCAAGTTTATCTATGAATAATATTTGAATCTTCTCTGAATTCTTTTATGTATGATTGAGTTATCTTTGCAAGTCTCTTCGAATTATCAGTTTGGTTTGGCCTACTAGATTGATCTTTCTTGCCATGGGAGAAGTGCTTAGCTTTGGGTTCAATCTTGCGGTGTCCTTACCCAGTGACAGAAAGGGTTGCAAGGCACGTATTGTATTGTTGCCTGATACGTCTCCAACGTATCTACAATTTTTGATTGCTCCATGCTACTTTATCTACTGTTTTGGACTATATTGGGCTTTATTTTCCACTTTTATATTACTTTTGGGACTAACCTATTAACCGGAGGCCCAGCCCAGAATTGCTGTTTTTTGCCTTTTTCAGTATTTCGAAGAAACAGAATATCAAACAGAGTCCAAACGGAATGAAACCTTCAGGATCGTGATTTTCCAACCGAAAGTGACCTAGGAGACTTGTACCCTACTCCAAGCAGTGCCCGAGGAGGTCACGAGGGTGGAGGGTGAAGGAAATATGCCCTAGAGGCAATAATAAAGTTATTATTTATTTCCTTATTTCATGGTAAATGTTTATTATTCATGCTAGAATTGTATTAACCGGAAACATGATACATGTGTGAATACATAGACAAACATATAGTCACTAGTATGCCTCTACTTGACTAGCTCATTAATCAAAGATGGTTATGTTTCCTAACCATAGACATGTGTTGTCATTTGATTAATGGGATCACATCATTAGAAGAATGATGTGATTGACATGACCCATTCCGTTAGCCTAGCACTTGATCGTTTAGTATACTGCTATTGCTTTCTTCATGACTTATACATGTTCCTGTAAATATGAGAATTATGCAACTCCCGTTTACCGGAGGAACACTTTGGGTACTACCAAACGTCACAACGTAACTAGGTGATTATAAAGGAGTACTACAAGTGTCTCCGAAGGTACATGTTGAGTTGGCGTATTTCGAGATTAGGTTTTGTCACTCCGATTGTCGGAGAGGTATCTCTGGGCCCTCTCGGTAATGCACATCATTATAAGCCTTGCAAGCAATGTGACCAAATGAGTTGGTTACGGGATGATGCATTACGGAACGAGTAAAGAGACTTGCCGGTAATGAGATTGAACTAGGTATTGGATACCGACGATCAAATCTCGGGCAAGTAACATACCGATGACAAAGGGAACAACGTATGGTCTTATGCGGTTTGACCGATAAAGATCTTCGTAGAATATGTAGGAACCAATATGGGCATCCAGGTTCCGCTATTGGTTATTGACCGAGAATAGTTCTAGGTCATGTCTACATAGTTCTCGAACCCGTAGGGTCCGCACGCTTAACGTTACGATGACAGTTTTATTATGAGTTTATAAGTTTTGATGTACCGAAGTTTGTTCGGAGTTCCGGATGTGATCATGGACATGACGAGGAGTCTCGAAATGGTCGAGACATAAAGATTGATATATTGGAAGCCTATGTTTGGACATCGGAAAGGTTCCAGGTGAAATCGGGATTTTACCAGAACACCGGGGGGTTACCGGAACCCTCCCGGGGGTTAATGGGCCTTAGTGGGCCATGAGGGAGAAGAGGAGGGCCGGCCAGGGCAGGCCGCGCGCCCCCTCTCCCACTAGTCCGAATAGGACAAGGAGGGGGGGCGGCGCCCCCCCCCCTTTCCTCTTTCCCCTCCCCCTTTCCTTCTCCACCAAGGCAAGAGGGGGGAGTCCTACTCCCGGTGGGAGTAGGACTCCTCCAGGCGCACCCCAAGGGGTCCGGCCGCACCTCCCCCTCCCTCCTTTATATACGGGGGTAGGGGCACCCCATAACACGCAAGTTGATCTACGGATCGTTCCTTAGCCGTGTGCGGTGCCCCCCTCCACCATATTCCACCTCGGTCATATCGTCGCGGAGTTTAGGCGAAGCCCTGCGCCGGTAGAGCATCATCATCGTCACCACGCCGTCGTGCTGACGGAACTCATCCCCGAAGCTTTGCTGGATCGGAGCCCGGGGATCGTCATCGAGCTGAACGTGTGCTGAACTCGGAGGTGCCGTACGTTCGGTGCTTGGATCGGTCGGATCGTGAAGACGTACGACTACATCAACCGCGTTGTGCTAACGCTTCCGCTTACGGTCTATGAGGGTACGTGGACAACACTCTCCCCTCTTGTTGCTATGCCATCAGCATGATCTTACGTGTACGTAGGAAAAAATTTGAAATTACTATGTTCCCCAACAGTGGCATCCGAGCCTAGGTTTTATGCGTTGATGTTATATTCACGAGTAGAACACAAGTGAGTTGTGGGCGATACAAGTCATACTGCTTACCAGCATGTCATACTTTGGTTCGGCGGTATTGTGAGATGAAGCGGCCCGGACCGACATTACGCGTACGCTTACGCGAGACTGGTTTCACCGTTGCGAGCACTCGTGCTTAAAGGTGGCTGGCGGGTGTCTGTCTCTCTCACTTTAGCTGAATCGAGTGTGGCTACGCCCGGTCCTTGCGAAGGTTAAAACAGCACCAACTTGACGAACTATCGTTGTGGTTTTTATGCGTAGGTAAGAACGGTTCTTGCTAAAGCCCGTAGCAGCCACGTAAAATTTGCAACAACAAAGTAGAGGACGTCTAACTTTTTTTTGCAGGGCATGTTGTGATGTGATATGGTCAAGACGTGATGCTATATTTTATTGTATGAGATGATCATGTTTTGTAACCGAAGTTATCGGCAACTGGCAGGAGCCATATGGTTGTCGCTTTATTGTATGAAATGCAAACGCCCTATAATTGCTTTACTTCATCACTAAGCGGTAGCGATAGTCGTAGAAGCAATAGATGGCGTAACGACAACGATGCTACAATGGAGATCAAGGTGTCGCGCCGGTGACGATGGTGATCACGACGGTGCTTCGAAGATGGAGATCACAAGCACAAGATGATGATGGCCATATCATATCACTTATATTGATTGCATGTGATGTTTATCCTTTATGCATCTTATCTTGCTTTGATTGACGGTAGCATTTTAAGATGATCTCTCACTAATTATCAAGAAGTGTTCTCCCTGAGTATGCACCGTTGCGAAAGTTCTTCTTGTTGAGACACCATGTGATGATCGGGTGTGATAGGCTCTACGTTCAAATACAACGGGAGCAAAACAGTTGCACACGCGGAATACTCGGGTTAAACTTGACGAGCCTAGCATATACAGATATGGCCTCGGAACACGGAGACCGAAAGGTCGAGCGTGAATCATATAGTAGATATGATCAACATATTGATGTTCACCGTTGAAACTACTCCATCTCACGTGATGATCGGACATGGTGTAGTTGATATGGATCACGTAATCACTTAGAGGATTAGAGGGATGTCTTTCTAAGTGGGAGTTCTTAAGTAATATGATTAATTGAACTTTAATTTATCATGAACTTAGTCCTGGTAGTATTTTGCAAATTATGTTGTAGATCAATAGCTTGCGTTGTTGCTTTCATATGTTTATTTTGATATGTTCCTAGAGAAAATTGTGTTGAAAAATGTTAGTAGCAATAATGCGGATTGGATCCGTGATTTGAGGTTTATCCTCATTGCTGCACAGAAGAATTATGTCCTTAATGCACCGCTAGGTGACAGACCTATTGCAGGAGCAGATGCAGACGTTATGAACGTTTGGCTAGCTCAATATGATGATTGCTTGATAGTTTTGTGCACCATGCTTTATGGCTTAGAGTCGGGACTTCAAAGACGTTTTGAACGTCATGGACCATATGAGATGTTCCAGGAGTTGAAGTTAATATTTTAAGAAAATACCCGAGTTGAGAGATATGAAGTCTCCAACAAGTTCTATAGCTAAAAGATGGAGGAGAATCGCTCAACTAGTAAGCATGTGCTCAGATTGTCTGGGTACTTCAATCACTTGAATCAAGTGGGAGTTAATCTTCCATATAAGATAGTGATTGACAGAATTCTCTAGTCACCATCACTAAGTTACTAGAACTTCATGATGAACTATAGTATGCAAGGGATGACGAAAGCAATTCCCGAGCTCTTCGTGATGTTGAAATCGACGAAGGTAGAAATCAAGAAAGAGCATCAAGTGTTGATGGTTGACAAGATCACTAGTTTCAAGAAAAGGGCAAAGGGAAAGAAAGGGGAACTTCAAGTAGAATGACAAGAAAGTTGTCACTCCCACGAAGAAGCCCAAAGCTTAACCAAAGCCTGAAACTGAGTACTTACACTGCAAAGTAAATGATCACTGGAAGCGGAAATGCCCTGAATATTTGGTGGATAAGAAGGATGGCAAAGTGAACAAGGGTATATTTGATATACAGGTTATTGATGTGTACCTTACTAGTGTTTATAGTAACCCCTGAGTATTTGATACTTGTTTGGTTGCTAAGATTAGTAACTCGAAACAGGAGTTACAGAATAAATAGAGACTAGTTGAAGGGGAAGTGGCGATGAGTGTTGGAAGTAGTTCCAAGATTGATATGATCATCATCGCACACTCCCTATACTTTCGGGATTAGTGTTAAACCTAAATAAATGTTATTTGGCATTTGCGTTGAGCATGAATATGATTTGATCATGTTTATTGCAATACGGTTATTCATTTAAAGTCAGAGAATAATTGTTGTTCTGTTTACATGAATAAGACCTTCGATGGTCACACACCCAATGAACATAGTTTGTTGGATCTCAATCGTAGTGATACACATATTCATAATATTGATGCCAAAAGATGAAAAGTTAATAATGATAGTGCAACTTGTTTGTGGCACTGCCGTTTGGGTCATATCGGTGTAAAGCGCATGAAGAAACTCCATAAAGATGGATTTTTGGAATCACTTGGTTATGAATCATTTGATGCTTGTGAACCGTGCCTTTTGGGCAAGATGACTAAAACTCCATTCTCCGGAACAATGGAACAAGCTACTGACTTATTGGAAATAATACATAACGATGTATGCGATCCAATGAGTGTTGATGCTCGTGGCAAGTATCGTTATTTTCTGACCTTCACAAGATGATTTGAGCAGATATGGGTATATCTACTTGATGAAACATAAGTCTGAAATAGTTGAAAGGTTCAAAGAATTTCAGAGTGAAGTGGAAAAATCATCGTAACAAGAAAATAAAGTTTCTGCGATCTGATCGCGGAGACGAATATTTGAGTTACGAGTTTGGTCTTCAATTAAAACAATGTGGAATATTTTTACAGCTCACGCCACCTGGAACACCACAACGTTATGGTGTGTCCGAACATCGTAACCGCACTTTATTGGATATGGTGCAATCTATGATGTCTCTTACTGATTTACCATTATCGTTTTGGGGTTATACATTAGAGACAGCTGCATTCACGTTAAAAGGGCACCATCTAAATCCGTTGAGACGACATCGTATGAAGTATGGTTTAGAAGTAAACCTAAGCTATCGTTTCTTAAAGTTTGGAGTTGCGATGCTTATATGAAAAAGGTTTTCAACCTGATAAGCTCGAACCCAAATCGGAGAAGTGCGTCTTCATAGAATACCCAAAGGAAACTGTTGGGTACTCCTTCTATCACAAATCCAAAGGCAAAACATTCGTTGCTAAGAATGGATCCTTTCTAGAGAAGGAGTTTCTCTCGAAAGAAGTGAGTGGGAGGAAAGTAGAACTTGATGAGGTAACTGTACCTGCTCCCTCATTTGAAAGTAGTTCATCACAGAAATCTGTTCCTGTGACTACTACACCAATTAGTGAGGAAGTTAATGATGATGATCATGAAACTTCAGGTTAAGTTACTACAGAACCTCGTAGGTCTTACAGAGTAAGCTCCGCACCAGAGTGGTACGGTAATCCTGTTCTGGAAGTTATGTTACTAGACCATGACGAACCTACGAACTATGAAGAAGCGATGGTGAGCCCAGATTCCGCAAAATGGCTTGATGCCATGAGATCTGAGATAAGATCCATGTATGAAAACAAAGTATGGACTTTGATTGACTTGCCCAATGATTGGCGAGACATTGAGATTAAATGGATCTTCAAGAGGAAGACGGACGCTGGTAGTGTTACTATCTACAAAGCTAGAATTGTCGCAAAAGGTTTTCGACAAGTTCAAGGTGTTGACTACGATGAGAGTTTTTCACTCGTATCTATGCTTAAGTCTGTCTGAATCATGTTAGCAATTGCCGCATTTTATGAAATCTGGCAAATGGATAAACAAAACTGCATTCCTTAATGGTTTTCTTAAAGAAGAGTTGTATATGATGCAACCAGAAGGTTTTGTCAATTCTGAAGATGCTAACAAAGTGTGCAAGCTCCAGCAATCCATCAATGGACTGGTGCAAGCATCTCGGAGTTGGAATATACGCTTTGATGAGTTGATCAAAGCATATGGTTTTATACAGACTTTTGGAAAGGCCTGTATTTACAAGAAAGTGAGTGGGAGCTCTGTAGCATTTATAATATTATATGTGGATGACATATTGTTAATTGGAAATGATATGGAAATTCTGGATAGCATAAAAGGATACTTGAATAAGAGTTTTTCAAAGCAAGACCTCGGTGAAGCTGCGTACACATTGAGCATCAAGATCTATATAGATAGATCAAGACGCTTGATAAGATTTTTCAATGAGTACATACCTTGATAAATTTTTGAAATAGTTCAAAATGGAACAGTCAAAGAAGGAGTTCTTGCCTGTGTTACAAGGTGTGAAGTTGAGTAAGCCTCAAGACCCGACCATTGCAGAAAATAGAAAGAGAATGAAAAGTCATTCCCTATGCCTCAGTCATAGGTTCTATAAAGTATGCTGTGCCGTGAACCAGACCTATTGTATACCTTGCTCTGTGTTTGGCAAAGGAATACAATTTTGATCTAATAAGTAGATCACTGGACATGGGTCAAGAATATCCTTAGTGAGGACTAAGGAGATGTTTCTCGATTATGGAGGTGATAAAAGAGCCCGTCGTTAAAGTTACAACAATGCAAGCTTTTACACCAATCCAGATGACTCTAAGTCTCAATCTGGATACATATTTGAAAGTGGGAGCAATTAGCTAGAGTAGCTCCGTGCAGAGCATTGTGGACATAGAATATTTGCGAAATACATACGGCTCTGAATATGACAGACCCGTTGACTAAGCTTCTCTCACGAGCAAAACATGATCATACCTTAGTACTCTTTTGGGTGGTAATCACATAGCGATGTGAACTAGATTATTGACTCTAGTAAACCCTTTGGGTGTTGATCACATGATGATGTGAACTATGGGTATTAATCACATGCAGATGTGAATATTAGTGTTAAATCACATAGCAATGTGAACTAGATTATTGACTCTAGTGCAAGTGGGAGACTGAAGGAAATATGCCCTAGAGGCAATAATAAAGTTATTATTTATTTCCTTATTTCATGATAAATGTTTATTATTCATGCTAGAATTGTATTAACCAGAAACATGATACATGTGTGAATACATAGACAAACATATAGTCACTAGTATGCCTCTACTTGACTAGCTCATTAATCAAAGATGGTTATGTTTCCTAACCATAGACATGTGTTGTCATTTGATAAATGGGATCACATCATTAGAAGAATGATGTGATTGACATGACCCATTCCGTTAGCCTAGCACTTGATCGTTTAGTATACTGCTATTGCTTTCTTCATGACTTATACATGTTCCTGTAACTATGAGAATTATGCAACTCCCGTTTACCGGAGGAACACTTTGGGTACTACCAAACGTCACAACGTAACTGGGTGATTATAAAGGAGTACTACAGGTGTCTCCGAAGGTACATGTTGAGTTGGCGTATTTTGAGATTAGGTTTTGTCACTCCGATTGTCGGAGAGGTATCTCTGGGCCCTCTCGGTAATGCACATCATTATAAGCCTTGCAAGCAATGTGACCAAATGAGTTGGTTACGGGATGATGCATTACGGAACGAGTAAAGAGACTTGCCGGTAACGAGATTGAACTAGGTATTGGATACCGACGATCAGATCTCGGGCAAGTAACATACCGATGACAAAGGGAACAACGTATGTTGTTATGCGGTTTGACTGATAAAGATCTTCGTAGAATATGTAGGAACCAATATGGGCATCCAGGTTCCGCTATTGGTTATTGACCAAGAATAGTTCTAGGTCATGTCTACATAGTTCTCGAACCCGTAGGGTCCGCACACTTAACGTTACGATGATAGTTTTATTATGAGTTTATAAGGTTTGATGTACCGAAGTTTGTTCGGAGTTCCGGATGTGATCACGGACATGACGAGGAGTATCGAAATGGTCGAGACATAAAGATTGATATATTTGAAGCCTATGTTTGGACATCGGAAAGGTTCCGGGTGAAATCGGGATTTTACCGGAACACCGGGGGGTTACCGGAACCCTCCCGGGGGTTAATGGGCCTTAGTGGGCCATGAGGGAGAAGAGGAGGGCCGGCCAGGGCAGGCTGCGCGCCCCCTCCCCCCCTAGTCCGAATAGGACAAGGAGGGGGGCGGCGCCCCCCTTTCCTCTTTCCCCTCCCCCCTTTCCTTCTCCACCAAGGCAAGAGGGGGGAGTCCTACTCCCGGTGGGAGTAGGACTCCTCCAGGCGCACCCCAAGGGGGCCGGCCGCACCTCCCCCTTCCTCCTTTATATACGGGGGCAGGGGGGCACCCCATAACACACAAGTTGATCTACGGATCGTTCCTTAGCCGTGTGCGGTGCCCCCCTCCACCATATTCCACCTCGGTCATATCGTCGCGGAGTTTAGGCGAAGCCCTGTGCCAATAGAGCATCATCATCGTCACCACGCCGTCGTGCTGACGGAACTCATCCCCGAAGCTTTGCTGGATCGGAGCCCGGGGATCGTCATCGAGCTGAACGTGTGCTGAACTCGGAGGTGTCGTACGTTCGGTGCTTGGATCGGTCGGATCGTGAAGACGTACGACTACATCAACCGCGTTGTGCTAACGCTTCCGCTTATGGTCTACGAGGGTACGTGGACAACACTCTCCCCTCTCGTTGCTATGCCATCACCATGATCTTGCGTGTACGTAGGAAATTTTTTGAAATTACTACGTTCCCCAACAGAGGGCGCCCCTCCCCCCTGGGCGCGCCCCCTACCTCGTGGGCCCCTTAGAGCTCCACCGACGTACTCCTTCCTCCTATATATACCTATGTATCCCCGAACGATCAGAACAGGAGCCAAAAACCTAATTCCACCGCCGCAACCTTCTGTATCCACAAGATCCCATCTTGGGGCCTGTTCCGGAGCTCCGCCGGAGGGGGCATCCACCATGGAGGGCTTCTACATCATCACCATAGCCCCTCCGATGAAGTGTGAGTAGTTTACTTTAGACCTTCGGGTCCATAGCTAGTAGCTAGATGGCTTCTTCTCTCTTTTTGGATCTCAATACAATGTTCTCCCCCACTCTCGTGGAGATCTATTCGATGTAATTTTCTTTTTGTGGTGTGTTTGTTGAGACAGATGAATTGTGGGTTTATGATCCAGTATTATCTATGGAAAATATTTGATTCTTCTCTGAATTCTTTTATGTATGATTGAGTTATCTTTGCAAGTCTCTTCGAATTATCTTTTTGGTTTGGCCAACTAGATTGGTAATTCATGCAATGGGAGAAGTGCTTAGCTTTGGGTTCAATCTTGCGGTGTCCTTACTCAGTGACAGAAAGAGTTGCAAGGCACGTTGACGGTGTCCTGGACTAGGGGGTACTCACCACGTCGTCTCCCGATCAGTTGGATTGGGCCGAGGACCCCCATGGCCGTATACTCATGGGCCAGTCCGGACAGCTGCCGCATACAAGGAAGAATCAACAAGACTTGGCGATCAAGACAAGGACTCCTCCCCCACCGGCGTATTCGGCTAGGACTCTTGTTATCCTAGGCCTCTGGTGCGTTATATAAACAGGAGGGCAGGCTAGTCGACAAACATATACAACAACAATCATACCATAGGCTAGCTTCTAGGGTTTAGCCTCCTTGATCTCGTGGTAGATCCACTCTTGTAAACATCCACAATATCAATATCAATCAAGCAGGACGTAGGGTTTTACCTCCATCAAGAGGGCCCGAACCTGGGTAAAACATCGTGTCCCTTGCCTCCTGTTACCATTGATCCTAAGACGCACTGCTTGGGACCCCCTACCCGAGATCCGCCGGTTTTGACACCGACATTGGTGCTTTCATTGAGAGTTCCGCTGTGTGATCGGCGAAAGGATCAATTGCTCGACTGTAGGTCAACTGCGACGTCGGCTTCTTCGTCACCAGCTCGACTGGTCACCTTGGCTTGACCGAGGACTGCGACCTTCCTCCGATCATCATGTTCGGATGAAGGCCTTCATCAACACCAACTCCGATCTCTATCAAGATCATGGAGGAGTCATCCATGGAGCTCGGGGGCTCAACGTCAACATTGCCCTCAGGCGACCGAGCTGTTTTTCTGGACAGCAAACTTGTATCTGCCGCCACCGCCTCCTCGAGTGTCGCTTAAATGATTACTTCGGTGGAATTATGCGGAATTAAGTCTACAACAACCCTGCAAAAATTTCGTCGAGTTCCGATGGAGGAATCTCCGGCAATCTCCGATATACCGGAGCCCTGTTGAATCTGGACGAGAATCCAGACGAGTTTAGGGCGTGGTATCCAGCATTTAGCTCGGATCTCCTTTGGAGGATCCAACCGTTGATTTGCTGCGGAATTCCCATATCTACCACCTGCCAAAAATTCAGCTCGATCCGACCGTCCAAACTCCGGGAAACTTCCGATTAGTGCATCACTTTTTGGATCTGTTTTCTGCGCGAGAACGAATCCGACCCGAATTCATCTTCTTTATGAACGGGATCTCGGACATCCTTTTTGAAGGAAGTTTTCGTATGGGGTGTTGTGTTTTATTCTCAAACACATCCTAGTAGTATTGAAAGTATTCTTGCAATACGAACTTCACCGTCGCGCCGGTGTCAAACCAGCCCGACAACATCACTCCATGGCGGCCGACCTGCGTTAGACACGTCGTCGCTTTGTTGAGTCGAGCTCAATTTCTTCGGATCATCATCTCGGCAAGCCGAACGAGAGTCCGGCATCGCGAAGGATAAATCATCACCAACATCGCCGCCCCACGAATTACACGGAGCGGGCATACCGGCATCGCCGCACGGTCGCTTCATCAAGCCGGCATCGACCACGTCACGACCTGCATCGGCAGGGCCGCACTATTGCTTCTTCAAGCTGGTGTCCATCACGCCGACCTACTTCGACATCTCGGCTGGACCGGGTGCTTCGCCATCTCTTCATCAACCTACTCCGGACACTTCGGCGTCACTAGCCGACCAGGCATGGGTGTGCGGATCGAGTCCCAATTTTAGGAATCACCTTCCTTCGGATTGCTACCACAAATAAACCAGGTGCTATTAATCCTAGTATTTCCTTTTTGCTTGTTTGGGTTAAATTTTTCCCAAGGAATTATTACTCTGGTTAGTCTAGCATATGTACACAGGTCTATCAAATGGTGGCCGCATTATCGACGGTCGCATGATGGTTCGGTCAGTTTCCGTACACACTTCGGAGAACGCCGCATCCGGAACTTGGACTGACCTGTGAATCCAGGCTTTGCCACGCCTTTATTGCATTACGCTGATGACCTGCATCGACATCGACTTCGGCTCCAGGCCATATTTCTTTTACTACTCACTTTGCATAAATTATTTATTATGCAACATTTTTTTTTAATTCCTATTATTACTATTATCCCCGGTCTGCACTATTTTTTGTGCACAGGAAAATGATCCAGCCGGACTATATCCTTTGACGTCACCTCGGCTGGACGGGGGGCTTCGTCAACACTTCATTACCCCATGCGGGGACTTCGGCATCACTCTGCCGTCCTGCATTGACCGTGCTATGTCACCACTTCGGAGTGCCGAGCTCCTTGCTCCGCCACCTCGGGACCGGCTTGGGGGATGGAACCTTGTCCCGCATCAAGCTCGGACCGCGTCATCAATACCGAACACATTAACCAGCTAAGTTGCCTTCATGCTCAAAGTTTTAAATTTCTAACTTGTGTTCGGTTCGACCAAGAATTATACTTTTTTGTAAAAAAGTTGCTTGTAAAAACTTTTTCCTTGTCGAAACTTTGTTCGCACACACTTGACGCGCTACCCGCGCTCATTATACCTGGGGGCTTCTTTAACAGAAGCTTATTAATTCGGGCTTTATGCCCAACACATGTGTCACACTTCCGCATGTACCTTTTATTCACCATTATATGCATCGATATGACTTAAGTTTTGGCCAAGCTGGGTTGCCTGGCTCCTATGCTTACCCCTACGTTCCCGATTGTTGGGCTAGGTGGTAAAGGGAGCACCTCTGCGATTGTTACTGTCGGGTCAGCCGGATGTGTACCTCAGACTGGGTGAAGCCGAAAGCTAGCGTTCTTAAGGGAATACTCGGTCGGTGAACTAAAAAAGATGATTTCTTACCTATTTATTTACCTGCCCCCAGATGTTTTTCTGCTCTTTTGCAGTCCGGACATGCACTTTAGGGCATGCCTCCTAGGGAAAGGAACCCCTAACGGAACTATTCTCCCTGGAAGATGTTTCTTACTAACCATGTAATATAACATAACTAGTTGGGCACTTGTCTGATAAAGCACTAATGACCCCTACGCCTGGTCTCCACGCATGCCCCGGTTTTTATAACCGCGAGGGTATTCGGACACACTCCAGACTATTGGGTCCAGAGGTTGAAGCGAAAAGGTCCGCTACGACGAACGATCTACAATCCGGCTAGAAGGCATTCTACATGTCACCTTACATTATCCACTTTTACCCAAGTCACTTGGGGGCTCTTAAATTTATATGAGCCATTTTATGATAAGTGTTTTTCTTCTTAGTCGTTGCAAAGTTTTTATTATTATTTATCACTCCTTCGACACAAGTGTGCGGTCACTAGCCGGGGAGCCTAATTTCTCTCTCAAAGAAGTCGTAGGCTGACCCGCTTGAAGTTTTGAGATAGGATGTGTCATGTTAAAGCACGACAGGAGCACCTTTTTTTTCTAAAGTCCAATTTTCGGATTGGCACCGAACACTTGATCTAGTTCGGACATTAACCTTTTGAATAAGTGTTTTGGCTTTTCGAGCCCATGGCACTTTTAAACTATCTGTGTGTTTTCAGCACAAGTCTCGCAGTGCAACGCCGGACACCTTTTGAGATTCTGCAAAAACATTCTCGGATATTGCTATATATGCATCAGTTTTGAATTGTGTCTTCGGTCAATAGTTGGGTTGCCCGGCTCCCGCGCTTGCCTCCTACGTTCCGCTTTGTTCAGCTAGGTGTGCAAAGGGAGAACCACTGCGATTGTGCTTCCAGCTCGCATGGTCAAGCACCTTAGTGGAGAAAGCCGAAAACTGACTGTCACAATAGGTGTAAACTGGTCAGTGATCCGATGACTATATTAAACAACGGGCCATTCATAACAATGGCCGAAGTGTTTCTGGCTTGACCTCGACTGTCGCCGAACACTACCGGGGGCTATTAACTGGCCTCCCAAACTAAATCCTCGATATTTTGCTCTTACATTGGAGCTGAGGTTTCATGATCATGCTTAGCATGACAACCCAAAGAAAGGAACCGATAGCGGGACTATTTTCTTTGGAAGACATTTCTTCTGTTAAACAGTAATATAACATGTCTCTCCGCGTACCTTTGTTTATAAAACCGTATGGCCAGATTGCCTTGTTTGTTGTAAATCTTTGCCCTCATAAAGGCTTTATAAAGTAAGACAAACACTCATCGGCTATTGGCCGAGGAGGTGGAAGCCAATGGCTGGTCAATAAAGTTTTGTACAATGCGGATCCGAGCATTAATGACGTAAAGTACTTGGATACATAGAGTCATTACACATAATTTGTGATTTTACTATGGATATCGATCCTTAATTCGGCCTCCCGTGCCCGCATTAAGGCTCGGGGGCTACTGGGCTTCGGGCTTATTATTTATACAAATATTAAAGGGGCACATCGATCCCCTGATCTGGTATTGCCACCCGACCAGTGTCTCGGGAGCTACTGCATTGCATGTTCTATGCAGAAAATTTTAAGTGCAATACAGTTTCTGAGGAGATTTTGATCCTCAGGTTGGTCGGCTGCACCCAACCCGAGTCTCGAGGACTGAGCACGCCACTTTTTGTGTCCTGAAGTATTCTGCCGAGCTAGGACTTGATCCTCGGACCGATTTTGCAAATCAACCTGAGTCTCAGCGGCTATGGGGATCAGTGGTCTTATGTCATCCTTCATGTGCATCTCGGGTTTTAGACCGATACCCACCTTGAGGGCTACTGGCTATATATCTCGTCAGAGAATAAATTGCATCAATAAAAAACATTGACCAAAAATCAGCCCATGACCGAGGTGCTTAACCACCTCGGAAGCAGTCCAGCATAAAGCTCGGGCGCTAGTGGCTGGCTCCATAGAGGGCATTTCCGGCATTAAGCTCGGCTAAACTCCTTCAAACATCGTTGAACCAAGGTGATCTACGACACCTCGGATACAGTCCAGCGTTGGAGCTCAGATACATAGTCCGGCGTTAGAGCTGGGAAGCAGTCCGACATTGGTGCTCGGCTGCAAAAGATACCTCGAATGCAGTCCGGCGTTGGAGCTCGGACGCAAGAGGACGTTGCCGCCCGGGAACAACTTCAAACCCGAGGTGTGGCATAAAAATAACAAAGCATTGATAAAGGCCAGAAACTTAAAGGGGCTCCTCGGATACCCGACGTATAAACTCGTCGAATGCATTTCGGCGATCCTCAAGATCGAAGATGAGAAGATTTGTTGAACTAGTTTTCAAGACCGGCAACCGAAGATGAAGAACAGTTCGGAAGAATCGAGGAGCGTCCCTAACTTGAAGACCGGTTCAGGGGGCTACTGACGGTGTCCTGGACTAGGGGGTACTCACCATGTCGTCTCCCGATCAGTTGGATTGGGCCGAGGACCCCCATGGTCGTATACTCATGGGCTAGTCCAGACAGCTGCCGCATACAAGGAAGAATCAACAAGACTTGGCGATCAAGACAAGGACTCCTCCCCCACCGGCGTATTCGGCTAGGACTCTTGTTATCCTAGGCCTCTGGTGCATTATATAAACAGGGGGCCAGGCTAGTCGATAGACATATACAACAACAATCATACCATAGGCTAGCTTCTAGGGTTTAGCCTCCTTGATCTCGTGGTAGATCCACTCTTGTAAACATCCATAATATCAATATCAATCAAGCAGGACGTAGGGTTTTACCTCCATCAAGAGGGCCCAAACCTGGGTAAAACATCGTGTCCCTTGCCTCCTGTTACCATTGATCCTAAGACGCACTGCTTGGGACCCCCTACCCGAGATCCGCCGGTTTTGACACCGACACACGTATTATATTGTTGCCATCGAGAATAACAAGATGGGTTTTTTATCATATTGCATGAATTTATCCCTCTACATCATGTCATCTTGCTTACGGCGTTACTCTGTTTTTACTTAATACTCTAGATGCATGCTGGATAGCGGTCGATGAGTGGAGTAATAGTAGTAGATGCAGAAGCGTTTCGATCTACTTGTTTTGGACGTGATGCCTATATACATGATCATTGCCTAGATATGCTCATAACTATGCTCAATTCTGTCAATTGCTCAACAGTAATTTGTTCACCCACCATAGAATACTTATGCTCATGAGAGAAGCCACTAGTGAAACCTATGGCCCCCGGGTCTATTCTCATCATATCAAGCTATATCCCTTT
Source organism: Triticum dicoccoides (assembly GCF_002162155.2). NCBI lineage: Eukaryota > Viridiplantae > Streptophyta > Magnoliopsida > Poales > Poaceae > Triticum > Triticum dicoccoides. The sequence goes on along the minus strand of NC_041393.1, from coordinate 171,344,587 downwards.
ATTTACTTGTTTTGTTTTTACTTTGCATTTACTTTTTACTTTGCATCTATCTATCAAAAATACCAAAAATATTATATCTATCAGATCTCACTCTCGTAAGTGACCGTGAAGGGATTGACAACCCCTAAGTGTTGGTTGTGAGTTGCTATCGTTTTGTGTAGGTACGAGGGACTTGTGCATGGTATCCTACTGGATTGATACCTTGGTTCTCAAAACCTGAGGGAAATACTTACGCTAGTTTACTGCATCATCCTCTCCTCTTCGGGGAAATCCAAAGCAGTGCTCAAGAGGTAGCAAGAAGAATTTCTAGCACCGTTGCCGGGGAGGCTCACGCAAGCAAGTCAACCATACCAAGTACCCATCACAATCCTTATCTCTCGCATTACATTATTTGCCATTTGCCTCTCGTTTTCCTCTCCCCCACTTCACCCTTGCCGTTTTATTTGCCCTCTCTTTCCCAATCTCCTTCTCTCTTTCCCGTTTGCCTTTCTGTTTGCTCGTGTGCTAGCTCGTTTGCTTGCTTGTCGTCATGTCTAATTCCTTATCCGCTCCTATGTCTCCCGAGTTTGAAGTTCTTCACTTCAAGCAAAGGCAAGGAGAAAATTTAAAAGACGCTTGGTATAGGATGATGGAATCTTATCGTAAGTGCACCCTAGAGGTGAACTTTAGAATTCTTCTTCGCAATTTTTATGTTGGGTTAAATATGATAGATAGACAACTCTTGGATTGGATTGCCAAGGGAAATTTCATTGAGATTGATCCCAGTATTGTGCATGAAATTATAGAGGGAATAGTGGGAACACTACCCCAAAAGGGAGGATTGCATCCTACCCAGAAAGAAACCCAAGTGTTTGAGAAAATTTGCGAAGTAACAAAAATTTTACAAAAATCTCTTGAGCCTCTTAAAAGTGTTAGCGGGAATCTTCACCGCATAAATATGTTGATTACTCTTTGTAATAAGCGGTTGGATTCTTTGGATCTAAAAATTTCCGAATATGAAGGGAAGCGGAAAGAACCTCCCGGATTCGAGCATGACTCCGCTAAAAAAGTGAAAACCAAAGATGGCAATACCTAGATCTATCCTTGCTTTTATGCCTAGCTAAGGGCGTTAAACGATAGCGCTTGTTGGGAGGCAACCCAATTTTATTTTGTGTTTTTTGTTTTTGCTTCTGTTTAGGAATAAATAATCCATCTACCTTCTGTTTGGATGTGGTTTTATGTTTTAGTTAGTGTTTGTGCCCAGTAGAACCTATAGGATAACTTACGATGATAGTTGATTTGATTCTGCTGAAAAACAGAAACTTTGCGCGCACGAATTTAGTTATGATAAATCACAGGAACGTGATTTTGCGTTGATTATTTTTGATGCTGATTAATAAACAAATTTTCCAGAACTTCCTATTTTGGTAGAATATTTAGAGTTCCAGAAGTTTGCGTTAGTTACAGATTGCTACAGACTGTTCTGTTTTTGACAGATTCTGTTTTTCGTGTGTTGTTTGCTTATTTTGATGAATCTATGGCTAGTAAATTAGTTTATAAACCATAGAGAAGTTGGAATACAGTAGGTTTAAAACCAATATAAATAAAGAATGAGTTTATCACAGTACCTTGAAGTAGTATTTTGTTTTCTTTCTCTAACGGAGCTCACGAGATTTCTGTTGAGTTTTGTGTTGTGAAGTTTTCAAGTTTTGGGTGAATTCTTTTGATGGATTATGGAACAAGGAGTGGCAAAAGCCTAAGCTTGGGGATGCCCATGGCACCCCCAAGATAATCCAAGGACACCAAAAAGTCAAAGCTTGGGGATGCCCCGGAAGGCATCCCCTCTTTCGCCCACTTCCATCGGTAATTTACTTGGAGCTATATTTTTATTCAACAACATGATATGTGTTTTGCTTGGAGCGTCTTGTATTATTTGTGTCTTTGCTTTTTAGTCTACCACAATCATCCTTGCTGTACACATCTTTTGAGAAAGCCATACATGAATTGGAATTTGTTAGAATACTCTATGTGATTCACTTATATCTTTTGAGCTTGATAGTTTTGCTCATAGTGCTTCACTTATATCTTTTGAGCGTGATAATTTTTGATCTAGTACTTCACTTAGATCTTTTAGAGCGCGGTGGTGGATTTGTTTTAAAGAAACTATTTGATCTCTCATGCTTCACTTAGATTATATTGAGAGTCTTTAATAGCATGGTAATTTGCTTAATGTTAATATACTTGGTGTTCAAGATATGTGAAACTTTCTTTTGAGTGAATTGAATACTAAGATAAGTTTGATGCTTGATAATTGTTTTGAGATATGGAGGTGATAATATCAAAGTCGTGCTAGTTGGGTGATTATGAATTTGAGAAATACTTGTGTTGAAGTTTGCAAGTCCCATAGCATGCACATATGGTTAAAGTTGTGTAACAAATTTGAAACGTGAAGTGTACCTGGCTTGTGCATCCTTATGAGTGGCGGTCGGGGACGAGCGATGGTCTTTTCCTACCAATCTATCCCCCTAGGAGCATGCACGTAGTACTTGAATTTTTGATGACCTCTAAACTTTTGCAATAAGTATATGAGTTCTTTTGACTAATGTTGAGTCCATGGATTATACGCGCTCTCACCTTTCCACCTTTGCTAGCCTCTTCGGTACCTTGCATTGCCCTTTCTCATCTTGAGAGTTGGCGCAAACTTCGCCGATGCATCCAAACCCCGTGATACGATACGCTCTATCACACATAAACCTCCTTATATCTTCCTCAAAACAGCCACCATACCTACCTATCATGGCATTCCATAGCCATTCAGAGATATATTGCCATGCAACTTCCACCATCATCATCATGACATACATTACTTTTGTCATATTACCATTGCATGATCTTGTAGTTGACATCGTATTTGTGGCAAAGCCACCATGCATTATTTTCCATACATGTCACTCTTGATTCATTGCACCATCCTGGTACACCGCCGGAGGCATTCATATAGAGTCATATCTTGTTCTAAGTTTCGAGTTGTAATCCTTGTGTTGTAATCAATAGAAGTGTGATGATCATCATTATTAGAGCATTGCCCAAATAAAAAAAGAGAAAGGCCAAAAAGAAAAAAAGAAAGGCCCAAAAAAAGAAAATAAAAAGAGCAATGCTACTATCTCTTTTTCCACACTTGTGCTTCAAATTAGCACCTTGTTCTTCATGTAGTGAGTCTCTTATATTGTGCTTCAAAGTAGCACCTTGTTCTTCATGTAGTGAGTCTCATAAGTTGTCCTTTTTATACTAGTGGGAATTTTTCATTATAGAACTTGGCTTGTATATTCCTACGATGGGCTTACTCAAATGCCCTAGGTCTTCGTGAGCAAGCAAGTTGGATGCACACCCACTAGTTTTCTTTTGTTGAGCATTCATAGCTCTAGTGCATCCATTGCATGGCAATCCCTACTCCTCATGTTGACATCAATTGATGGGCATATCCATAGTCCATTGATTAGCCTCGTCAATGTGAGACTTTCTCCTTTTTGTCTTCTCCACACAATCCCCATCATCATATTCTATTCCACCCATAGTGCTATATCCATGGCTCACGCTCATGTATTGCGTGAAGGTTGAAAAAGTTTGAGATTATTTAAGTATGAAGCAATTGCTTGGCTTCTCATCGGGGGTATAGAAGTTGGGAACATCTTTGTGTGATGAAAATGAAGCATAGCCTAACTATATGATTTTGTAGGGATGAACTTTCTTTTGCCATGATATTTTGAGAAGACATGATTGCTTTGATTAGTATGCTTGAAGAATTATTATTTTTGTGTCAATATGAACTTTTGTCTTGAATCTTTCGGATCTGAATATTCATATCACAATTAAAAAGATTTACATTGAAATTATGCCAAAGTATGACTCCGCATCAAAAATTCTTTTTTATCATTTACCTACTCGAGGACAAGCAGGAATTAAGCTTGGGGATGCCTGATACGTCTCCAACGTATCTATAATTTTTGATTGCTCCATGCTACTTTATCTACTGTTTTGGACTATATTGGGCTTTATTTTCCACTTTTATATTAATTTTGGGACTAACCTATTAACCGGAGGCCCAACCCAGAATTGCTGTTTTTTGCCTTTTTCAGTATTTCGAAGAAACAGAATATCAAACGGAGTCCAAACGGAATGAAACCTTCGGGATCGTGATTTTCCAACCGAACATGACCCAGGAGACTTGGACCCTACTCCAAGCAGTGCCCGAGGAGGTCACGAGGGTGGAGGGCGCGCCCCCTTAGGCGCGCCCCCCAACCTCGTGGGCCCCTCGAAGCTCCACCGACGTACTCCTTCCTCCTATATATACCTACGTATCCCCGAACGATCAGAACAGGAGCCAAAAACCTAATTCCACCACCACAACCTTCTGTATCCACGAGATCCCATCTTGGGGCCTGTTCTAGAGCTCCGCCGGAGGGGGCATCCACCATGGAGGGCTTCTACATCATCACCATAGCCCCTCCGATGAAGTGTGAGTAGTTTACTTCAGACCTTTTGGTCCATAGCTAGTAGCTAGATGGCTTCTTCTCTCTTTTTGGATCTCAATACAATGTTCTCCCCCTCTCTCGTGGAGATCTATTCGATGTAATCTTCTTTTTGTGGTGTGTTTGTTGAGACCGATGAATTGTGGGTTTATGATCCAGTATTATATATGGAAAATATTTGATTCTTCTCTGAATTCTTTTATGTATGATTGAGTTATCTTTGCAAGTCTCTTCGAATTATCTTTTTGGTTTGGCCAACTAGATTGGTAGTTCTTGCAATGGGAGAAGTGCTTAGCTTTGGGTTCAATCTTGCGGTGTCCTTACTAAGTGACAAAAAGAGTTGCAAGGCACGTATTGTATTGTTGCCATCGAGGATAACAAGATGTTTTTTTATCATATTGCATGAATTTATCCCTCTACATCATGTCATCTTGCTTACGGCGTTACTCTGTTTTTACTTAATACTCTAGATGCATGCTGGATAGCGGTCGATGAGTGGAGCAATAGTAGTAGATGCAGAATCGTTTCGATCTACTTGTTTTGGACGTGATGCCTATATACATGATCATTGCCTAGATATGCTCATAACTATGCTCAATTCTGTCAAATGCTCAACAGTAATTTGTTCACCCACCGTAGAATACTTATGCTCATGAGAGAAGCCACTAGTGAAACCTATGGCCCCTGGGTCTATTCTCATCATATCAATCTATATCACTTTATTTACTTGTTTTGTTTTTACTTTGCCTTTACTTTTTACTTTGCATCTATCTATCAAAAATACCAAAAATATTATCTCTATCAGATCTCACTCTCGTAAGTGACCGTGAAGGGATTGACAACCCCTAAGTGTTGGTTGCGAGTTGCTATCGTTTTGTGTAGGTACGAGGGACTTGTGCGTGGTCTCCTACTGGATTGATACCTTGGTTCTCAAAAACTGAGGGAAATACTTACGCTACTTTACTGCATCATCCTCTCCTCTTCGGGGAAATCCAACGCAGTGCTCAAGAGGTAGCATTGCCATCAGGATAACAAGACGGGGTTTATATCATATTGCATGAGTTTATCCCTCTACATCATGTCATCTTGCTTAATGCATTACTCTGTTCTTATGAACTTAATACTCTAGATGCAGGCAGGAGTCGGTCAATGTGTGGAGTAATAGTAGTAGGTGCAGGTAGGAGTCGGACTACTTGTTATGGACGTGATGCCTATATACATGATCATGCCAAGATAATCTCATAACTATGCGTTTTTCTATCAATTGCTCGACAGTAATTTGTTCCCCATCGTAATACTTATGCTGTCTTGAGAGAAGCCACTAGTGAAACCTATGGCCCCCGGGTCTATCTCTTATCATATTTGCTTTCAATCTACTTTTATTTGCATCTTTACTTTTTGCATCTATATTATAAAATACCAAAAATATATTTATCTTATCATACTATCTTTATTAGATCTCACTTTCGCAAGTGGCCGTGAAGGGATTGACAACCCCTTTATTGCGTTGGTTGCGAGTTCTCAGTTTGTTTGTGTAGGTGTGTGGGACTTTTGAGGAGCCTCCTACTGGATTGATACCTTGGTTCTCAAAAACTGAGAGAAATACTTACGCTACTATTGCTGCATCACCCTCTCCTCTTTGAGGAAAACCAACGCAAGATCAAGACGTAGCAAGAAGGATTTCTGGCGCCGTTGCCGGGGAGGTCTTCGCTCAAGTCAAGACATACCAAGTACCCATCACAAACCCATCTCCCTCGCATTTACATTATTTGCCATTTGCCTCTCGTTTTCCTCTCCCCACTTCACCCTTGCCGTTTTATTTGCCCTCTCTTTCCCAATCTCCTCTCTCTTTTTGCTTGCCTTTTTCCGTTTGCCTTGGCTAGTCCTCCTATCCTTATTCTTACTCCCGAACAAGAGATTCTCAATTTTAAGCAAAGGGAGAGAGAAAATTTAAAAGATGCTTGGCATAGAATTTGCAATGCCCAATATAAAGCTACTAGGAAGCTTGCTACTTCCGTTCTTCTCTGCATTTTTTATGTAGGCATTACTCCTTGGAATAGATGTGTTCTTGATATTGCTACCAGTGGTGATTTCATGAGTAGCCATACGTTTGGTGCTTATAATGCTATGTTAGATTTATTTGGCCCACCACCTCTTTTGGTCAATGGAACTGTTTTAACTTTGGAACATGTTATGCAACGGCTTGAGATTATTGAAAATAAAATTGCCACTGTTGAGTTGATTGAAAATTTGGATAAAAAGATTCATTATCACATTACCCAATTTGGATCTAGGGTTGGAGTTACTTTGAAAAATCTTAAAGAAAAAGAACCTATAGTCAATGAAAAAATTGATCTAGACTCTGCTAGAATCGGTAAACTTGAGGATATCATTACAAACTTAGGTTCTGCATTTTCCCCCATGAAAAACACTCCAAAACCCCCTACTAAAACTGTCAAGTTTATTTATGTTCCTAAAAATAAGGGTGAATCTTCTAGTAAGGGAGACGCGGATCTCAAATCCATAAGTGTTAATCCCAATTGTATCTCTATCGTTAAGGAACCTTTTGCTACCAATGAATTTCTTGAACTTTTGCCTAAAGGTTTAGCTATTACTAAAAAGGGAGAAATCCCTAGAGATCACAAGCTCTCTATTGATGAATTTAGTGCCAAAGATGGCACTCGTTAGATCTATCTTTGTTTTTATGCCTAGCTAGGGGCGTTAAACGATAGCGCTAGTTGGGAGGCAACCCAATTTTCTTTATATTTTTTGTTTTTGCTCCTGTTTAGTAATAAATCTTGCATCTACCTTCTGTTTATATGTGTTTTTATCTTTTGATTAGTGTTTGTGCCAAGTAGAACCTATAGGATAACATATGATGATAGTTGATTTGATTCTGCTGAAAAATAGAAACTTTGCACGCACCAATATAATTTTGTTAAATCACAGAAACGTGATTTTGCGTTGATTCTTTTTTCTGCTGATCAATAAACAAATTGTCCAGGACTTCCTATTTTGGTAGGATTTGTAAAGTTCCAGAAGTTTGCGTTAGTTACAAATTGCTACAGACTGTTCTGTTTTTGACAGATTCTGTTTTTTGTGTGTTGTTTGCTTATTTCAATGCATCTATGGCTAGTAAAATAGTTTATAAACCATAAGGAAGTTGGAATACAGTAGGTTTAGCACCAAAATAAATAAATAATGAGTTCATTACAGTACCTTATGTGGTGGTTTTGTTTTCTTTCACTAACGGAGCTTATAAGATTTCCTGTTGAGTTTTATGTTGTGAAGTTTTCAAGTTTTGGGTAAAGCTTTTATGGACTATGGAATAAAGGGTGGCAAGAGCCTAAGCTTGGGGATGCCCAAGGCACCCCAATATATTCAAGAATAGCCAAAAGCCTAAGCTTGGGGATGCCCCGGGAAGGCATCCCCTCTTTCGTCTTCATTCATCGGTAAGTTTACTTGGAGCTATATTTTTATTTGCCACATGATATGTGTTTTGCTTGGAGCGTCGTGTATTATATTAGTATTTGCTTTCTAGTTTACCAAAATCATCCTTGCTGTACACACCTTTTGGGAGAAGCCTATTTGATTATAATTTGCTAGAATAATCTATGTGCTTCACTTATATCTTTTGAGCTTGATAGTTTTTGCTCTAGTGCTTCACTTGTATCTTTTTTTAGCACGGTGGTGTCTTAATTTTGAAGAAATTACTAGTCTCTCATGCTTCACTTAAATATTTTTAGAGTATTTTAGAACAGCATGGTATTTGCTATGGTTTTAAAGTTGGTCCTAGAATGATGAGCATCCAAGTTGGGTATAATAAAAACTATCATAGAAAGTGAATTGGATGCTATGATCAATTTGATGCTTGATAATTGTTTTGAGATATGGAGGTAGTGATATTAAAATTATGCTAGTTGGGTAATTATGAATTTAAAGAATGCTTGTGTTGAAGTTTGTGATTCCCGTAGCATGCACGTATGGTGAACCGCTTTGTGATGAAGTTGGAGCACAATTTTATTTATTGATTGTCTTCCTTATGAGTGGCGGTCGGGGAGGAGCGATGGTCTTTTCCTACCAATCTATCCCCCTAGGAGCATGCGCGTAGTGCTTTGGTTTTTGATGACTTCTAAATTTTTGCAATAAGTGCATGAGTTCTTTTGACTAATGTTGAGTCCATGGATTATATGCACCCTTTCACCCTTCCATCATTGCTAGCCTCTCTTGTACCGCGCAACTTTCGCCGGTACCATACACCCACCATATACCTTCCTCAAAACAACCACCATACCTACCTATTATGGCATTTCCATAGCCATTCTGAGATATATTGCCATGCAACTTTCCACCGTTCCGTTCATATGACACGCATTACTTTGGTCATATTGCTCTTTGCATGATCATGTAGTTGACATTGTATTTGTGGCAAGGCCACCTTCATAATTTTCATACATGTCGCTCTTGATTCATTGCATATCCCGGTACACCGCCGGAGGCATTCATATAGAGTCATATCTTGTTCTAGCTTTGAGTTGTAAATCCGCAAAAGTGTGATGATCTTCATTATTAGAGCATTGTCCTAGTGAGAAAAGGATGATGAAGACTATGATTCACCCACAAGTCGGGATGAGACTTCGGACTTTACAAAAAAAAGGCCAAAAAGAAAAAAAAAGGAAGGCCAAAAGAAAAAATAAGAAAAAAAGAGAAAAAGAGAGAAGGGACAATGCTACTATCTCTTTTTCCACACTTGTGCTTCAAAATAGCACCATGATCTTCATAATAGAGAGTCTCATATGTTGTCACTTTCATATACTAGTGGGAATTTTTCATTATAGAACTTGGCTTGTATATTCCAATGATGGGCTTCTTCAAAAGTGCCCTAGGTCTTTGTGAGCAAGCAAGTTGGATGCACACCCACTTAGTTTCTTTTGTTGAGCTTTCATATATTTATAGCTCTAGTGCATCCGTTGCATGGCAATCCCTACCCACTCACATTGATATCTATCAATGGGCATCTCCATAGCCCGTTGATACGCCTAGTTGATGTGAGACTATCTTCTCCTTTTTGTCTTCTCCACAACCACAATTCTATTCCACATATAGTGCTATGTCCATGGCTCACGCTCATGTATTGCGTGAAAGTTGAAAATTTTGAGATTATTAAAGTATGAAACAATTGCTTGCTTGTCATCGGGGTTGTGCATGATTAAATACTTTGTGTGATGAAGATAGAGCAACAGCCAGACTATATGATTTTGTAGGGATAACTTTCTTTGGCCATGTTATTTTGAGAAGACATGATTACTTTGATTAGTATGCTTGAAGTATTACTATTTCTTATGTCAATATGAACTTTTATTTTGTATCATTTGGATCTGAACATTCATGCCACAATAAAGAAAATTACATTGAGAACTATGCTATGTAGCATTCCACATCAAAAATTCTCTTTTTATCATTTACCTACTCGAGGACGAGCAGGAATTAAGCTTGGGGATGCTTGATATGTCTCCAACGTATCTATAATTTTTTATTGTTCCATGCTATTATATTACCCCTTTTGGATGTTTATGGGCTTTATTTTACACATTTATATCATTTTTGGGACTAACCTACTAACCGGAGGCCCAGCCCATATTGCTGTTCTTTTTCCTATTTCGGTATTTCGAAGAAAAGGAATATCAAACGGAGTCCAAACGGAATGAAACCTTTGGGAGCGTGATTTTTGGAATGAACGTGATCCAGAGGACTTGGAATGCAAGTCAAGAAGCAGCCGAGGCTCCCACAAGATAGGAGCCCCCCCCCCCTATAGGGCACGCCCCCTGTCTCGTGGGCCCCTTGGGCGGCCACCGACGTACTTCTTCCTCCTATATATACCTACGTACCCCGAAAACATCCAGGGGCAACACGAAACACAATTTTCACCACCGTAACCTTCTGTATCCGCGAGATCTCATCTTGGAGCCTTCGCCGGCACTCTATCAGAGGGGGAATCAACCATGGAGGGCTTCTACATCAACATCCTTGCCCCTCCGATGAGTTGTTGTCAGGACCGGTTTTTCCAGGATATTAATTTCCCAGAAAATGGCCCTTGTGCTCACCAGCCCCAGGATTACTGTTAGCTGATGAGACACCAACTTGATACAGAAACTCCAAGCAAAATTCAAAATGTGTAGTACAAGACCATTTTGGCCTATGAGTACAACAAATGGTTTCTAGTGGTTGATGGCGGAAGCGGTTTGCGGTTCATCAGCGTCTATGGGACTCCATTTCCCACAGGAACAGCTGACCTGGATAACTCATATCTTCGCGAGGCTGCTATCATCATTGCGTAGGTTCCGGGGCTGTCATTGCAACGCTCCTCTCCATGCAAGAAATCTAGACAAGACAATAGACAAGGACAAGCCAGTGAGTACTTTGAATGTACTCGCAAACATTATGAACACAGGTATAACATAATGAATAATAATCATGCTCTGAAATATTTCATGATCACAACGTCAGTCACGAAATAAAAATCCATGATGCATGCAAGCAGGTTATTCATATAAAACATGAATATGCAATAAGGGAGTAGAAATAGAATGCACCGATAAGGTGTCTGAAGCGACGCTTCGAAAGGATAATAATATAAAGCATGCCTCAGTCGGGCGTCTGAGCGACACCACATAAAGGGCTTATAAATACTTTAAATAACAAGCATGCCACAGTCGGGTGTCTATGCGACACCACATAAAGGGCTTATAAATAATTTAAATAACAAGCATGCCACAGTCGGGCGTCTGTGCGATGCCACATAAAGGGCTTATAAATAATTTAAATAACAAGCATGCCACAGTCGGGCGTCTGAGCGACACCACATACAGGACTTATAAGTAATTTAAATAACAAGCATGCCACAGTCGGGCGTCTGAGCGACACCACATAAAGGGCTTATAAGAGAATAATCACAGTGAATATCCAGGAGGTAGAACCGTCCCAGGGATACTCAATAATTCAAATAATGTAAATGGTTAGTCCATAATAATAGTAATCATAATCATCATGAGTCACAAGTCATGATCCATGTTCTGGTTTAGCAATTTTTCCTCCAAAGACCGACACTTGACCCATCCCAGACTGTAGTCCTTAACCATGGACACGGCTATTCGAATAGATATAATCTCTACAGAGGGTGTACTCTTTACCCACGAGTAATGGATTCCTTTAGTCCATCGGGACTAATTCCGTCTACGGTCTTTTAATTGAAACACACCTGACCGCACACACCAGCCTAACTTACCGGTGTCTGGAATCACCCACGACACCCGTTAAGCAAAACTCTAAGTGGGGAGGCTACAACCTCGACTAGCATGGGATCACAAAATTTATAACGCGCGCAAACTAGGGGAGCTACCCCCTCGGCTCCAACTGGAAAGACCCATGCCCCCGGACCAGGTGGCATGTCTACCGGATGCAGCCGGTATCTTCCACCATGGCCTCTCTGTACGGTGTGTGCTAGGAAGTGGTTGACAACTTACTGAATCGTACCCTACCTATGGCAGGGACAAGTGGTAGTACGAAACAAGTATGGGGGTTATTGGAACAAGACTCAATCTACGGTCGACTCAGGAGGTTAAGGCATTCCCTGCAGGATTAGTATAACAAATATATTTCACACCAACAAACAGAATCACCACTCATCATACCTCACCATGCCTTACCGGACATAATCGTCTCAACGAATTATTAGAGACAAGTTCGTGTCTACCCAAGACAGAGACTTTCCCAAGATTCCTCCGATAGGCATGAAAGGCATACGAGGGTGATTACTATCAGAAGCATATCAAAGTCCAATAGTAAGGAATCATCATTATGCACTCATGCACATGATCATATCATCACATAAAATACCAAACACTTCATGTCAAGGCGGTGTCGTATTAGCATCGAACGACACACAGCAAATATTATGCCGGGGTTCAGAATGCTTGCCTTCCAAGAGTCTGTAAGTGGGGTGCACTTTTTGAAAGTTGCTTCCTTCTTCAAAATCCTATTTTTAAGAAAATCTAAATTAACACATAGTTTCAAAACAGTACAAAAAGTTGTTTGGAAAATTTTCAAATAATATGGAAATAAACTAGATGGAATTTGGGAAACAATAAAAAGAAGAATCGGGTCAAACGGAGTTATATTTAAAAAGTTATAGCTAGTCAAAGTTTCAGTCAAAAACTGTTTTTAAAATTAAACAAAAAAAGAAAAACGGTTTGAATAAGAATACGCTTTTGAGACAGAGAAGACGTACTCCTGTATTTTAGTTTCCACTTAAAACACGTCGGCAGAGCTGGGGTCACTGGCAGGTGGGGCCGTTGGGTCCACTGGTCAGGTTTGACCAGTCGCCCGCGCCCTCCTTCCTTCTCTGGCCGAGCGGTGGCGGGGCTCCGGCGATTGTCACCGACGAACGGCGGCTCCCCGCGGAATTCTAAGGGCGGGGATGGATCCGCTGGTCCAGGGCGGTCCTCCCAGTGGTTGAAAGGCTGGCGGGGGTGGAGGGGGTCGCCGGCGGCGAGCTCCGCGGCGGACGGTGGTTTTGGGTGGATCGGGGTCTCGAGGTATGGTGGCTCCCGATCGGGCTAGAGAGGTGGGGCGGCTTCGCACGGTTGAGGGTAGTCGGACGGTGGCGCTGGAAGAACTGGGGAGGCCCTGCTCGCGACGTACGGCACCGGAGCGTGGCGGAGGCCGAACTGGCCGGAGACGAGGCAGACGGCCTCCCTCCATCGATTGCTGGCTATGGGAGCACTAGGGAGATGGCCTGAGGTCGCCTGAGGGTCTGGACGAGCTCGGGGGCTCCTTTTATAGGCGGTCGAGGTCGGTTCCCGCGGCTGCGGATAAGAACGTCGGTGAACCGCCATTCTGTTGCTGGCAGGGCGATGTGGTGGCGACGGGCGCTAGCGGACGGGCTCGTGGATGAGCTCGAGCTGTTCCAGAGGGCAGCTGGTGGGCGGCTGTGGCTTGGGCGGCGCTGCCATGGCAGGGGCGTGTTGCAGACGCCGGCATGCCACCAAGAGGGCTCTGACGGCGGCGCTGTAGGGCGCCAGGGGCGGCTTGGAGGGTTTTGGCGAGCGGCCGAGAACGGGGCACGGCCCTGTGGGCGAGCAAAGGCCAGGGGCAAGACGCGGCAGCTTGGTTGCGCGTGTGTGCAAAATGTGCGCTCTAGGCGCGCCCAGAGCACGCACGCTACATGCTCGACAGAAAGCCAGGGTGGCCTAGAGGTCTTGGGTGAGGCTGACAATTAACAGGTCTAGGTTAGAGGTGGCTAGGAGATTAGTGGTCATGCTGGTTTGTCCAGAGGGGCAAGATCACAGTGCAAACATAAAACTATGCCAAAGCTGTCCATGAACACAAGGTGCTCGACAGAATGCCATGGGCATCTATGCATCTCTTCTGGTGGCCCAAATCTCCAGGTTGGGGTCTCTTTAGGTGCAAGTGATGATGGCAAGGCTATTTGGGCAAAACCAGAAACTTGTTAGTGCAAGTTTTGCAAATCTTCAGTTCTGGACAGAAAGTGAAGGGCATTATTGTATGGACCAAAAATACTCCAACGGGTCCAATCTCCTGGACTTAAGGGTTTGGTAGAGTTGTCAATAAGCAGGACAAATCCCAAGGCAACAAGAGCAAGATAAAATATGGTTGCAGTGCAAAACACTAAACTGGACCAGAATGAAGATGAGGATGATTTGCTCAAATTTTTCAAAGAACACCAATGGGTTTTTGCATATAGTTGAATTATACACTACTACTAACATCCCCCAATTTTGGTGGGATTTTTAAAGAAATATTTAAATAGATTGTAGTGCAAATTACAAGCTGGACCAGATTTGAAAACTTGAGGTAGGGTTCAAAATCTCTAAATGACTAAAAGAGATTTTTGCATAAAAGTGATGTGGGAACATCACATGACATCCCCAAATTTTGGTGGAAATTTTAAAGGAATATTTGAAAGGGTTGTAGTGCAAATGGAACTCTAAAACTTATGAAAAATCATTTTTAAAGAAATAAAGCTCAGGAAAAATAATTGTAGAAATAATTTCATTCATAAAAAGAAATGGTCTTGGGAAGCTATACAAGTCCGTCAATATTTTTGAAAGGTTTCCATCTAGAAGGAAAAACTCAAAAAAATTCAGAGGGACAGAGTGATCTGCAATTAAGAGATAAAACCAGAAAATAATAATTTAATTTCCTGGCAAAATTTTAATTAATAAATCAAGGTCAAAATTTTGGGGTGGTACAGTTGTGAGTAGTTTACCATGACCTACGGGTCCATAGTTATTAGCTAGATGGCTTCTTCTCTCTTTTTGGATCTCAATACAATGTTCTCCCCCTCTCTTGTGGAGATCTATTCGATGTAAACTCTTTTTGCAGCGTGTTTGTCGAGATCCAATGAATTGTGGGTTTATGATCAACTTTATCTATGAATAATATTTGAATCTTCTCTGAATTCTTTTATGTATGATTGAGTTATCTTTGCAAGTCTCTTCGAATTATCAGTTTGGTTTGGCCTACTAGATTGATCTTTCTTGCCATGGGAGAAGTGCTTAGCTTTGGGTTCAATCTTGCGGTGTCCTTACCCAGTGACAGAAAGGGTTGCAAGGCACATATTGTATTGTTGCCATTGAGGATAACAAGATGGGCTTTATATCATATTGCATGAGTTTATCCCTCTACATCATGTCATCTTGCTTAATGTGTTACTCTGTTCTTATGAACTTAATACTCTAGATGCAGGCAGGAGTCGGTCGATGTGTGGAGTAATAGTAGTAGATGCAGGCAGGAGTCGGTCTACTTGTTATGGACGTGATGCCTATATACATGATCATGCCTAGATAATCTCATAACTATGCGCTTTTCTGTCAATTGCTCGACAGTAATTTGTTCACCCACCGTAATACTTATGCTATCTTGAGAGAAGCCACTAGTGAAACCTATGGCCCCGGGGTCTATCTCTTATCATATTTGCTTTCAATCTACTTTTATTTGCATCTTTATTTTTTGCATCTATATTATAAAATACCAAAATTTATTTATCTTATCATACTATCTTTATTAGATCTCACTTTCGCAAGTGGCCGTGAAGGGATTGACAACCCCTTTATTGCGTTGGTTGCGAGTTCTCAGTTTGTTTATGTAGGTGTGTGGGACTTTTGAGGAGCCTCCTACTGGATTGATACCTTGGTTCTCAAAAACTGAGGGAAATACTTATGCTACTATTGCTGCATCACCCTCTCCTCTTCGAGGAAAACCAACGCAAGCTCAAGACGTAGCAATATGCCTCTCTAGCCAAGTGTGCCTAGCACAAACACAAGCTTCACCTTTTCTCTTGTCACCGTCCATGCCTCACTCCCACCACTCTTTTCATCGTTCTCGTACTTGCACACTCCCCCTCGATATAGTATCCCTCTCGTACCACCTCCTACATGCATCCCTCTCTCTCCAGCCTTCTCCTGGTGCCTCATTTGCTTCTAACACACACATGCATGTATACCGATCGATCTCCCAACATATACCTAGATCGACTTTAACTACCCCCCCCCATCGATCGACGTACCTCACAAGTTATGTCTCTCCTTTCTCTAACAAAGGGGATTGATCTTCCTATGTAGTTACGTCTGCTTACCACAGCCACATCATCCCCCCTCATCATTCGTGCATGCCTCCTGACCTGTCTCTCACACGCACGTGCACAGACAACAAGCAGCCATCTCCTCTCTTATTGATATTGCGGGCGTGCCCTTCGTTTGTCTAGCAAGCCTATCCCACCATTTGTTAGAAGCAACTCCACTACCACCCCCTCCAACACTCTCGCTCTGTCTCTCTCCCAACCTTATTCCTCTCCTGCACATATGCATGGATGCCGATCGATATCCCTTAATACATGAGGTAGATCGATCTCCTTAATACATGAGGTAGGCCTCTCTCCTCCTCCACACATATACCAGCCATTGTACCTCTATAGTTAATTGGGCCTCCCTCTTCCCCCACCACACACCGACAGTCGAGCGCTGCAGGTAGGTATCCATGCCACGGAGACAAACTGCACATGTCCCCTCTCATGTTCCAGTAGGCCAGCCACTCTATATCTTTGACGTGGGCACACACAAATTCGATGGCACTCTTTATCAATCGCGCGCGCACACACACACACACATCATCCCTCTCTTCGATTCTATGGACACCTCAAGCCGATGATACCTCCACTCTCTTCTCGTGGATCGCCCCCTCTATATATATGTTATATCCAGGACTTTATTTCACACACATTGCATATGTTACAATTTTTGATTGACCCCCCCCCCAAAAAAAACTCTCAAGAACCCACACACTATATCTCTCTAGGTTTGTATCTCTCTCACACAACCCCACATAGGTGGTGTACGTATACAAGAATAGAATAGGTGCACCGTGCATGTACTCACGCTTCGTGCCCAGCCACACCCACGCGGGTACACGGTGGAGCTCATTTCTTTACGAAATGGCAGCCCACGTGCTAATTTGAACGTCTGTAGCGGTTGTTTACCTAGGGAGGTCGTGTACCACGTGTGCACGAAAAAAAGTTTGACTTGACGTGTTGTCGCGTTATTTTTAAATAAAATTATAGCGCTCAATGGCACGTACACATAATATAAAATGAGTTTTAAGGAGAAAAAGGTAGTCTGCTCACTATATACAATGGAGCCTTGTGTGCCTGGTTTGTCGCTCTTCAGAGTATCTCACACAAGGCTGCGGTGGCCTCTCTCTCTCTCACCGTTGGTCACTGATCCGGCTGCATCCCGTCCGCCGGGGGAAAGGGAGGAAGTGCATCGTTTCTCCGTTCGACGGCACCGAGGAAGCACGTCCTGATCTGCGGTACACGCCGTTCTCTCTGACCAAGCTCCGGCGCGGCAGGGCCTACGCCACCTGCTCGCGGATTCCGCTCGCCGCCGCTCACCTAGTTACATCCCGACGACCTCCAAGTATCCCCTCCGGCCTTTCTTCACTGCCCGTCTTCCCACGTCGTTGCATGTGGATCTTCCATAGTTCTTTACCCAAAACGTAGCTCGTCCGGCGTACTTTCCATATTGCATTCTTATCCTCACACCGTTTTAGACAAACACAACCGTGTTGTTATCTTCCCTTAGGGCAAGGAATATGCTTCTTTTTTGTCGTCACATGTGTCATCAACTATTATTGGCCAGTAATTGTTTCCTTTCTACCTCTTTTTTGCAAACAGGGCTATCCATTTCACCTCGTTGCTATTGCGACCTTTTGGTGAACTGCACAAATCACTTTTTTCTTAAGAGTGTTTGGTGCAGTTGTACTAAAATGTCACATGGGGAACATCTCTACATTTCAGTGCGACTGCACAAAGGGAGATTGGTTTTGCTCTATCCTCCTCATCCAACTCCGAGCCTAATCTTCTCCAACTAGTTAGTCTTAAGAGAGACTACAAAGGTGACCGACTTCTATCTGTGTGTTTATTGTTTCATCAACAGTCCTCTATTATCATAATCACACTTAATATCTTTGGAACAGGGACGCTCAGCTCTATTTTAGTGGAACTGCACAAAATGATCGGAATGTTGCATGCTCCAGACAGCTACTTTTTTTCCCAACATGCCTTGTTGATTTAGACAGAGCTGGGGGGACGTTGCTGCCAATGAAAGCATGGATCAATTTTAATTTAACACCTTCTCACAACTCTATCTTCAGTTGTGATGTAATTATTAGCTCTGATATGCTAATAATTGACATGCATTAGCAAGTTAGTTAGTTTTTTATTGCTTCCGAAAGAGCATCGATGGCAAGACACGCGAAACAAAAGCTGAAAGCTCACACCATTGTACAATTTCATGTCGCTGGAAAATTATTTGTATAGTACGTCAATTATGTAAACAAATGATGGAAGCTTGATAGCATTGCCAGAAGCCTCTTCATCATCCGGGTCCATGTGCCATGCACAAAATTATACTCCTTCATTCCTAAATATTTGTCTTTTTACAAAATTTCAAACGGGCATATTTTAGAGTGTAGATTCACTCATTTTGCTTCGTATGTGTACTCCCTCCGTTCCTAAATATTCTATTCGTCTTTCTAGAGATTTCAACAAGTGACTACATACGGAGCAAAATGAACTCTAAAATATGTATATATACATCCGTATGTGCCAGTCCATTTGAAATCTCTAAAAAGACAAATATTTGAGTAGTCACTCATTGAAATCTCTAGAAAGACAAATACTCCGGAGTATATTTAAGAACCAAGGGGGTAGTGCACAACCGCATGGGACACTCAGCCCAGTCATTGCGCCGCATTAATAGTGAGTAATGAGCAGTCAAATCATAAGCCCCACCTTTCCCACTGTAAGTTGCTCTGAAGAAGCAACCATCAATACGCTCTTCTTTGAATCCGCTCATACTACTCCATCCATCACTGTTTATACAGCGCGCTTCAGAAAAAAGAAAAAAAAATCTGTGGGACCAAGACGACTAGCGATCGGCCTGAAAAATAGCATTGGTAGTTATAGCACGGCGTCTATTACTAGAGGGAATAATGCGTACACACATGCATGCAGTGCTTCCACCCCGGTACACACATGCATGCACTTACTCCACTCCGTAGTAGTACAGAGTACATGGAGAGAAAATTGTGGACTTGATTGCGGTTACCACGCCCTAATTAATTGAGCATTAAACCAAACACGTCTAAAGTCTCTCTGGTGCTGGAAATGCACTGAGAGAAATGCATCATAATGAAGTGCGCCCTACAAACTATGACGGAGGGAGGAGTAGTATGAAGGTGCAAAACCAAGTACGCGTATGGCCAGTCGGTCAACGCACCTCCTCTTGGCATATCACTGACATGTGGGACAGGAGTGTGAGCAAACCGATCTCAATTGACGGCAAAGAGCCAACTCGCCGTTCCTTGAGAGAGACGAGGAACGAGAACACACAGACGGGCTCGCACGGAGGCCAAGATATATTCGAGCATGGTTGGTTGATCAATATCATTCATTACATGTTGGGCTGCCGTTTTCCACCCTTCTCCGGAATAAACGTGTACTTTATCAGAGATAAAAAAATAAGAGTACAGACGCTCCACCATGCGGTTCTAGTAGTAGTACTACTCGTACTACTGCGCTTGGCTCTTTGCCTCTTCGTGAAGTCGAACAATGATGGTATTCCGCATGTTGGGTACTACAGTGTATGCCTCTCACAATCTGACACCGAATGGACTGATGCATGTCCACCGAGGGTAGGTTGCATTAGTCAAAAGGCGTAAGCGAGCTTCACCTTGTCATGCAAGCTTCTCCTCGTTCTGCGAGTTGACGGGACACACCAAAAAGTAGTGCTAGTCCATACTCCCTCCTTTCCGGTTAATATGGCTTAATCTTTTTTGCGGGTAAATGGGAGATCTTTATTCATATATAAGCATTCTTAGGACGATCAGCCAAGACACTGGTCACTAGGAAGCGAGGTACCCCGCAAAAAAGAACTAGGAAGCGAGGTGTTTCATCAAGCCAGCTCTCGGCCACATTCAAAGTGCAGCAAGCACGGTTCGCACGAAGATGCGCGGCAAAGTTTGCTGACCTGTTTACATGCTGAATAACAAAAAAAGAGGAAATATTACCGAGCGCTACTATTTGTAATAGGATATGAGCCAGAATTAAGCGAGAATTGTGGCGAGTGTTCCATGCAATCAACTTCCATTGTCACATGCGAGAACCCTCGAAGAGAACCAAATGTGTTGAAGATTGCTTTATCACATTTTAAAATTATAATAAGAGTGCAAACGCTCCTCCATCTAGTTCCTAGTGCTAGTATAGTACGTACCTTTATAGACTACAATAGTAGTACTAGTACTAGTAAACTTTGCGCTTGGCTGTTCGCCTATTCGAGAAGTCGAACAATAGTAGCACTAGTAGTATAGTGTATGCTTCTGGCAATCTGACACCGAATTAACTGTTGCACGTCCACCGCCTGAGCGAGGGAGAGCTTGCATTAGTCCAAAGTTTCTCCTTGTCCTGCGAGCCACCGTGCGCAAGCTTCCTCCGTCCTGCAACCTTCTCCTCATTCGGCAAGTTGACGGGACACAGCAAAAGTAATGCTAGTCCATACTGCCTCCTCTCCGGTTAATATGGCTTAATTTCAAATGAGATAAATACATTGTCTGTCACTGTATATTTGTAAAAATACGGTTAGTGGACTTCATAATACGCTCATTGTACTCAATATATATATATTTCGATGTTTATACGGTCACTAGCTCACCCTGACTGAGTATGTGTGTGCATGCATGTGTAGGTTGAGCACTTAGCGTGACCGTGTGTGTTCCGTCGTGTGCTCGGACATGCATGCATTAGGGCGTCACGCGCGTTTTTGCGTCCATGTGTACGTGTGACTGTTCCATACACGTAGGGGGAGTATGTGTAGGGGCCACTAAGGAGCAGTCAAATCACACAGTAAGTTAGTCAGAAGAAGCAACCATCATTTCACTCTTGAATGACACGTACGCAATATAAAATGGTTGATATGGAGAGAAAAAGAAAACCACTATATATACACTAGCAGGAGCCTAAGCTACAAGCCTGCTTGCTAAGGTTGCTCTCTTCACAAGCATAGAACGACGGGCCTGATCCCGCAGCTGGGGGAAGGGAACAATGTTCTGCGTAGACGCGGTCGACATCGGCGAGGGAGAAAACCCACAGTCGGTGCGTCCCAATCGGGGGTCAGCACGATATGGGTCGATGCCGCGTCCCAACCGCCCTTCTAGCTACAGCCCGACGAAAAACGACTGCCCGAAGCTCATAAACTTGCAGAGGCGGCCACCACTCTGGGTTTTGGTCGTCATTTGTGGCTGCTGGATAGGCCAGACTTAATCTGTATTCCTGAAAACATTCTAAGCTAATTTTGTGTTTTCAGCACTCAAAAAAAAGGTACAGCCCGACGTCCCAGGTAGTCCATCTTCCTTTTGGAGCCGGCTTGCTCCACTGCCGTAGCTCCATTTCCATGTCGATCTTTCTCTACTTCTACCGGCTTCTACTTGTGATGAGTTTATGTCTCATGAACTAGTGCCAGTACTATTATTCTAATCACACTTCTTCAATATCTTTGCCATCAGGGATGCTCAGGTCGATTTTAGTGGAACTGCAAAAAAGCATCGTATGATCCGAGGGTGCCAACTGTCTTTCCTTCGACAGGTTCTACCTGGCCAGGGAATTAAATCATGTTTAGGGTTTAGGGTTTAAGTCGTAGTGACCCCATCAGTAGTTTTTCTTTCGTGCACACTCTCACAACTTTTTTCTTTAGTTGTGAAGTAAATATTGGCTATGATCTGTGAATCATTGAGATGCATCAGCATGCGTGTTAGTTTTCCATTGTATTTGATGGAATGTTGTAACGGGGCAACCTTGGAATAGGAATGAAAATGGAGTGGAAAGTTTCCGTTTTTCCAAAGATAAAATGGAAACGGAGAGAAACCAACGTTTCGTTTCGTTGGATCGCGCCATCGAGCAAAACCAACGTTTAAATCACGTCTGTCATGTTCGTGTCTCACCCTCCTCCACGGCTCGACCCCAAACGGTCGCTCGGCATGCCACTCACCGCAAACCGAGTATACGATAACTTTCTCGCCTGCTTGTCGATGGATCGCGCCATGGAGTACTAGCACTACTGGAAGAGATTGACTAGTTGGAGGAGGACAGCTAGATGTAGCACGGACTCCCAAGAACTTTTTACATGCATGTTGTAGCTGGCTATTGCGACCTTTGAACGTGGAGCAGCCGCGTGAACCTGGAAGCGGCGCGGGCGTTGCTCTCTTGGCCGGTGCGCCGCTTCAATGCTGGCGCCAGTGAGAGGTCGCGTCTGCTTTTGCTGGGCATGAATGCGGCACTGAACGTTTCGGGCGGGAAGCACGCACGGGTGATGAAGAGGGTTCAGGTTGGTCAGGACCGGCCGTGGCAACGGTCCGGACGTGCGCAAACAAGAGATGTTGTATGTTAATATTGTTGCGTATATAATTAACAACGTAAATAATGTGCTAGTTGGACAAATATGATTGGAGATGGAGATGGAAATGTAATTTTACGTAAACATGGATATGCATGTCTATGTCTATGTGTGTGTGCGCGACGACTCTCGCGACCTGGAAGCGGGAGCGTGTTTTTGATCGAGTTTTCTTTCTTGGTACGCTAGAAAATCAGTTTGTCTAATTCACATCTAGATGTTATTTAAGGATATCACATCTAACTCCCACAAGTATATAATGTAGCAACAAGAAACAAAAAAACTAGGACAAAAAAATAGACCACAAACAGAGTGGACATCAACTTAGATGTGACATAACTATGTCACATCTAGATGTGTCCTAGACAGACCCTTAAAAAAAATTCCGCCAGTTTTCGTTTCTTTTTTCCGGGAACGCGCTTATTCTATTTGAAACCACTGCTATGGAGAGATTTTTTACTCCATTATAGCCTCTTGTTTGATAGAGTTTCTCGCGTCTCGCTCTCTCACCCTCTCCATATCAAAACAAGATGACAATGTCCACTCTATCTCTCTCCTCACCGGTGCTCACAGATCCGGCCGAATCCCGTCCGCTGCGGGAGGTGAGAAGGTGCAGCGTTGACGTTGTTACCGTCAGCGATGAACGAAGCCGATGCGCACCATCCTCTCGGAGCCGGCGCTGGCGCGGACAAAGATCCTCCGCGCCCTTGTTCGCTGCCATCGTGTGGGAAGATCCCGCCCGCCCGCCTAAGCAACATCTCGCCCACCTGAGGTATAACTTCTTGTACTGGTCCAGCTCCCTAGGTCACTGCGTGCGGGTTTTCTTCTATGCGACTACTCCCCAGCTCCCCATGCATAGTAGCTAGGGTTCGTTGGTTGGTCCAACATCACCTACTAGTACTATTATAGAGGAAATGCCACTCGAAAAGTTGTCCTGATTTATGCCTCGGTGGAGGTATACATGTTGTTTCGACAAAAAGTACATGGTGGTTGTGCGGTCATTGTCCATATGGTGGTAGTACTATCACTGGTTAAATGAAGAAATGTTTTTTTCTCGGGTATCGTGGTTTAGTTCCCATCAAGATATAATTATGATGCTTCTGTTTGTTGGTGTACTTTTCATTAATTCTTATTGACAATTGAGATGTCGTTGCTAACCCTTTTTTATATTTTTGGAAACAGCGATGCGTGTCTCCATACCCGGGCATGTCTTCCTCAATTTTAGTGGAACTGCACAAAATTGGATGGCCATTGTTGTTCTGCCTCACTGTCCTCTGCCACGTGGTTCTTCCTTCCTCGAGCTTGATTACTGAGAAGAAACAAACCACAGTGAGGATTTGTCGAACTTCATAGGTGCCTCACCCAAACTTGATGCCAAATGGATGATGCATCACCACGATGACCTATCGATGCTCATGGTTGCGCCTCATGGTTGCGTCGGTTGGTGAAGCTGATCAATTTTCAATGAAAAACAAGTTGTCTTCCATCAGTGATCTTTGCTTGTTACGCACAAAGATGATATCCTTCGTCAGTTCACCTTGGTTGCGTTGGAGACGCAGTCGTCTTTCACGTTGGTGCAATTTTATCACACAATTGGCTATGAAATCAAATGTTTCCTCGAAGAAGGATCGACGTTGGTACTAAGAGCATAAGTTTTGTATTGATTTCTAAGCCTTCTCACAACTTTGTCTCCAGCTCCCCTGTAATTTTATTTGTCCAGCTATTAACTTTGATTTAAGAAATGGTGTGGACTAAAAACCCGGATGGACGTAGTAGCCCTCCATTTTTATTTACTCCGCATATTAGATTTGACTGAAGTCAAACTTTGTAATACTCTCAAACCTTTCCGATAATTGAAATTAAAATTCTTTATTTGTACACACTCTCACACATTTCCGATAATTTGGCGCATGAGTGGTTGTTCACTTAGGGCATGTACAATGGTTGAGAAGGTAGTCTTATCTTAAGTCTTGCATGTAATTTAGATATGACAAAAAAGAGAGTCTACAATGGGTCATCTTTTAGCCTTATCTTTAATAACTAGTCATTCCTAAAAATGTGGTGAGACATATTGTGTTAAGAGATCATCTCTTGTCTTCGCTTAAATAAGAGAAGACACACCTTTTCTTATGAGTTCTCTCTCCTCCACCTCATTATTTATCCTACATGTCACTTCTAAGATAACACCATTCTACATGCCCTTAAGGGAGGGTAGTGTACCACACGTGAAGGCCAGGAAGTGCGACCAGGACGCGTGGGCGTGGATCGTTAGTTCATCGGAAGTAGTACTAGTTTTCTTCACTGTACATTAAATAAAGAGTTTCGTTTCGTAACTTACACAATTTAAAACGATTGTTATGGAGAGAATAAGAAAACCGTTCCACTATATATTAGTCATATACACGAGAGTACTATATGGACGCAGCTACATTGACTTAGTGCACCTGCCTTTGGGTTTATGACAGGTGGGCCCACAATGTGGCTGGCTCACCTGTCATATAGCCAAAAGCAGATGCAGTGAAGGCACCGGAGCTCAGTCCGTACTACATTAGTATATATATAAGTGGGAGCCTCAGTGCTTGTTCGCTAGGGTTTGCACTCTCCACACGCTCGCCGCACTACATATATGATACACGCTGGCGGCTCAGCGTTCATTTGCTAGGGTTTGCTATATTCACAGTCTCTCACCCTCTCTTCACCAGATCTAAACAAGACTGTGTTGGCCTCTTGTCTCTCTCTCCCCCCTCACAGCTGGTGAAGGAGGTGTCCGTATCCCGTCGCACCGGGAAGGGGAGGAGGTGCAGCGTTCACTCTATCGCCTTCGGCGAGGGAGGCAATCCACTGCCGGCTGCGCTGTTCTCTTTCACCCAGCGCCTGTGCGGGAGGGCCACCGACCCCTTCTTCCTCGCTGTCGTACATAGTGTGGGCAGATCCAGCCGCACGCCTTGCCACATCTCGACGACCCTAAGGTATAAGTTTCTTTGAAACCGTCGTTGCTCTAGCTGCATGTGGATCTTTTTCGATCTGTAGTCGAATCTAGGTCTTGGTTCAAAGAGGAAAGAAGGGTGCGGTGGGGTGGAGCATAAATCTAGGATGTGGTTCAATGAGGAAAGGAGGGAGTAAAAGTAGTATAGACTGGCTATCCAGCCGCTTTATTGGTCGAAAAGGGAAAAAGGGGGTAACCCAGTACACACATCTGTAAGGAACCGATCTCTTTGTTGAAAAGGGAAAGAAACTAGGGGGTCGGGTAGTTTGTGCAGGACTAGATTTGCTGCCCTCACATAGGAAAAAAGTTCAAAGAGAACAAATATGGGACCAACACAGATATGCTGCTTGGCTACATACTCTGCATCACCCATTTATACGTGTGGATGCACATGGTGCTAGCATGTCCCATACAACTATTTTGCTGTTGTTAATCTAAGAATGCCGTCGGAAAATTGAAGCAATGCCACTGTTAAAAGTAAATTACATTTTTTAACGAATGTTGTTTCAAGAGAATGTCTCTGTTAATATGAATCAATGCAACCATTTTAGAAATGCAAGTATCCTACTTTGTTTTCCATCCAAGATAAGTTAGATGCTTCTTTCTGTCACCGTTTGTTTCATCCTCCTTTATCGGCAAGTAATTATTTCCTTTTTTTCCTCTGTTAAAACAGGGGTATCGATTCAACTTGTTGCTATTGCGACATTTTGCTTTGCTACTCGAAACACTTATGTTTTAAGAGTGTTTTGTGCAGTTCAACTTGAATGTCACACCATTGACTTTGCTTAATTTTGGTGGAACTGCACAAAAGGAGATTGAGATTTGTTTCCAGTCTTCGTGGCGAGTTGTTTCAAATCTTGGTCTCAACCACATGATGTGCAGTGTGCTTTGAGATGTTGTGCTACTTGTTTTGGTACTGTTCTAAATAAATGTTGAATTAAAGCTATTGTATTGCTGTCTTTTCCCATTAAGTAGTGAACAAAAATGAGACCAACCCAGACATGATGCTTGTTGCTTTGTTACAACAAATTCAGCATCACCCCCTTTATAAGCCAGTAATTGATGCCACTCTCAGAATTAACTACTGAATCTTATTTCAAAACTGCAACACTTGTTAGGGATTGGCGAGATTACCATTTTTGTGGCCGCATGTTTCATCCTCCTTTATTAGCCAGTAATTGATTCCTTTTTTGCCTCTGTTTAAACAGGGATATCTATTCAACTTGTTGCTATTGCGACATTTTGCTTCGCTACACGAAACACTTTGCTTGATTTCAGTGCAACTGCACAAAACGAGATTGGATTTCCTATTCGTGTTGGCAGATTCGTGTTTTATCCTGGTGTTCTCATGAAAGGTCAGTACAGGCCTTCATCCACATGATTGTGCAGTGTGCTTTGAGATGTTGTGCTACTTGTATTGGTACTGTTTTAAGTAAATGTTAAATTGAAGCTATTGTATTGCTATCTTTTCCCATTAAGTAGTGAACAAAAATGGGACCAACCCAGTCATGATGCTTGTTGCTTTGTTACAACAAAATCTGCATCACCCCCTTTATAAGTAGATGGAAGCACATATTGTTGTTGCGCCCACTCTCCCCTGGAACTGTTTATGCTTTTCGTTAATCGTCGCTGGTAAAATTAAGCAATGCCACTCTCAGAATTACATAACTACTGAATCTTAGTTCAAAACTGCAACACTTGTTAGGAAAGGTACTATCCTGCTTTGTAGTTCTTTCTACATGTTTAACCAAGGTATTGTTAAGATAATGTCTCTGTTAAAATGAATCAGTTGCATTGTTTTAGGAATGGTACTTTTCTGCTTTGTCGTTCTTTATACATGTTGAAACAAGGCATTGTTAAGATAATGTCTCAGTCAATATGAATGAATCACACTGATGGATAATTGCTACTCTCCTGCTTTGTTTCCCATTAAGACAAGTCATCAACCATTATTTCTCAGTAGTTGTTTCCCTTATACCTATTGTTGCTTACATGGATATCAAAATTAAAGCTTGTTTTTATTCTGACTTCAATTTTAGTTGAACTGCACAAAAGGAGCCAATGTGTCATAGGCAAACTGCTGCATTACTGGGTCCAGTTGGTCGTTCCACTTTGCAGAAAGAAGCAGTCACTGTTTGCACTACATTATAGAAGGAATGACCGAGAATCTTTACAGAGTATTATTAGACACCGGTGACATGACTAGTCTGCAGAGACCATTGGCAATTTAACAACACGTGGAGTGCCCTGGGCAAAAAGTGCCCAAACAAGTACAAGAAGCTACGACAGGACTCCACGATCATAGGCATTACATATTTTGAATGGGAAAAGCTTGTCAAAGTTTAATCATTGATGTTAGCAAGAAGACGTTAGTTTAATATATTGGAATTGGAAAACCTTGTCAAAATTTTCTCATTGATGTTAGCCAGAAGACATGCATTTGATATTTTTGAGTGGGACGCCCTTGCTGTGAGCAGCGTCGAGTGTTTTTTCCTATTCCTGTGTTCAGTTTAGAAGTAAATAGTTACTCTGCTGAGATATTCCTGTGTTAAGAGTTTGTTCTGAATATTGTCTATGTAATGCCAGGCCTTGTGTTTGATTGCAAAGTTGAGCTTGGAATGTTGTGGCATGCGGCATCATGAGCTGTTCACCATGCCTCCTGAGAATAATGCTTCGTATTGGTTTGCATGTCGATCTAATGCCAGTGATTTGCTTGTTAAGAAGATCATCCTCTTTTGTTGTTTCCGTGCGTAAGAAGTTCATCGTCTGATGTTTCATTCATAGCCTATACGACATGTCGGGTAGGTTAGATGTGAAACCATATGATCTTCCGACCAACTCATGATATTAGGCCGTGATTGGATCGTCGTTTTCCAACCAAAACCGCTTGTAGAACTGACGCTTGTAAATTAAAGCAGATGGTCTCGGGCGAAGGCGCTTGGTTGGTTGATTTTGACTAGTAAAATATCGGAAGTACTTCACACACGATAAAAATGCTGAATGACACTCGGGCAATTGCTAATCCAACCGTTAGCTGTTGTTTCAGCCTTGCCCATGGATGGCATATTACGCACGTCGTGCATGTATCGTCTAGTAATGTCGTCCATATAGCAGTGCTCGTAAAATATACACTGGTCTCTCAAATTACACGCGTAACCCGCCGGTTTTACTTACAGACCTCGGGCCCTCGGTTTCATTACGCCTGTATTTTACGCGTTGTTTCCGATGACGAGTAAATTACACTTGTATGTTAATACAGGTTTGAAATAAACCAGAGCTCCCAAGCGCGGCCTTACCGTTTCATGCCGTCTCAGTTTCTTGAAGGTGCTCATAGGTGTCCGATGATCCTGGCTTTCTGAATGAGCAGCGGGCGCTGTATTAGACCTCCATAGGGCCCGCGAGGCCCTCTCTGTTGTCCTTCAAGTTGTTGCGCTTGTCGTGGCACTGAGCATTGTTAACATCGTCAATGAACATGAGGATTCAGGAGATGACTTTATTTTGACTGGATGACACTAGGGGACCCACTAGGGCCATAGCTAGTACGTACGCAAGTGCCTCCTTATTATGTACAACTATTTTTTTGCTTTCTCCTGGTTTCTTGACATCATGGTCCCACACCATTGTCAACTAATGTAGTCAATATAAACGAGAGAATTGCACAAGGTGCGGCCGATAGCTGGGACCAAGCAGCTCGAGCAGTATTTGTGTTTTTGAGGCGTGAGCACTGTAGAGTTTTTCTTGGAGATGATTTCATTGTTGTTCACAGGAGAGCAGGGTATTAACTGGGCGGGATGTGGCCCGTCTAGCCCAGGCCAGATATCCAGCCCAGATACTAATTTTTTCAAGATGAAACTGGCTAGCCCAGCTATACGTCTTTCTGAGGAATACCCAGGCAAGGTCAACTTGTTATTCTCCGCCCCGCTGGGCTGCAAATCTTTCTTAGGAGGGATGCATTAGGCTTAACAGGAAAATGGGCTTTAAAAAATAATAAATGGGATGTAATTATAAAAACTGGGTAGTAACTATTAAAAAATGCACCAAACACGAAATTAGTTTATAAAATATTATTTATGGATTTTGAAAATCTTAAATTTTCATTTTTGCGCGCGCAATGTTTCGTTGGATTTTTACGTAATACAAATTTATATTTAATCTGACTAAAAAATTTGGGATAAAAATATTTCGGATCCCGTCAAAATGTGGGAAATTTTATTGAATTATGTCTTCAACGGTTGGTTGAAATTATTAATCATTGTCCTAGCTAGAAAATGGGTTGTACTTTTAACAAACTATAAATGGGCTATTGTAAATTCCATTAGAATTCAAAAATGGGTTGTACATTCTTACAAAACACAAATGGGCTATAAGTTCTCTACCACACACTTGTGGGCCTACTAAGTGACATGTCCCCTAAAAAAATAAGTTGACGCGTATGCAAGGCTTTGTCAACTTATTATAGTCAACACACGGTTCTAGCAGCAGTGGACGTTGGATGTCTATCCAATGGATGTCGTGCTTCTTCTTCAATTTTGAATATTGTTAGCTTCGGCCGCCCCAAAAATGATTCCTCCCTCTGACATCTGGGGCGCACCGTTTCGGAGTCTGACCTGTGGGCCTGCTAAGTTGGAGCGTACCAAGGGCTTTGTCAACTTAGTCAATATAAATGATTCTAGCTTCAGTGACCGTACGATGTCCATCCAACGGCTGTAGTGCTTCTTCAACCTCTGGTGTTCTTGGTCCAGCCGCCCAAAGCAGCGCTGGTCGTGCCGCCTGCTCCTCCCTCATGTGGCCGGTTGTGCTTCCGCGGAGGCCTCACCGCCCCCATACTACTCCCACCGCTAGCCAGGCCATCCCTCCACTCACCCACACCCCCTGTTATTCTACGACGACGACAACCTCACACCGTAGCCGAACCAATGAACCCTTGTACTCCTCTCCGTGCAGGCTTCCACTGTTGCGTCTTCCCCGGCTCCGTGTCGTCCCCTTTCTAGGCCTCGCCGTCGTCCACCGCCCTGTTGCTCTCGGCGCGGCGTGGTCAACGTGGTCAATGACTGACTTCCATCGGAAGAGTACTGTACATGGAGAGGCTGACAGCTGGGTCCACGGCGGCCGCAAGGAAGTGCCTCCTTATTACGCGCAAATAATTATTCCTCCACCTGACAGCAGGGACCCACCAAATGGGTGATGACCCACAAGTATAGGGGATCTATCGTAGTCCTTTCGATAAGTAAGAGTGTCGAACCCAACGAGGAGCAGAAGGACATGATAAGCGGTTTTCAGCAAGGTATTCTCTGCAAGTACTGAAATAAGTGGTAACAGATAGTTTTGTGATAGGATAAATTATAACGAGTAACAAGTAACAAAAGTAAATAAAGTGCAGCAAGGTGGCCCAATCCTTTTTGTAGCAAAGGACAAGCCTGGACAAACTCTTATAATAGGAAAAGCGCTCCCGAGGACACATGGGAATATCGTCAAGCTAGTTTTCATCACGCTCATATGATTCGTGTTTGGTACTTTGATAATTTGATATGTGGGTGGATCGGTGCTTGGGTACTGCCCTTACTTGGACAAGCATCCCACTTATGATTAACCTCTATTGCAAGCATCCGCAACTACAACAAAAGTATTAAGGTAAACCTAACCATAGCATGAAACATATGGATCCAAATCAGCCCCTTACGAAGCAACGCATAAACTAGGGTTTAAGCTTCTGTCACTCTAGCAACCCATCATCTACTTATTACTTCCCAATGCCTTCCTCTAGGCCCAAATAATGGTGAAGTGCTATGTAGTCGACGTTCACATAACACCACTAGCGGTTAGACAACATACATCTTATCAAAATATCGAACGAATACCAAATTCACATGACTACTAATAGAAAGACTTCTCCCTTGTCCTCAGGAACAAACGTAACTACTCACAAAGCATATTCATGTTCGTAATCAGAGGGGTAATATTGTGCATAAAGGATCTGAACATATGATCTTCCACCAAATAAACCAACTAGCATCAACTACAAGGAGTAATCAACACTACTAGCAACCTACTAGCACCAATCCCAGACTTGGAGACAAGAATTGGATACAAGAGATGAACTAGGGTTTGGAGATGAGATGGTGCTGGTGAAGATGTTGATGGAGATTGCCCTCTCCCGATGAGAGGAGCATTGGTGATGACGATGGTGATGATTTCCCCCTCCCGGAGGGAAGTGTCCCCGGCAGAACAGCTCTGCCGGAGCCCTAGATTGGTTCCGCCAAGGTTCCGCCTCATGGCGGCGGAGTCTCTTCCCGAAAGGTTCTCTTCTATTTTTTTCTCATCGAAAGACTTCATATGGGAGAAGATGGGTGTCGGAGAGCCACCAGGGGGCCCACGAGGTAGGGGGTGCGCCCAGGGGGGCGCGCCCAGGGGGGGCGCGCCCCCCACCCTCGTGAGCAGGGTGTGGGCCCCCTGGCCTTCATCTTTGGCGACGATTTTTCTTTATTTATTTTAAGGTATTCCATGGAGTTTCAGGACTTTTGGAGTTGCGCAGAATAGTCCTTCAATATTTGCTCCTTTTCCAGCCCAGAATTCCAGCTGCCGGCATTCTCCCTCTTCATGTAAACCTTGTAAAATAAGAGAGAATAACCATAAGTATTGTGACATAACGTGAAATACCAGCCCATAATGCAATAAATATCGATATAAAAGCATGATGCAAAATGGACGTATCAACTCCCCCAAGCTTAGACCTCGCTTGTCCTCAAGCGAAAAGCCGATAACAATAAATATGTCCTCATGTTTAGAGGTAGAGGCGTCGATAAAAATAAAATACGAACATGAAGGCATCATGATTACTTCATAACAGCAACTTATATAAATTTTGTCATATGACTACTTATGTTCTGGTGATGATCTTTTCACAAAGCCAAAGTATGAATCAGAAACCTTATTGGGCACCAACAATTATAATCTCAGTCATCTTATCATAACACTGGAAAGAGTCTATGTCAGAGCTTAAAAGCAAGTCCACATACTCAACTATCACTTAGTCCTTCATAATTGCTAACACTCACGCGATACTTGTGGTTACAGAGTTTTAATCGGACACAGAGAAAGATAGGGGCTTATAGTTTTTTCCCCACAACCTTTTACCTCAAGGGTAATGTCAACAATAATAATTCACACTCCCCCACATCCAATTAGATATATATATCATGTTCTTTCCAACATGCTGAGCTTGCCAAAGGATAAAATGAAAAAGGAAGGGTGAAGATCACCGTGACTCTTGCATAGGGTAGAGGATAATAATAAAAGATAGGCCCTTCGCAGAGGGAAGCAGAGGTTGTCATGCGCGTTTAGGGTTGATGCACAAAATCTTAATGCAAAAGAACGTCACTTTATATTGCCCCTTGCATGTGAAACTTTATTATGCAGTCCGTCGCTTTATTGCGTCCACAACAAGTTCGTACAAAGCTTATTTCTCTGCACTAATAAGTCATGCATATTTAGAGAGCAATTTTTTATTGCTTGCACCGATGACAACTTACTTGAAGGATCTTACTCAATCCATAGGTAGATATGGTGGACTCTCATGGCAAAACTGGTTTAAGGGTATTTGGAAGCACAAGTAGTATTTCTACTTAGTGCTGAAGATTGGCTAGCATGAGGGGGAAAGGCAAACTCAACACGGTAGAGGAACCATGACAACATACTTTATCTCAGATGTAAGAGAACATAACTCATTATGTTGTATTCCTTGTCCAACATCAACTCTTTAGCATGTCATATTTTAATGAGTGCTCCCAATCATAAAAGATGTCAATGATAATATATCTATATGTGAAACCTCTCTTTCCTTATTACTTCCTATTAATTGCAATGATGACCAAAGCTATATTTGCCAACTCCTAACAACTTTAAATCATCATACTCTTTCTATGTGAAGTCATTACTTTCAATAAGATCAATATGAACTCTTGATTCTTTTTATTCTTTTTCTTCTAATCACCCAAGATCATGGCAAAATACTCAAGCCCTTGACTCAACACTAATCTTTATTATATAGCTCACGGACTTGATTACAAAGAAAGATCATAAAGCAAAACTCAAAACTAGATCATGCCATGACTTTATTCTACTAAATCAAGATACTACTAATAGGATTGAACTAAGAAAAACGGTAAAGATAGGAGTTGTGATGGTGATACGATACCAGGGCACCTCCCCCAAGCTTGGTAGTTGCCAAGGGGAGTGCACATATGATTATGTCTCCTTCTTTGTTGTTGGTGGTGGAGGTGTTGGTGATGATGGAGTTGTTGCGTTTTTCTTCTCTAGCTTGCGTCTGAGGCTAAAATTTTCATCCCTCAGATCCTCATTCTCGAGCTCAAGCTTCATTATCTTTTTGCATAGTGCTGCCTTGTTGTCCTGCAGAAAACGAGGTGGGATAGATTGGACCTTATGGAGGCTTGACTTCTTGAACTCCACATGCATATCACCAGGTTGAGGTAGGGGATAGTCCGCTTTGTCGGAACTCGTTTCCTCCTTCCTCTTTGGATCATAGTCTTCTTCTTCCTCCGTGGTCCAGCCATAATGCTCCACATCCCCATATGCCTTGGGATTTGC
The DNA here is from genome assembly GCF_002162155.2 of Triticum dicoccoides. NCBI lineage: Eukaryota > Viridiplantae > Streptophyta > Magnoliopsida > Poales > Poaceae > Triticum > Triticum dicoccoides. Next base: position 171,310,469 of record NC_041393.1, on the reverse strand, counting down.
AATATAATCAGCCATGTAACTCTCTCCCTTAGAATCTTGGGAAGACATCTTGCTCTAATCTGCAGCAGGAACAGCTCGAAATGAAAACAGAGGATATTTGCGTGATACGAGAGTCAAAACCTTCGGGACTATATATAATGAATTTTTACCGACCAAAACACGTATCGTGCAAGGAAACGGAGTGCAGAGGGCACACGAGGTGCTCACGAGGTAGGGGGCGTGCCCTCCACCCTCGTGGAGGCCTCGTGTCCTCCCCGGACTACTACTTATTTTTCTATTTTTCTAAATATTCCAAAATGGAGAAATATTGCATTAAAAATTGTTTTGGAGTCGGTTTACTTACCGTACCACATACCTATTCCTTTTAGGGGTCTGGGACGTTCTGGAAAGTGTCCCTTATGTATTCCTCCGGGGTTACGGTTTCAATAATATTAGTTTCAACATTTATAGGATTACCTGAGATATAGTGTTTGATCCTTTGACCGTTTACCACCTTCGGATTTGTGCCTGCGAAGTTGTTGATTTTTATGGCACCGGAACGATAGACCTCCTCGATAACGTAAGGACCTTCCCATTTGGAGAGAAGTTTTCCTGCAAAAAATCTTAAACGAGAGTTGTATAGCAATACATAATCACCTACATTAAACTCACGCTTTTGTATCCTATTGTCATGCCATCTTTTAACTTTTTCTTTAAACAACTTGGCATTTTCATAAGCTTGGGTTCTCCATTCATCAAGTGAGCTGATATCAAATAACCTCTTCTCACTGGCAAGTTTGAAATCATAGTTGAGCTCTTTAATAGCCCAATATGCCTTATGTTCTAGTTCGGGAGGTAAATGACATGCTTTTCCATAAACCATTTTATACAGAGACATACCCATAGGATTTTTATATGCAGTTCTATAGGCCCATAATGCATCATCCAGTTTTTTGGACCAATTCTTTCAGGACCTATTGACAGTCTTTTGCAAAATTAATTTGAGCTCTCTATTGCTCAATTCTACCTGACCACTAAACTGCGGGTGATATGGAGATGCAATTCTATGATTAACGTCATATTTAGCAAGCATCTTACAGAAAGCACCATGAATAAAGTGTGAACCGCCATCAGTCATTAAGTATCTAGGGACTCCAAACCTCGGAAAAATAACTTCCTTAAGCATTTTAATAGAAGTGTTATGATCAGCACTACTAGTTGGAATAGCTTCTACCCACTTAGTAACATAATCAACAACAACTAAAATATGAGTGTAACCCTTAGAGGCAGGAAAAGGTCCCATATAACCAAAGCCCCAAACATCAAATGGCTCAATAACAAGTGAATAATTCATAGGCATTTCTTGACGTCTACTGATATTACCAATTCTTTGACATTCATCACAAGACAAAACAAACTTACGGGCATCCTTGAAGAGAGTAGGCCAATAAAAGCCAGATTGCAATACCTTATGTGCAGTTCTATCTCCAGCGTGGTGTCCTCCATAGGCTTCGGAGTGACACTTGCGTAGGATTTGTTCTTGTTCATGCTCAGGTACACAACGTCTAATAACACCATCTACTCCTTCTTTATAAAGATTTGGGTCATCCCAAAAGTAATGTCGCAAGTCGTAGAAAAACCTTTTCTTTTGTTGGTATGTGAAGCTAGGCGGTATAAATTTAGCAACAATATAATTAGCATAATCAGCATACCAAGGAGTGCTACGAGAAGTACTTATGACATTTAATTGCTCATCAGGAAAGCTATCATCAATAGGTAGTGGGTCATCAAGAACATTCTCTAGCCTAGACAAGTTGTCTGCAACGGGGTTCTCAGCTCCTTTTCTATCAACAATATGTAAATAAAATTCTTGAAGCAAGAGAACCCATCTAATGAGTCTAGGTTTTGCATCTTTCTTTTCCATAAGATATTTAATAGCAGCATGGTCTGTGTGAATAGTTACTCTAGAATCAACAATATAGGGTCTGAATTTATCACAAGAAAATACAACCGCTAAAAGTTCCTTTTCGCTAGTAGCATAATTTCTTTGAGCATTGTCTAGAGTCTTACTAGCATAATGGATAACATTCAATTTCTTATCAACTCTTTGCCCTAGAACAGCACCTACAGCATAATCACTAGCATCACACATAATTTCAAAGGGTAAATTCCAATCAGGTGGCTGAACAACAGGTGCAGAGACTAATGCTTTCTTAAGTATTTCAAATTCTTCTACACAATCATTATCAAAGACAAATGGTACATCTTTTTGTAATAAATTAGTCAGAGGCCGAGAGATTTTTTGAGAAGTCCTTGATGAACCTCCTATAAAATCCGGCGTGACCAAGGAAACTTCTTATACCTTTGATGACCTTGGGACATGGCATCTTTTCAATAGCATCAACCTTGGCTTTATCAACTTCAATACCTCTTTCAAAAACTTTGTGCAAGACAATACCTTCATTAACCATAAAGTGGCACTTTTCCCAATTCAAGACAAGATTAGTTTCTTCACATCTCTGCAAAACTCGAGCAAGATTGCTCAAGCAATCATCAAAAGTGGAACCATAGACGGAAAAGTCGTCCATGAAAACCTCACAAATTTTCTCGCAAAAGTCAGAGAATATAGCCATCACGCATCTTTGAAAGGTAGCAGGTGCATTACATAAACCAAAAGGCATACGTCTATAAGCAAAAGTACCAAAAGGGCATGTAAAAGTAGTCTTTGATTGATCTTTAGCCGACACAGGTATGTGAGAAAAACCAGAATAACCATCTAGAAAGCAATAATGTGTATGTTTGCATAGTCTTTCTAGCATTTGATCAATAAAAGGTAAGGGGTAATGATATTTCTTAGTAGCCTTATTTAATTTGCGGAAATCAATTACCATCCTATAACCTGTGATAATTCTTTGCGGAATCAATTCATCTTTATCATTAGGGACAACAGTAATACCTCCCTTCTTAGGGACACAATGGACAGGACTTACCCACTGACTATCAGCAACGGGATAAATTATACCTGCCTCCAGAAGCTTGAGTATTTTTTTTCTTACCACTTCTTTCATTTTAGGATTCAAACGTCGTTGAGGATCACAAACTGGTTTGGCATCAGCTTCCAAATTTATTTTATGTTGACATAGAGTGGGACTGATGCCCTTAAGATCATCCAGAGTATATCCAATAGCGGCACGATGCTTCTTCAGAGTTTTCAATAATCTTTCTTCTTCATGCTCTGAAAGGTTAGCGCTAATAATAACAGGATATATTTTCTTTTCATCAAGATAAGCATATTTAAGATTATCAGGCAACGGTTTAAGCTCAAACACGGGATCACCCTTGGGTGGAGGAGGATCCCCTAGGATTTCAACAGGCAAATTGTGTTGCAGAATAGGTTCCTGTTTAAAGAATAATTCATCTATTTCCCTTCTTTCATTTATGAACATATCATTTTCATGGTCTAGCAAATAGTGTTCTAAAGGATCACTAGGAGGTACAGCAATAGAAGCAAGACCAATAATTTCATCCTTACTAGGCAATTCCTCCTCACGATGTTGTTTACTAAATTTAGAGAAATTAAACTCATGGACCATATCATCCAAGCCAACAGTAACAACATTCTTTTTGCAATCTATCTTAGCATTAACGGTACGCAAGAAGGGTCTACCAAATATAATGGGGCAAAAACTATCTTGTGGAGAACCGAGAACAAGAAAATCAGCGGGATATTTGGTTTTCCCACACAAGACTTCAACATATCTAACAATTCCCATTGGAGATATAGTATCTCTATTGGCTAGTTTAAGTGTAACATCAATATCTTCTAACTCAGCAGGTGCAATCTCATGCATAATTTCTTTGTATAATTCAATGGGTATAACACTAGCACTAGCACCCATATCACACAAGCCATCATAACAATGATCTCCTATTTTAACAGAAATAACAGGCATGCCTACCACAGGTCTATGTTTATATCTATCACAGGGTTTAGCAATTCTAGCAGTTTCACCAGTGAATTGAATAACATGCCCATCAATATTATCAGACAAGAGATATTTAACAATAGCAATATTGGGTTCTACTTTGACTTGCTTAGGAGGTGTATAAGTCCTAGTATTGCTTTTACGAACAACAGTTGAAGCTTTAGCATGATCCTTCATTCTAACAGGGAAAGGAGGTTTCTCAACATAAGAAGTAGGAACAATAGGATCATTATAAGTGACAATCTTTGCTTCAACTTTAATAGGTGCAGCTACTTTTACTTCTATGGGAGGATGATATTTAAACCACTTCTCCTTGGGGAGATCAACATAAGTAGCAAAAGATTCACAAAAAGAAGCTACTATCTCAGAGTCAAGTCCATATTTAGTGCTAAACTTGCGGAAAATATCGGTATCCATAAAAGATTTAACACAATCAAACTTAGGTGTCATACCTGACTCCTTACCTTTGTTGAGGTCCCAATCTTCAGAGTTGTGTTTAATTCTATCCAATAAATTCCATCCAAATTCAATAGACTTCATCATAAAAGAGCCAGCACAAGAAGTGTCGAGCATGTTGCGATTATTTTCAGAAAGCCGAGCATAAAAATTCTGAAGAATTGTCAATTTTGAGAGCTCATGATTGGGGCATGAATATAACATTGATTTAAGCCTCCCCCAAGCTTGAGCAATGCTTTCTCCTTCGCGAGGCCAAAAATTATATATATAATTGCGATCACGATGAACAAGATGCATAGGATAATACTTTTGATGAAATTCCATTTTCACTCTTTTATAGTTCCATGACCTCGTATCATCACATAGCCTATACCATGTCAATGCGTCTCCCTCCAAAGATAAAGGGAAAGCCTTCTTCTTAACAACATCATAGCGTATACCTACAAGCTTAAATAGTCCACAAATATCATCCACAAAGCGTAGATGTTCGTCAGGATGCTTTGTTCCATCTCCTGCAAAAGTGTTAGCTAGCAGTTTTTCCATCATACCCGAAGGAATCTGAAAAGCAGTTTCATCTTCAATAGATTCAGTAGGTTCAGTAGGTTGAGGAGCAACTCTTGGCTCAACCGGACGGGGTGAAGATACCCCGAACAAGCCCCTCAAACAATTACTTTCCATAGTAACAAGTGCTAGAAAATTTCAGCACACTAAATAAATTTTTTCCTTACCAAAGGCGCTTCACTCCCCGGCAACGGCGCCAGAAAAGAGTCTTGATAACCCACACGTATAGGGGATCTATCGTATTCCTTTCGATAAGTAAGAGCGTCGAACCCAACGAGGAGCAGAAGGAAATGATAAGCGGTTTTCAGCAAGGTATTCTCTGCAAGTACTGAAATAAGTGGTAACAAATAGTTTTGTGATAGGATAAATTGTAACGAGTAACAAGTAACAAAAGTATATAAAGTGCAGCAAGGTGGCCCAATCCTTTTTGTAGCAAAGTGCAAGCCTGGACAAACTCTTATAATAGGCTCCCGAGGACACATGGGAATATCGTCAAGCTAGTTTTCATCACGCTCATATGATTCGCGTTCGGTACTTTGATAATTTGATATGTGGGTTGACCGGTGCTTGGGTACTGCCCTTACTTGTACAAGCATCCCACTTATGATTAACCTCTATTGCAAGCATCCGCAACTACAACAAAAGTATTAAGGTAAACCTAACCATAGCATGAAACATATGGATCCAAATCAGCCCCTTACGAAGCAACGCATAAACTAGGGTTTAAGCTTCTGTCACTCTAGCAACCCATCTTTTACTTATTACTTCCCAATGCCTTCCTCTAGGCCCAAATAATGGTGAAGTGTTATGTAGTCGACGTTCACATAACACCACTAGAGGTTAGACAACATACATCTTATCAAAATATCGAACGTATACCAAATTCACATGACTACTAATAGCAAGACTTCTCCCTTGTCCTCAGGAACAAACATAACTACTCACAAAGCATATTCATGTTCATAATCAGAGGGGTAATATTGTGCATAAAGGATCTGAACATATGATCTTCCACCAAATAAACCAACTAGCATCAACTACAAGGAGTAATCAACACTACTAGCAACCTACTAGCACCAATCCCGGACTTGGAGACAAGAATTGGATACAAGAGATGAACTAGGGTTTGGAGATGAGATGGTGCTGGTGAAGATGTTGATGGAGATTGCCCTCTCCCGATGAGAGGAGCGTTGGTGATGACGATGGTGATGATTTCCCCCTCCCGGAGGGAAGTGTCCCCGACAGAACAGCTCTGCCGGAGCCCTAGATTGGTTCCGCCAAGGTTCCGCCTCGTGGCAGCGGAGTCTTGTCCCGAAAGGTTCTCTTCTATTTTTTTCTCATCGAAAGACTTCATATGGGAGAAGATGGGCGTCGGAGAGCCACCAGGGGGGCCACGAGGTAGGGGGCGCGCCACCCCCCCCCACCCTCGTGAGCAGGGTGTGGGCCCCCTAGCCTTCATCTTTGGCGACGATTTTTCTTTATTTATTTTAAGGTATTCTGTGGAGTTTCAGGACTTTTGGATTTGCGCAGAATAGTCCTCCAATATTTGCTTCTTTTCCAGCCCGGAATTCCAGCTGCCGGCATTCTCCCTCTTCATGTAAACCTTGTAAAATAAGAGAGAATAACCATAAGTATTGTGACATAACGTGAAATAACAGCCCATAATGCAACAAATATCGATATAAAAGCATGATGCAAAATGGACATATCAAAGGGCCACCTTATTTCACGAAAAAAATATTTCCCCCCTGACTGCTGGGACCCACCGGATTGTCCACCGTATTTCGCGAAAAAAACATTCCCCCCGCTGTCAGCTCGGACCCACCGGAAGTGCCTCTTTATTACGCACAAAAAAATGAATACTCCCCCTGCTAGCTGGGACCCACCTTGGTGGGAGGCTGACTTGTGGGCCTACTAAGTTGACGGGGACGGAGGGCTTTGTCAACTTAGTCAATATGAACGATTCTAGCTCCAGTGACCGTACGATGTCCATCCAACAGCCGTAGTGCTTCTTCAACCTCTAGTCTTCTTGCTCCAGCCGCCCAAAGCAGCGCCGGTCGTGCCACCTGCTCCTGCCTCCCGTGGCCGGCTGTGCTGCAGCGGAGGCCTCACCGCCCCCTACTATTCCCACCGCTGGCCAGGCCCTGCGGCGACGGCAGCCTCACACCAGAGCCGAACGAGTGAACCCTCATACTCCTCTCCGCGTGGGCATCCACTGTCGCGTCGTCACCGGCTCCGCGTCGTCCCCTTCCTAGGCCTCACCGTCGTCCACCGCCTGGTGCTCTCGGCGCGGCGTGGTCAACGTGGTCAAGGAATGACTTCCATCGGACGTGGACTGTACGTGGAGAGGCTGACAGCTGGGTCCACGGCCGCAGCAAGGAAGTGCCTCCTTATTACATGGAAAATAATGATTCCTCCACCTGACAGCAGGGACCCATCGGACGGGCCACCGTATTTTACGAAAAAATGTTTCCCTCCTGACTGCTGGGACCCACCATCTACACCTTCGCATGCAAGGAAGTGCATCGGGGCAAAAAAAACAAAAATGATTTGCCTCCTGACTACTGGGACCCACCAGCTACATCTTCGCACGCAAGGAAGTGCGTCCGGGCAAAAAAAAACCAAAATGATTCGCCCCCTGACTACTGGGACCCACTAGCTACATCTTCGCAGGCAAGGAAGTGCCTGACAGTCGGGACCCACCTGGTCGAAGCGTACGTAGTGTTGTCATTCTGGTCGCAAACGTGTACGTACATACTGGTCGATGTAGAGGCGCGCACGTGTCGTAGTAGAGGCGCGCAACGTGTCGTAGTAGAGACACGCACGTGGCATGTACACGTACGTACAACGGCCAGGATGCAAGAAAAAAAATACGGCCACGTACGTACATACGGGCAGGGTCTCGAACACCTACTCGCGCATACGTACATGGCTAGGTCGGAACGGAGAAACAACATCGTCGTCGTGTTCATGGGGAGGCAACGGAATGCGTCGTGTTCATGGGAAGGCAACGGAATGCGTCGTGTTCATGGGGAGGCAACGAAATGTGCCGTGTTCATCGGGAGGCAACGGAATGCGTCGTGTTCATCGGGAGGCAACGGAATGCGTGGGAGCCAACCGGCTTGGACGGAACTGGCAATGGAAACGAGGCCTGGCGTACCGCAGAACGGAGGAAACGGACCTCCTACGGTTGAAACAGGGGTCCTGTTGATCGGGAGGGGTGTGGCGTACCGCAAAACAGACGAAACAGACCTCCTACGGTCGAAACAAGGGTCCTATTGATCGGGAGGGGTGTGGCGTACCGCAAAACGGACGAAACGGACTTGTGTTGGAGCGCTACGGTCGAAGGGGTCCTGTTCATCGGGAGGGGTGTGGCGTACCGCAAAACGGGACTCCACGGGATACTGTTCATCTCCACCGTCGACCTCCTCCAGCCTCCACGGGCTACCGTCGGCCTCCTCCAGCCTCCACGGGCTCCTGTTCATCCAGCCTCCACCGCGCGCTACTCCACCGGCTACTGTTCAACCACTCCTCCACCGTCTATTGTTCATCCAGCCATCCACACCACGGGGTCCTGTTCAACCACCCCTCCACGGGCACCCCTCCATCGTCTACTATTCATCCAGCCCTCCACCACACAACGGGGTCCTGTTCATCCAGAGGC
>NC_041393.1:171276110-171301457 GCF_002162155.2 Triticum dicoccoides | reverse complement strand
CGCAACGCTCACTCTTCATCCCAGAGGCAGCATCGATCGGCTTCAGTTAGCAGCAGTAGCGAAGGAATCGCTCAATCAGGTTCAGTTAACAGCCATCAATCAATCGAGTTCAGTAATGCGTAGCCTGCAGTGCAATCGCTCGGGTTCAGTTAGAGCCCAACGCCTCACTTGGGTTCAATTAGAGCCAACGCCTCGCACACATGCGCGTACCTGTACGAGAGAAACACGCATCGCTCGGCCCCCGACCGCCCACTGTAACCGGCAACTCCCCAAAATTTTCCTCCCCCTCGCTTCTACCATGGTTTTTTCCATCATGGACGGCCCAAAGAATGTCATGCAGCTGCGTCTCCGGCCCGCCCAGGACGAAAAGCCCATTTTCTGTCATGATTTTTTGTCATAGAAGTAGGAGCCCACCACATCTATGATGATACCAGGTTTTGTCACAATTATCGTCATAGAAGTGTCATATGTATGACAGAAAAAAAATTCGTTCGGCCCAAAATGTCACGAATGTGTCTTTTTTTTGTAGTGACTAGAGCAAAACTATCTAGCTCAAAAGATATATGTGAAGCACATAGAGTATTCTAATAAATTCCAATCAGGTGGGTTTCTCCCAAAAGGTGTGTACAGCAAGGATGATTGTGGTAAACTAAAAAGCAAAGACTAATATCATACAAGACGCTCCAAGCAAAACACATATCATGTGGCGAATAAAAATATAGCTCCAAGTAAAGTTACCGATAGACGAAGACGAAAGAGGGGATGCCTTCCGGAGCATCCCCAAGCTTAGGCTTTTGGCTATTCTTGAATATCTTGGGGTGCCTTGGGAATCCCCAAGCTTAGGCTCTTGCCACTCCTTATTCCATAGTCCATCAAATCTTTACCCAAAACTTGAAAACTTCACAACACAAAACTCAACAGGAAATCTCATAAGCTCCGTTAGTGCAAGAAAGAAAAACCACCACATAAGGTACTGTAATGAACTCATTCTTTATTTATATTGGTGTTAAACCTATTGTATTACAACTTCTCTATGGTTCATACCCCTACATACTAGCCATAGATGCATCAAAATAAGCAAACAACACACAAAAAGCAGAATCTGTCAAAAACAAAATAGTCTGTAGCACTCTGTAACTCTCGAATACTTCTGGAACTCTAAACCTCCTACCAAAATAGGAAGTCCTGGGCAATTTATCTATTGATCCACAGCAAAAAGAATCAACGAAAAAGCACGTTTCTGTGAATTACTAAAATTATTTCGTGCAAAGTTTCTGTTTTTCAGCAGAATCAAATTAACTATCACCATAGGTTATCCTATAGGTTCTACTTGGCACAAACACTAATTAAAACATGAAAACACATCTAAACAGAAGGTAGATGCAAATTTTATTACTAAACAGAAGCAAAAACAAAAAAACTAAAATAAAATTGGATTGCCTCCCAACTAGCGTTATCGTTTAACGTCCCTAGCTAGGCATAAAAGCGAGGATAGATCTAAGTAGTGCCATCTTTGGCACTCAATTCATAAGTAGCTCGCATGGTAGATTCATAAGGTAATTTGAATTTCTTTCTTGGAAAGTTCTCCATGCCTTTCCTTAATGGAAATTGGAATCTAATATTCCCTTCCTTCATATCAGTAATCGCACCAATCGTTCTAAGGAAAGGTCTACCAAGAATAATAGGACATGAAAGATTGCAATCTATGTCAAGAACGATAAAATCTACGGGCACCAAATTCCTATTTGCAATAATGAGAACATCATTGATCCTTCCCATTCGCTTTTTAATGGTGGAATTCGCAAAGTGCAAATTTAAAGAGCAATCATCAAGATCATGGAAACCTAGAATATCGCATAAAGTTTTCGGAATCGTGGAAACACTAGCACCCAAATCACACAAAGCGTAACAATCATGATCTTTAATTTTAATCTTTATAGTAGGTTCCCACTCATTGTTAAGTTTTCTAGGTATAGAAACTTCCAAATTAAGTTTTTCATCATAAGATTGCATCAAGGCATCAACAATATGTTTGGTAAAGGCTTTATTTTGACTATAAGCATGAGGAGAATTCAAAACGGATTGCAACAAGGAAATACAACTTTCTAAAGAACAATTATCATAATTAAATTCATCCAAGATAGTGGGTTCAATGCTATTTAAAGTCTTGACCTCTCCAATCTCACTTTTACCAAATTTTAGCATCAAGATCTAAGAACTCTGAATCATTGGGACGCCTTTTAACTAAAGTTGACTCATCTCCAGTCCCATCATTATTAAGATTCATATTGCAAAACAAAGATTTAATAGGGGACACATCAATAACTTTTAGATCTTCATCATTATTTTCATGGAAACTAGAAGAACACGCTTTTACAAAGCAATCTTTCTTAGCACGCAATCTAGCGGTTCTTTCTTTGCACTCATCAATGGAAATTCTCATGGCTTTGAGAGACTCATTGATATCATGCTTAGGAGGAGTAGATTTAAGTTTCAAAGAATCAACATCAAGCGAAAGTCTATCAACGTTCCTAGCCAAATCATCAACTTTAAGCAATTTTTCGTCAAGCATGGCATTAAAATTCTTTTGAGAGATCATAAATTCTTTCACACTATTATCAAAATCAGAGGACATCTTATTATAATTACCATAAGAATTATTGTAGAAATTTCCATAATTATTAGAGGAATTACTAGGGAACGGTCTAGGATTAAAATTTCCTGTATAAGCATTGTTACCAAAATTATTCCTACCAACAAAATTCACATCCATAGATTCATTATTATTCTCAATCAAAGTAGACAAAGGCATATTATTGGGATCAATAGAAGCACTCTTAGTAGCAAACAATTTCATAAGTTCATCCATCTTTCCACTCAAAACATTAATTTCTTCTATAGCATGCACTTTTTTACTAGTAGATCTTTCGGTGTGCCATTGAGAATAATTATCCATAATATTATCAAGGAGTTTAGTAGCTTCTCATAAGGTGATTTCCATAAACGTGCCTCCCGCGGCCGAATCTAAAAGATTTCTAGAAGCAAAATTCAATCTGGCATAAAAATTTTGTATGATCATCCATAAATTCAAACCATGAGTAGGGCAATTGCGAATCATCAATTTCATTCTTTCCCAATATTGGGCAACATGCTCATGATCAAGTTGTTTAAAATTCATAATATTGTTCCTAAGAGAGATGATCTTAGCAGGTGGAAAATACTTAGAGATAAAAGCATCTTTGCACTTATTCCATGAATCAATACTATTCTTAGGCAAAGACGAAAGCCAAACTTTAGCACAATCTCTAAGTGAAAACGGAAATAACTTCAATTTAACAATATCATTATCCGTATCTTTCTTCTTTTGCATCTCACATAAATCAACAAAGTTGTTTAGATGGGTAGCGGCATCTTCACTAGGAAGGCCAGAGAATTGATCTTTCATAACAAGATTCAGCAAAGCAGCATTGATTTCACAAGACTTGTCGGGGATATACCCCACGGTGTAAACCGGCCGGAAGTTAACCCGGCCGGACTTGGCGGTTTATTTGAGACCCCGCTGACACTTGGCGCTTCACGACTCATTGGTAATCCGGCAGGCGGGTGCGAGGAGCGACAAGACCTGGTGGCCCAACAGGTGGTTCATGAAGGCTGGTTCATACTATGGTGGGCCGGTTTAAGAGGAAAGGCATAAGGAATATTTGTCTTACAAGGAGTTAAGACCTGGACTTGTATCCGGTTTGTATTAGAGATAGACTAGTCCTAATCCTAATAGGACTCCACATGTAACCCGCCCCTTCAACATATATAAGGAGGGGCGGGGCTCCCCAAAAGGGGGACAAGCTACAAGCAAGAAGAAACAATCTTAGGGCTAGACACAAAGAGGAGAGCCGGTTTACGGTGACTCCCTCGTGATGATAATGAGACCTAGCCTCAAACACCATGTAGGGTTTTTACCGGATGATGTTTCCTGGGGCCCGAAGTTGTCTAAATCCCTGTCTTGTGTTGCGTCTCTCGATTCTGCTCAACCCCTCTCAAGCTACCACATAGATGCGTTGGCCTCGCGACTAAGTCCTGACACTAAGGACATCTGACGTGTTAATTCACGACAGTTGGCGCCCACCATGGGGCCCACGCACGATGGTGATGAGTTCTTGAAGGGATCTCTTCTCAGGGATCGAGAAGTTCGTAATTTATTGGATGAGAAAGAACCTGTTTTGAAGGATCTTCATCAGCTTTGAATCTGACCAAGCAGTAATTCGTCGTGGTACCAAGTTCAATCCTGCCGCCGAGTATAGTCGAGGAAAGCTAAAACTTTGATAAGATGGATTCAAGCCGCTGGGTTTCTACCCCATGCAAACCCTGACTTCAAGTCGCCGCCACTGTTGTGGTTTCGAGCGTTCTTCAACTACGACCCAGGATCAGTGCTAAACTAGCCAGGACACATGAGCAGGGATTTACATGGAGTTACTAGTTCTGTATTTAGTAAAACATCAAAGGATGGTACAAAAAGTACGATGAATCAGAGGAAGATTGGATCTTGGACGTTGAGACTCGCCCGGTCCGAATCGGCCCCGAGCAACCTCGTGGCCAAGTCGCCGACGCCACTGCCTACTTCGCTCTGTTGCAAGTCGCTGTTTGCCGGCCGAAAAGCCATGGGTCGCCGTGGTCGGCCTTGACTCCGCACGGCCGTGCCCTCGACCCTGCACACGTGATTTCATCCTGCCTTGGCTTACAGCGCCGCCTTGAGCCGCCTTGAGCCACCCATGGCCGTCTCGACCCGCTGCTGCTGTGAGTCGGCCCTCACCGTTCCCCGCCTCGCGCCGTTATAAACCCGCCGGTGCGCCCTCGAGCCCGTCTCCATCACCATGGCTGTTGAGCCGCTGCATCGAGCTATTGGATCACCTTCGTGTCTAAACCACCGACTCCATCACTGCGGTCCCGAGCCAGCCATGCCTCTGTCCCCCCAGCCTCAACTACCCGCCGAGCTTACTGAGTCGCCCGTCCGCGTCGCCTCCTGTCCGAGTTGCCGTCGGGCTGAGCCGCCCGCTGGGTCTCGCTGCTGCAAGCCGGCCTCACTAGTACCCGGATACGAACTCAGATCTGGAGCAGTTTACTAGTACTCCATAATACTAGCTGAAGGCTACTCCACGTGAAACCCCAAGGACCACTAGCAGTTGCACAGAAATCGAGGTTGATTAATCTGGAGCACATGCACCTAAAAAGGCAAACGGAAAAAAGTGATGATGCGGTGAAGGAACACTAGTCCTTTGCATAAAGTCAGCCAGAAATTCAACTGCCGCATTGGCTGTTGAATGGAATTTATCCTCAGGTGATATTTTTCCTGATAAAATTGTTCTTGCGGATTAAATCTGTCAAGATTTTTTGTACTTTTAATTTGTACATGTTTATGTGCAGGTTAATTTATAAGCGGGAGGCTGTTTTGCCCGTCCGCACTTTGCCGTTGTACCCGGTGGACGCACGTGCCGGTCTATGACGGTACACCGCGGCCGTGTCCGCTCGAACGTGCACAACATGTGGTCCGATCTACATCAACTCACTGGGACCGCGCCCACGATTAACTCGTTGTTCGCACGGTTTATCACGCCCGCGGCCGACTCGTCGGTCCGCGCCGCCTTACAACGCCACGGATGAATCGCCCGACCACCCTCGCAGCCGGTTCACGAGTCCACACCGGCTTACAACGCGGAGAACAATTTGCTCGTCCGTGCTGGCTTACAGTGCTACGGCCGACTCATCCGTTTGCTCCTGCGGGTGACTCATTCGTGGTTGTTTTTAGCTTCACCGTGGTAACCGTCAACTCCACGGAGGATAAATTCCGGCTAAACAAATCAGGTGATATCCATCCAAGTTTGTTTTATTATCACATGTTGTTTTGGTCAAAGAACAAGTTTATCTTTGCCTTGGTCTGCAATATTGTTTATGCAGGGCAATTATTTATGACAAAGAAGTGATATTATACCGCGAAGGTGGAGACACGCCAACATCTTTTTGGCACAGGTGGCCGTCTCTCGTGACCGCGCCGGCTTACAACGCAGTGGCCGTTTCTCGCGACCGCGCCGGCTTACAACACCGTGGCCGTCTTTTATGACCATGTCGGTTTATAACAAGGAGGACAACTTGCCCGTCCGCACCGACTTACAACACCACAGCTGGTTTATCTGTCTGTGCGGCCTCTGATGCTGCGGTCGTATTTTCCGTCCGTCTCTCGCGGCCTGGTCTACATCAACACAACGGGCCGCACCTATCTGCATGAGGTGTTTATTAAGTATGAGCAAGTCACAGCTTGGGTAGCCCGGATTTTTTTTCAACAAACTGGAGGCAAATTATCATATGCTATCAACCTTCGTCTGCACTGGGTGGCTCAATGGGCAGGCACACAAGTCGCCGCCACTACAGTTTAGTTAAACTTCAAATCATCAGTTGAAGGAACCATTGGCCGAGTTGCTGACCCAGCTCATACGGGATCATTTATAACCCGCCGCAGTCACCTCAACCTTCTATGGATGCACATCGTGCTATCAACACCAATGATATACAAGTTATGCCGGTTTATATCACGGTCAAATATGGAGAGTTTCAAGCCAACTCCTCGAGTCACCTTGAGACTCGGGGGCTACGATGACATGACTCAGCAAATCTTGCCAGTTTCAGCAAATTTAAGAACCCCAGGACGATGGAGGGAAAGATAACCCGGTCTCGGAGGCTACTGTTATTTGAAAGGCCATCAGAAAAATTCCGGCTGAAAATGAAGATTCCGGTTTACAATCCGGTTCAAGGGAAAGATGTCTCCCGCAAAGCTTGGAAGCTCTCAATATCCGGTTCAAAATCCCGGTTCAAGAAGGATTTATCTCTTACAAAAAGTTAAAGGGTGCCAAAGAGGACCTGCTACCATGATGCGCGGTCCAAACATGGGTATCATGCTTTATTGGCTTATCATATTATTGATCACTTGGGGGTTTGGTCGTATCCGAACCATAGCCACGCCTCTTGATCGGCCTAGTGCCACAACATCACTTGGGGGCTTGGTCAAGTCCGAACCAATGCAACACCTTTTGATAGGCGAAAGCCACCAGATCACTTGGGGACATGGTCAAGTCTGAACCAGTCACACCTCTTGATCGGCCTAAGGCCATAGAGTCACTTGGGGGCTTGGTCGAACCCGAACCATTGCCACGCCACTTGATCGGCATAATGCCATGGTTTCAGTTGGGGACCTGGCTGACTTGAACCATAGCTACACCTTATTGGGAGCTTGGTCGTGTCCGACCATGGTAACACCATCTGATCGGCTCAGTAAAGCCTCTTTTTGCAAATGGTCTTATCATTGCCTTTGCTTCCATATTTTTTCATAACTGTTATTTGATTTTTGTTGCATTTTTAAACCGACATTGTTAATCCGTTTCAAACTGTCAATTACAAATTGGCGGAACATGGTCAAATCCTAATCCGGAGACTATCTGCCCGGTTTGATTTTATGTTACCATCTTATTATGGAGTAAACCGGTGTTCATTAACCCGGCTTGACTTTCAATTACAAATTGTCAGTACATGATCAAATCATAATCCAGAGACTATCCGCCCGGCTTGGCTTTGGACTATAAGTCGCCAGTACATATTTGGATTGCGCCATTGGAATCATGCGCTTATAAATCATTGGGTTATATTATTCAAATAGCCAAACTTGGCTGAATTTTCATTATGATATTGAATGAATAAGGTTTTTTATACCAGATTATATTATCTTGAATAGCCAACATGGCTAGATTTTTATTATGGTTATCAATAACCAATATTATGATTGAGGTTTTCAAAGTCGCTTCAGCGCAATGACTATTATTTTATCAATGGGTATGATTTATTCTATAATGGAGGGAATAGTTCCGAGTCGCTGCAGGCTTACGACCCGGCACTTGGGGGCTACATTATTTAAGTTGAGATTACATCAAATATGCAAGTCTCATGTCGCTGCAAGCATGCACCATGACACTTGGGGGCTAATGCAAAGTAATTTTCTGCTCATATTATTGAAGACCCGACTCATCACATTATAATGAGTCGGCCCTTGGGGGCTACCAATTGCTCCTGTCAACAATTGAAGGTACAAAGCTTTTTATTCATTATATTGAAGAGTCCACTGCTCAGTTGGTAAAGCACAAGGCTCTTAACCTTGTGGACGTGGATTCAAGCCCCATGATGGGGGTTACATCATATGATGTTATTTTCATTGAAGTATATATCAAGTCCCAGCTCAATATTATCTTACTGAGCCGGCCCTTGGGGGCTACACATCATTGCTCAAAGCTATATGATTATACCTACAAAGTCCCTGCTCATTATTGCATAAATGACCCGGCACTTGGGGGCTATATAATATGGAGTGTTCAGTTTTTACTAGTGACTGGGATGAACAACATGGATTTCTTCAAAAGTGGCAGTATTGATATTGAAGCAAGTCTTAAGCCATCACTTTGTTCTGCTCAAGACTTGGGGGCTACAGGTATTATATTATTATCAAAGAAATATTTTCAAATTTTCTGATTGAGCAAACTAGGTTGACCCGGCGTCACCAATCATTATGACCCTGTGGCTGCAACCCGGCGTCATTAATAATCATGAACTGGCATTGGCAACAATCATGAACCGGTGTCTGCAACAATCATGACTCGAAATTATCAAGTTTTTATAACCCGACAGTCTTTGGCAATGATAAAACCGGCAAGTTCTGCATCTTCAAACTGGTTGAATGTCAGATGAGTATTTCAAGACCAATATTTCTTAAACCGGCGCTTTGGAAGCCGACTCAAGTGGATTATTCTTCACAATATTTTTTCTATAAGAAGCCAACATCAGCAATTTGAGTATGAAGCTGGTTATTGACCCGGATTTTCTAGAAGGAGGAAATGACAAAGGACTTAAGGACGATCAGGTGCCGGTCTACAAGAATTCTTAACCCGGAGCACAACCAGCCAAATTTGTTCTGGTGTTTATTTTGCAGCATAAGTTTACCATGGATACATCCAAGCTAAACTTGGGGGCTAACGTCGGGGATATACCTCGCGGTGTAAACCGGCCAGAAGTTAACCCGGCCGGACTTGACGGTTTATTTGAGACCCCGCTGACACTTGGCGGTTCACGACTCATTGGTAATCCGGCAGGCGGGTGCGAGGAGCGACAAGACCTGGTGGCCCAACAAGCGGTTCATGAAGGCCGGTTCATACTATGGTGGGCCGGTTTAAGAGGAAAGGCATAAGGAATATTTGTCTTACAAGGAGTTAAGACCTGGACTTGTATCCGGTTTGTATTAGAGATAGACTAGTCCTAATCCTAATAGGACTCCACATGTAACCCGCCCCTTCAACATATATAAGGAGGGGCAGGGCTCCCAAAAAGGGGGACAAGCTACAAGCAAGAAGAAACAATCTTAGGGCTAGACACAAAGAGGAGAGCCGGTTTACGGCGACTCCCTCGTGATGATAATGAGACCTAGCCTCAAACAGCATGTAGGGTTTTTACCGGATGATGTTTCCCGGGGCCCGAAGCTGTCTAAATCCTTGTCTTGTGTTGCGTCTCTCGATTCCGCTCAACCCCTCTCAAGCTACCACATAGATGCGTTGGCCTCGCGACTAAGTCCTGACACTAAGGACATCTGCCGTGACAAATCCACGACAAGACTCAACATCATTAAGAGGACCAAACGGAGTACTAAGGAAATCATTATTATTGGTATTGGAAAATTCACACAATTTGGTATTATCTTGCGCCACCGCGACAAGTGATCCAACACACAAGCAAAAAAAGCAAGCGAAAGAGAGAGGAGATTGGGAAAGAGAGGGCGAATAAAACGGCAAGGGTGAAGTGGGGGAGAGGAAAACGAGACGCAAATGGCAAATAATGTAAGTGCGAGGGAGATGAGTTTGTGATGGGTACTTGGTATGTCTTGACTTGAGCGAAGACCTCCCTGGCAACGGCGCCAGAAATCCTTCTTGCTACGTCATGAGCTTGCGTTGGTTTTCCTTGAAGAGGAAAGGGTCATGCAGCACAGTAGCGTAAGTATTTCCCTCAGTTTTTGAGAACCAAGGTATCAATCCAGTAGGAGGCTCCTCAAAAGACCCACGCACCTACACAAACAAACAAGAACTCGCAACCAACGCAATAAAGGGGTTGCCAATCCCTTCAAGGCCACTTGCGAAAGTGAGATCTGATAGAGATAATATGATAAGATAAATATATTTTTGGTATTTTATGATATAGATTGGAAAAATAAAAGTAGATTGAAAGCTTATATGATAAGAGATAGACCCGGGGGCCATAGGTTTCACTAGTGGCTTCTCTCAAGATAGCATAAGTATTACGGTGGGTGACAAATTACTATCGAGCAATTGATAGAAAAGCGAATAATTATTAGATTATCTAGGCATGATAATGTATATAGGCATCACGTCCGTGACAAGTACATCGACTCCTGCCTGCATCTACTACTATTACTGCACACATCGACCGCTATCCAACATGCATCTAGAGTATTAAGTTCATAAAGAACATAGTAACGCATTAAGAAAGATGACATGATGTAGAGTGATAAACTCATGCTATATGATATAAACCCCATATTTTATCCTCGATGGCAACAATACAATACGTGCCTTGCTGCCCCTGCTGTCACTGGGAAAGGACATCGCAAGATTGAACCCAAAGCTAAGCACTTCTCCCATTGCAAGAAAGATCAATCTAGTAGGGCAAACCAAACTGATAATTCAAAGAGACCTGCAAAGATAACTTAATCACACATAAAAGAATTCAGATGAGATTCAAATATTTCTCATAGATAAACTTGATCATAAACCCACAATTCATCGGATCTCGACAAACACACCGCAAAAAGAGTTACATCGAATAGATCTCCAAGAGGATCGAGGAGAACTTCGTATTGAGATTCAAAGAGGGAGAAGAAGCCATCTAGCTAATAACTATGGACCCGAAGGTCTGTGGTAAACTACTCACAACTCATCAGAGAGGCCTTGGAGTTGATGTAGAGGCCCTCCATGATCGATTCCCCCTCCGGCGGAGCATCGACGAAGGCTCCAAGATGGGATCTCGCGGATACAGAAGGTTACGGCGGTGGAAATAGTTTTTTGTGGTCGCTTCTGATGTTTTCGGGGCACATGGGTATATATAGGAGGAAGAAGTAGGTCGGTGGATGCCCGAGGGGCCCACGAGAGTGGGGGGCACGCCCAGCCCTAGGGGGCGCGTTGGGCATCCTCGTGGCCGCCTCCCTTGTTTCTTGACTTCCACTCCAAGTCCTTTGGATCACGTTTGTTCCAAAAAGATCGCTCCTGAAGGTTTCATTCCATTTGGACTCCGTTTGATATTCCTTTTCTTCGAAACACTGAAATAGGCAAAAAAAACAGCAATTTGGGCTGGGCCTCCGGTTAGTAGGTTAGTCCCAAAAATGATATAAAAGTGTAAAGTAAAGCCCATAAACATCCATAATGGGTAATATAATAGCATGGAACAATCAAAAATTATAGATACGTTGGAGACGTATCAGTACCTAGGTCTTCCCATCTCCCAGGATAGGCTTTACGCGAAAGATTTCGCCCCTGCTGTGGCTAAAGTTGGTAACTGGGTACTACCTTGGAGAGGTAGGCACAACACCAATGCTGGAAAAGTGGCTCTAATCAATGCTTGCTTATCGTCCCTGCCTATGTTTCGTATGGGATTCTATTCTCTTTCGGCTGGTACTCACGCAGGCTTTGTCAAACATAGAGGGGCTTTTTACTGGAATTCGGTAGATAATAGGCGTAAATACAGATTCGTCAAATGGAAACTTATGTGCAGACCCAAAAACCTTGGGGGTTTGGGCATTATTAACACCGCCATCATGAATAAATGCCTTTTAGTTAAATGGTGGTGGAAGATTATGACTTCTGGGGTTGGATCCTTATGGTTCTCCATCCTCAAAGCTAAATATTTTCCTCACTCCAGCCCGTTGTTAGCTCCTGCCCGTGGTGAGTCTCAATTCTGGAAAGATCTGGTTAAAGTTAGACATTTGTTTCTGGATAATGTTAAGTTTGTTGTCTGGGATGGCTCGTCTGTTCGCTTCTGGCTTGACTGGTGGTGTGGAGAATCCATGCTCTCCGTGTGTTTTCCCACCCTCTTTTCTTATTGCCCTAACCCGAATATCTCTACTGCTGAGTTATCGAAAAATAATTGGGACCTAGCTTTCCATCGTTCCCTTTCTTCTAAAGAGTTTGAAGACTGGCAAAGGCTCTCTGCTCTCTTCCCTACACTCCCAGAAACAGGAGACTCAGTGGTGTGGCCCCACACCTCTTTGGGTTGTTTCTCGGTTAAATCTCTTTACTCTAGGCTCGTTGGTGGATCCCCCACAAACATGTTTTCTCAGGTTTGGTAGGCTCGTGTTCCCCCGAAAATCAAGATCTTCCTTTGGCAAGCTTTTAGAGGCCGTCTGCCTGCGGCGGACCAAATTCGTAAAAGGAATCGCCTAGGATCGGAATTTTGTGCCCTTTGTGGCGCGTTGGAGAACACGAATCATATTTTTTTCATTGTGATTTGGCCAAGCTGGTCTGGAGCTGTGTGAGATCTTGGCTCCATGTCTCATGGGACCCTTCTTCTTTTTCTGATCTCCGGGCCCTTGCTAACCCTTTGTGTGGTGCCACCAAAAGGGTTTTTTGGGTTGGTCTTGGAGCGATTTGTTTGTCTTTGTGGACTATTAGTAATAAGTTTACCATCGAGCATGTTTTTCCTGCTAAACCTGTTGACTGCTTATTTAAATCATGCATGTTCTTGCAGCAGTGAAGATCATTGACTAGGGCGGAGGAACATGATGCTTTTGATCTCCTGGTCTCCAAAATGCGGGCCTTTGCGTCTTCTCTATCCAGACAAGAGCATGCTACTTCATATTGTTCTGCGATTCCTCGACTAGTTGTTGGCTAGGTTGCTTCCTCTATTTTTGGCATGCACACCGTGTGGTGGCTCGGATGCCATGTATCTCTCTTTAATACTCTGGGGCTACTCTGTGTTTGTGCTTGCTTGGTGGGTTGGTTGTTCCTATGCTTGACTCTGCCTGGTGGCTTTATTTATAAAGTCGGGCGTATGCCTTTTCTCTAAAAAAAAGAGTTGACCGAGCGCATATCGGGTGGCCTCGGGCTTCTAAAACCCTAGACTGGAGGCGGTCAACGACACATTGAGGTGTCACAAAATTTTCCTTCTTGGGAAACAAACGATTAGGTACCAAGGAAGGCGAAATGGACATCTATAAGATGGTCAAGATCCGAGAGAGGAAGATGAGAGATGTAGTCAAATGCATCGAGGACGAAGCAAGCCAACTCTTGCTGAAGGACGAGGAGATTAAGTATAGATGGTGGGAGTACTTCGACAAGTTGTTCAATGGGAAGAATGAGAGTTCTACCATTGAACTGGACGACTCCTTCGATGAGACCAACATGTGTTTTGTGTAGTGAATCCAGGAGTCTGAGGTCAAGGAGGCTTTAAAAAAGATGAAAGAAGGCAAGACGATGGGCCCTGGTTGTATCCCATTGAGGTGTGAAAAGGCCTCGGGGACATAGCAATAGTATGGCTAACGGAGCTTTTCAACCTCATTTTTTGAGCAAACAAGATACCAGAAGATTGTGGACGGAGTATATCAGTACCAATCTTCAAGAACAATGGGGGTGTTCAGAGTTGTACTAATTACCGTGGAATTAAGCTGATGAGCCATAAAATGAAGCTATCGAAGAGAGTCATTGATCAGCGGTTAGGAGGAATTACAAGCGTGACCAAAAATCAGTTTGGTTTCATGCTGGGAGGTCGACCATGGAATCCATTTTCTTGGTATGAAAACTTATGGAGAGATACAAAGAGCAAAAGAAGGACTTGCATATGGTATTTATTGACTTGGAGAAGGCCTACGATAAGAAACCACGGAATGTCATGTGGTGGGCCTTGGAGAAACTCAAAGTCCCGGGAAAGTACATCACCCTCATCAAGGACATGTACGATAATGTTGTGACAAGTGTTCGAACAAGTGATGTCGACACTGATGACTTCCCGATTAAGATAGGACTGCATCAGGGGGCAGCTTTGAGCCCTTATCTTTTTGCCTTGGTGATGGATGAGGTTGCAAGGGATATACAAGGAGATATCCCATAGTGTATGTTCTTTGCGGATGATGTGGTGCTTGTTGATGATAGTTGGACATGGGTAAATAGAAAGTTAGAGTTATGGAGACAAACCTTGAAATCAAAAAAAATTAGTCGTAGTAGAACTAAAACCAAGTACATGATATGCGGTTTCAGTACTACTAGGCGCGAGGAGGAGGAGGTTAGCCTTAATGGGCAGGTGGTGTCTCAGAACGACACCTTTCAATATTTGGGGTCAATGCTGCAAAAGGATGGGGGTATTGATAAAGATGTGAACCATCAAATCAAAGCCGGATGGAAGAAGTGGCGCCAAGCTTCTGCCATCTCTGTGACAAGAGAGTGCCACAAAAACTAAAAGGCAGGTTTTACATGATAGCAGTTTAACCCGCAATGTGTATGACACTGAGTGTTGGCCGACTAAAAGGCGACATATTCAACAGTTAGGTGTGGCGGAGATGCGCATGTTGAGATGGATGTGTGGCCATATGAGGAAGGATATAGTCCAAAATAATGATATACGAGATAGAGTTAGGGTAGCGCCAATTGAAGAGAAGCTTGTTCAACATCGACTGAGATGGTTTGGGCATATTTACTGCAAGCCTCCAGAAGTTCTAGTGCATAGCATATGGCTAAAGCGTGCGAAGAATGTCAAGAGAGGTCACGGTAGACCGAATTTGACATAGGAAGAGTCTGTAAAGAGAGATCTGAAGGATTGGAGTATCATCACAGAACTAGCTATGGACAGGGGTGCATGAAAACTTGCTATCTATGTGCCACAACCATGAATTGGTCGCGAGATTTTATGAGTTTCACCTTTAGTCTACCCCAACTTGTTTGGGACTAAAGGCTTTTTTGTTGTTGTTTGTTGTTGTTGGGAAGCAAATACACACACTCTACAAAATACTGATGCAGGCACATAATTGTGTAGGATGCCTCGGGCATGGGAACATAGTCAACAACCCTACATCTGCCTTGCTTGTGGGGCTTATCCATAGAGATCGCATGTTTTTGTACAATCACCTTTAACTGCCCATGAGGCCTATTATCAGTCTTCTTGGAAAACTTCTTGGTTCCCCGGCTGGACACGGTGGCCCTCTTGGCAGTAGGCTTAGGAGGAATTACGTAGTTCTCTTCTTCAAACTCTTACTCAATCTTGTTTCTCGCAGCCCCACTGCCACCAAAACTTGGATCATCTCTAGTGAACCGCTTGGATGAGCAGAGGGCATCCACGGAATCGGTTGAAGCTTGAAAACCGAGGTATGTGATTTAGAGAATACAAAGTATAGATAAGTGGGCATGCATTTATATGGAAGTCGAAAAGATATGGTCACAGAGCACAAGAATTTTTTTTGGGCCCTTTGCTTCAGCCCGGGACAGTTTCGCCAGGAGATTTTCAATATCCGGCCGAGGAAAAGAGGTCGGTTTTTTCCCACGCAAAAATTGACCATGCACACATTTGGAAACACGATAACATAGTTGGTACAAGGAACTTAGGACTAGATACTGTGAAGGGAGTGCGTCCTAAGATTTCATATGAATAGGAGAAAATTTTAACCTAGAAACAACCAAGGAGGCAAAGCTCACCATGGGAGGAGACTCCTATAGCAAACTTGCCAGTTTCGTCAGTCCTTCCCATCCTGGTGATGGACTACGGTAGCTCTGATGATGCTTGATGAAGCCGACAAGAATCAACCCCAACGGAGACCTCCCCTCCACCAAATGAAGAAATTTGCAGTGAAGAATGTAGATCGAAGGTGGCGGAGTGGAAGGGAAAGAGGAGCCGGGCCCAGGGTATCATAATATAAATTCATCTCACTATAGATGAAATTTGCTACATATGTACATAAAAGAGTATCATAAATATTTAGTAGTTCATATGGAAAAGTGATGCTCATATATGTTCAATTAAGTAATTATCACCTTCTACTTCACATTTTAGTGTATAGTTTCAACATTGTTAAAAGCATTTAGAACCTACTATAGTTTGGATGGCTAGCAAAGGTAGTTATACCCCCAATCCACTAAAGATCAGACTGTGAATTTTATCTCCCAATGTGAAATGTTTTTGACCATAAGATTCAAAGAATTTTATCTCCTATTGCATTTCTCATTCCAAATATAATAAGATACAAATATACATATTTACAAGGGACCCTTACTGGTTTGGGCAGGGAAAGGAAATATCAAAGCACTAAGCACACCTAAAAAGGATTATGGAAGGGAGGCTACAAAGGTAGAAATGAAAGGATTGTGGGTCTCCTTGGCTTTATGTGAAAGAAGAGAAAAAACCTCTTTAAATCTTGTCAACAAGGATGTGATGGTGGGTGTCCCTCTGAAATGATTATTATTCCTCTTTCCACAAACTCGAGGAGGCCACCATGGAAATTTCCATGGACATGGGCATGCCCTAGCCATTCTTAGCCTGGGTCACCATTTGAAACTTAGAAGTTGAGTAGTTAAAGTGAATACCCAGGCGAGCCCAGCATGATTGACTAAAATGGCATTCAAAGATCATGTGCTCAACTATTTTTCAATGTGCACACCACAAAGCAGGTGTTTAATATCGTTACCAACAATGTAGTGATGTCTTTTAAGCATGTTGCAGGTGTTGAGTCTATCGAGAGCCGTAGCCTACCTAAAACTATGATTTTGATTTCAAAATCCACCTATACACTCGGTGAGTTTGGACATCTTTGAAGTAGAACGCGTAGTAATGACTGGATTTAAATTCCCTTGATCCCCAAACATAGTACCATGTCATGCATGGAATCCTTAGGCCCAGTTTGAGCAGTCCGCTACTGTAGGCTATGTACCTCATCATGGACTTGCATGGATAGGGGAAGATGAAACGCCTCTCTGAATGTCATGACCCCCTAGAAATCCTTGACCAATACATCTTCATTAATGGCAAAGGAGAAAGCGCATTGAGACACTGAAAGAAGATCTTAAATATTTGATGGAGAAGATATTAATATCATATGCTCTTGGCGGTTTTATCAATCTTAAATCCCTACAACTAACTTCCCCCTTCACTTTCTCTGTTCTTTCTTGTTCGATTTGAGAGTTGGGAGGGGCGCTTCCGCTCCTCTCCTTCTCTCTAACGGCTTTGGATTAGAAGCAGTGGCCAAGCTGCGCGTAGCCTATGGGGTCAGCTGACTCCACATACCCCACATCTTTTCTATAAACATCCCTTTGTTTTTCTAAAATTTATGACAAGTCCTTAAAACTTAAGAAGATTGACCTGCAACTTATTAATGACCTCGTAGGGTTTTTCTGCTGGCGCCATCACTGATTAGGAGGTCGGCTTGTTGTTGTATATAGTAGGGTTAGGATTATATCTAGTTTGGAGGCTATCCACGGGGCGTCCCTCGCTATGTCGCGGCGGAGCTTCATTTCGACGCTCTCCAGCGACGTCTGAAAGTTGCCCGCCCCCTCTTCCGGTTGCTCTCCATGGAGGATGGCGGCTGCCAAAGGACGATCCGGTGTTCTCTGAGTATGCTTGGTGAAAGGCTGGATCGGGTAGCCGGGGGCCTCGTTCCTCTTCTCTTTTGCCATCACGAGGACGGAAGGGATGGAGGTGGCAAAGCTGTGACACACCCACTTGGGTCTGGAGTTCCACGCGAAGAAGCTGACATGTTCATCATCATCCTCTCCCTCATAATCAATATATATGAGGCAAATCTTTTGTCTTTGTTTAAGAAAATGTGGATCTACACGACTCGGTATTTTCAAAAACAATATACAAAACATAATCTGAAATTACACCATTGATCCCTTTCTTTCGTGCCCACTCCACTCACACCTGCCCACAACACAGCCCCCGTTCATTGCAGCATGTGCAGCCAGCCGCATCGCCCAGCGGTCTCCAACGCGGTCGGCCAAATGACGCCCATGCCCAAGCCCCGCGGGCACACCTCCACACCCACCGCCGGGGCTTTATCCGTCATTTCGCTCGCCTCCCGTTTTTAGGAATCATTCCCCGGTACGATACCCCACAGAAAGGCAGAAGCTCCTTCCTCCCAAAAAAAGCGAGACGACGGGACGAGACAGCGAGAGCGAGACAGACAGACAGGAGGCCGAGGCCGAGGCCGAGGCGCGACCCACCCAAGCAAGCCCTAGGCGACGAGACGCGACGGCGACGACGGCGGCGGCGAAGGCGTATCCCGCGTCCGCGTGCCCGGATTCGGGGCTCATCCGGTCGGCTCGGCCATGTCCACCAAGAGGTAACGCGATTCCCCGATTCGATTGTGCGCACGCCCTGTCTCGCGCGGTTCTAAGTGCGGATTCGGTAGCGGTAGGGGTTCGCGTGCGCTGGTGTCGCGTGGTGGCTTCCCGTAGGGGTGCCGCTGAGCCCTGGATGGATTGAGCTGCGTCGAGCTTGCCTGGGTCTTCGTTTCGAGAATTTTGCCTGGGGCTTTGGAT
This sequence comes from Triticum dicoccoides, assembly GCF_002162155.2. Taxonomy (NCBI): domain Eukaryota; kingdom Viridiplantae; phylum Streptophyta; class Magnoliopsida; order Poales; family Poaceae; genus Triticum; species Triticum dicoccoides. Next base: position 171,282,852 of record NC_041393.1, on the reverse strand, counting down.
TGGGGGGAGCCGGAGGTGACAACATGCGTTTCGTGCTTAGAATTGGGAGTTGAGCTGGGCGCCGAGATGTTCCTCCGCGGTAGAGACGCCCACGGGAGTAAGTAAGCTGATGTGATGTGATACGCTTTGACACGATGCAAGATTTAACTCTCCGGAGCTTCGATTGTGTGCCTCCATTCCTGTGGTTGCGTTACCATGTTCACATCCACCATCTGTGGCGTTCTTTGTGGTGCCCCGCTTTGGGTTATGAATCTGTGACCTATCAAGCGTTTGTTGACCTATCAAGCGTTTGTTGGGGTTGGTGCTTAGTATATCTTCTTTCCGTTGTCTGTGGGTGTGGTGGGAAAGCCTACCTAGAGTCCAGTTACTTCTTGTTTGTTAGCAGCTGATAGTATTACGATTCTGCACGATTTAGGGTTTCAGATGGTACCCATTGGGAAAACTGATTTTGGATGGTTATATATACTGTTATCTGTGTAGATTGAATTCGAAGAACTGATTTCAGTTCGATTCGATTGTGGTGTATATGTTACTTCTTGGTTCTACAATCACAAGATTATTCTTGGGGACGACTTCCGAGGATTTAACAAATCATTTTTTGTGGGTTTGCGACTAAAAGTTCAGTTAACCTTGCTGTATATTAAGGAACTTAGGTAGAGCGATAAGTACTCCCTCTGTTCCATATTAGTTGTCGCTGAAACAAATGTATCTAGACGTATGTCAGTGCTAGATACATCCGTTTGAGCGACAACTAATATGGAATGGAGGGAGTATGTGTTTGCATAGCTAGGGCCTATGCTCCTGAGTTGCAAATTTCTTCACGAACTACATTCTTATTACACTCTCTATTTAACTTGTAAGGAGTATTCTCCTGGAACCCTGTTCTCTTGTCCTGTATAGCAAATACTTACTGCTGTTAACGGAAAAGGTAAAAACTATATGAAGTGTGAAAAAAGGGGAAACAAAGATTTAACCTAATCTTAGCCTCTCTCGTGAGACATAACTTCAAATTCTTAACTAAGTTATCTATCTAAGCATTAACTGCTGCAGCATTCTTTACCATCAGTTTACATTTTGCTTAGAGAAGCAATATTGGGCAGGAGATAGCTCCCGAGATTCCATTTTTTCTACTGTCAGATTATTTCCTTCCTGAGATGGAACTAACAATTTGATAGTTAGCTTACATGTCTTTTTGTTCTGACTGATCTCCTTCAGGGTTCTTTGCAAGTTCTTCATGCATGGTGCTTGCTTGAAAGGAGAGTATTGTGAGTTCTCCCACGACTGGAGTGACCAAGCAAATAATGTAACGTGTTAAAAACTATGGATGCGGATCTAGTTTCGTTGCCAGACTTCACAATGCATATCTTGTAGTGTTCCTTACTATGATGCTTGTTTGTGCAGGTTTGCACGTTTTACCAGAGAGGCTCATGCTCTTATGGTAACCGTTGCAGATATGACCATGTCAAGGTTTCTCGTAACAACCCAGTGCCTCCACTACCATCATCAAGTACCGCAACACGTAATTCCCCACTTCGCCCGCCACCATCATCAAGTACTGCGACACATGTTGCATCTACATCTCCACAACTTTTAAGTTCTGGACGTCCTCTTCACTTGGGACACCAAACAAATTCAAGCAACCAACGGCAACAGATATCTATGGATAAGCTGGCAGTTTCTGAAAGTAAGCCTGCATGGAGGAATGAGGTCCAACTTAACAGTGTATCAGAGGATGGGATTGGCTGGTCATCCATTCAAACTGCGCAAAACCAAACTTCCATGAAACTTGCTGATATGCCAATTTGTTCTTTTGCTGCTGGTGGTAACTGCCCGTATGGGGAAGAGTGCCCTCACATGCATGGGGATTTGTGTGCGTTCTGTGGGAAAATGTGCTTGCATCCTTATCGTCCTGATGAGAGGCAGGAGCATATCAAGCTATGTGAAAAGAACCACAAGCGTCTTGAGGCTTTGAAACGTAGCCAAGAAATAGAATGCAGTGTCTGCTTGGACCGTGTGCTCTCAAAGTCTACTGCTGCAGAAAGGAAATTTGGACTATTATCTGAATGTGATCATCCCTTCTGTATTTCATGCATAAGAAATTGGCGTGGCAACTCTCCTACATCTGGTATGGATGTGAACTCAGCACTGAGAGCTTGCCCAATATGCCGCAAACTTTCGTACTATGTCATTCCAAGTGTTCTTTGGTACTTCTCGAAAGAGGAAAAGTTGGAGATCACTGAAAACTACAAAGCAAAGCTCAAGTAAGATAGGCTTGTCCTGTTTTGTGGTCTTGTGCCCCAGCTTTATATAAGTAAAACTAGAATGCTACAAATATTTCAGTCATTGAACTTATCCTTACTTGGATGAATGAGCCGTATCAATTTACTAGAAATGGCACTTCTAATTATTTTGCCTCACATGTTCTTATTTCCTTTTCTTTGAATATTCAAGCCGATATGTTTCATGGAAGTGATTTAACATGAACATACTATGCTCCTTAGTACTTGATTATCATTCTACTGTCTGACCTACAAGTATACCATTGCAGGTCAATAGATTGCAAGTACTTCGATTTCGGAACGGGCACTTGCCCCTTCGGGACAAGCTGTTTCTACAAGGTGACATACTTCTTACATTCTATAAACATGTGAATACACATCTGCCTGCCCTATCCATATAGTTTGAGTTCACTACCAGGCCAGCTCCATCCCATCGCTGTTGGCAGTAACTCGTTTATTCGGAACACTGGTAGCTAATAATGACCCTCTCCTCCGTCTGTTGGTCTACTGGAAACAGCCCAATTTACTTTGTTTTGATTCCAAGAGTCTTTTGTGTCCTCTCTAGTATTATCATCAGTTACAGTTATGCACTCCTCAGTTACCACTGCTTAATAGTCCTTGTTAGTTATTTGGTGGATAAAGATTGGAATGTGTAGACCAAGGTTGGAGTTTATGTTATGTTCAAGTTTGCATGTGTTTTAGGGGATATGATATTTGATTTCTTGCCGATTATTTTCCTAGATGGCTTCATTTATTGTAGAAACTGTGGATATGATTGTTGTAGCTTGCAATGTTAATTGATCAGTCTTTCCTCTTATTTGTCTTCTATTTTTGACTCAATCTTGTATCGTTTATGTTTTGCAGCATGCTTACAGAGATGGCCGCTTGGAAGAAGTCGTATTGCGACATCTTGATTGTGATGATGGAAGTACACTTATTGCTAAGAACATTAGGTGTGTGTTCTCTATCTGTTTTATGCAGTCTGCATATTTTACTTCTCCTTATTTTTCTCCTGTATTGCTGTCACATTCTAGGTTGTCAGACTTCCTCGGCCGGTTGCATCTTTAGGGACCTGCTTCATATATATCGAATGTAAGTTCTTTTGGGGGGTATGCAACCAACTCAATTATACTATTTTGGTGAAGTCGCGTGCAAGTAATGCCCATTTTCCATCGTTGATGTCATTTATTTGCTGTTGTGGGAGATAGTCATGCTGCTGTTCCACTGTTGGAAAAGGCAACGCTTGAGCGCTAGGCAATGACCAAAAGCCTTGCCTAGGGCATAAGCGAAACTCTAGCCATGGCAAGTAAGAAATTGTCCACTCAAGTGAAAAATCATGTCATACTGCACTGACGGACCAAATTGGCCATCTTCCAATTGCAATAGCTGGTAGTTTACTCACATATATTCTCCATTGATATCGTTACACATATAATATCCCAAATACAACATGGTAGTCAAAATTGTACGTCTGCCTAAGGTTGCGCCTAGGGTGCTTAAGCACCACCTAGGCGCTAGGCGAAGGTCAACTGCCTTGCTTAGGCCTAGCGCTTTTTCCAACCTTCCACTGATCAATTTCAGTGCTTGTAGTTATGTTCGTATTTCCACTGGCTGAATTGATTTTATCGAACTTGTGCAATCACGACGCCTGACATTTACTAACAGCACTGCATCCATTCTTCTCTTATTTTTTGGTGTTTTATTCCTACCAAACTACTCTTTTAATCAGTTGATAATGTGAACTGGAAAATTTGCATCCAGGCATCAATCATTCTGAGATTTCGCTGTCTACCAACTATTTGCAGTATTCCGAAGACATCAGTTTAAATCGAGGCATCTTGGAAAACTGCTGCTTTATCTCCAATTTTTTTGGTGGTTGCTTTGTCGCCAAACATACAAAGGCAATCCTTTTGTGCTGAAAAAGCTATCATTCCTGTCTCATGCATAAACTCTTACATAACCATTTGTGCCTAACTTCAGCACTGCTCGTTAATGCAGAAAATTCGAAGTTCGCTGCCGGACGCCTGGATGACCTTGTAGCGCTATTGACCAGTGAAACAATGGAAAAGAAGTTATGCTGCGAGTATGCTTGAAAAGTGAAAAAAATTACAATAATTAGAACTGCTGAAACGCCTTTCCGTATGCACTTTGTGTTGCTTCCTGGGTGGTCACCAGTGATTCGGTAGAACGTTACCTGGCCATTGTGCGAACGACCGGTGTGTAATACTCATTTCCAAACTGCCATTCCCCTGTTGAGGAAGGCTACCGCACCAACAACTGGTGAACTGAGACCGTTTGGTTGTATAACGTGTACGCTGGAGGAAAAAGGAAAAGAATTCAAAGAATTGCTTTATACTTGATTGTATGAAGTTTGTTTGGTCAGATGCTTGCCCATGAAATATGATTGAATTTGATCGTGTTTTAAGCTCATGATATAAGACTGATAATTTCATCAGTTCCACAACATATTTTTGTAACGTGAATTCTGCATTTTCTTCTGCGATACAACGGATCTTGGACCATATGCTCCTGATTTTAGTCGTGGAACAAAAAATGTCCATTGTCATCATACAACGTCCTCCTGAATGTTGTGTAACGCCTACCAATGACATCCCAAACAAGGATGGTTTCTGGAAAATCATTGTGGCTACCCTTCACCAACAGAGCAAACACTCTGCTCTGTAGTGCTGCAACTTAACGGAACCACAAAACAGGTTTTACTGGATGCTGGCCTATGTTTCTTATTACGTATTTGACAAACCGTTCGATTAACTAATAAGTAACAACTCATAAAAATGGCCCATAACCTTCACCATAGAGCTCAGTATAATGCATGTGCACCTATTATTGGTTGTTACATTTCCTTCAGCAGTTCACTTCAACTACATCTGGTTGGAATTTTTCATTCTAGAAACATTGCAAATTTTGAAGGATAATCAAATTATCAATTGGGAAAATGAAACATCTAAAAGCAAAAGAGTATATATATGTCAGTCAACTTGGCATCGATAAGTGTGCCAAACAAGTCTATGAAACACAATTAACTCAGAAATACACCATTCATATTTTTGTCTAGATTTGGTCAGGCCGGTGAACAATAAATTAGAGCATTACTGAAAAACTGACTAAATATAAGTGATCCAATCAGTGTTGGATCTCAATAAGTACATAGTACTTCCTCCGTTCTAAAATAGATGACCCAACTTTATAAGTACATAGTACTCCAACTATAACAAGTAGCCGACCCAAGATGAGTTCAAGTAAAGATAAACCAGTCAATATCTGAATATTGGTATCCGGACTATATATCCTAAACACTAAACATCAGAACAATTTATTGCGGGCCAACTGATACAACTAACTGAAGAGAAAATAGTATATGAAAGATGCCGAGAGCGTAAATATATTGAGTATTAAACTGAGAGCATTTCACATGTAATTACAGAGAAATTTACAGACATATTTTACATTGACAATGGAAGAAGCATTCTTTGCTTACTTTTCTTGTGCTTCCTCTCTTGGTTAATCTCATGCACAAATATAGAAGTGCAGAAATACATGTAAAGGATAAAGCTATCCCTATGGACCTGAAATAAAAAGCAATACACGCGAACACTAGTAGAGCATACAAAGCAAGTTCCCATATCACGAGGAACACCTCAACCCTGCAGCAACCAACATAAAATAGTTGTGCGAGTCGGGATGCGAGCAATAATTTTTAACTGTAGTGCAAATAAGGAGAGACATGAAAATAATCCCTTCCTAAGAAGAGAACTTCTAACAATCCTGAATATTCATGCTGTCGTATGTCAAAAGAAACTTGTAAATATAGAACAAGTTGGTATGCCCGTTGTTTATTTTGCTTTCATTGTTATGGAACAACTGTGATATAGTGCTTTCGCACTAAACATAGCAATCAGGGCTTGTTTACATGAGGTGTCCCTCTTGAGATTTAGCTTACAATAATCATTTTGCTTGGTTCATTTATACAGCAGTCAATGAAAAGCAAAACTGCCATCTTGTTTAGCCTGTAATCCTGAGAACAGAAGCAATTGGGCAGGTAACAATCCAACACTAGCTACAACAAGATGAAGAACTATGGCTGTTACTCCCTTTGTTAACCTTATACCTAGCTAACAGCATAATGGTCGATTTGTCCTGTATGATCACTTAAATTCATCTTAACTTGGCAATATCGAAACATAATACTCAGGCTTGTGAGAAGAAACGGAATGGCTTAGGGTTGGCGCTTGCTTACCACGAGGAGCCGGCCGTGGAGGTGGAGGTGGAGGTGGAGGAGAAGAAGGATGCGGCTGCCCAGGCGTGCCTGGATCGCGCCTGATACTCCTTGACCTGCTCCGCCATGGGGTGCTGCTGCTCGGCGTCAATTCCTCGCGCCATCCCCCTTCTGGATTCCGACGCCCAACGGCGACGGCGACGGAGTTGGTCCGGGTCGAAGAGGT
>NC_041393.1:171192380-171275932 GCF_002162155.2 Triticum dicoccoides | reverse complement strand
GAGAAATGGGTCGAAGAGGAAATGGGGGGAATCGATCGCCTCTGCTGCTTTGGGCCAAGCACGTTCGGCTTTGGGCCACCACGGCATCAGCAATTTTTACAGCTTTTACGGCTTCTTTCGGTTTATTAAGATATGCGCCGTGCTTTTATGGCTGGCCCATGGGCACGGATTTTTGGCAAATCCTATTTGGCGCTGCAGGCGCCCGTTAATGTGTATTTTGCAAACGGGCGCCTGCAGCGCCCCGCGCTGGGCCGGCCCATGTAGGAGTTTTTTCTTCTGTGGTTTTAATCCGCCAAGAAAGAGTGCGCTCGCGGAGACTCGAACCAACAACCACTCTCTTCAGTACATACTGGTGCAACCACCCCGTCAATCACTCGAATGTGGTTAATTAAAACCTTTCTTTCCCCTTATTCTTTCCGTTCTGTTTCTTTTTATTTTTTTTATTTTGTTTTGCTTTTTCCTTTTTGTTTTCTATTTTTTCTTTTTTCTTCTTCCAGGGACAATAAATTATCTTGCACATACATGAACTTTTTCGTCAAATCGATGAACTTATTTTAAAATTAGATGAACTTTTTCAAATTCAATTAACCTTTTCATATTCAATGAACTTTTTTTCAAATTGATGAACTATTTTTTCAAATATTTGTGTAGTTTTTTAAACCCATTAACTATTTTTTTCATTTTTCTGATGAACTGTTTTCAAATTGGTGAACTTTTTTTCAAATCCGCTGGATTTTTTCAAAATTGATGAACTTTTTTTCGGATTCGATGAACCTTTTCTAATTATGATGAACTTTTCTCAAATTCGATAAACTTTTTTCAATTATGATGAACTTTTCTCAAATTTGATGAACTTTTTTCTGATTCGATGAACTTTCTTTAAATTCAATGAACTCTTTTCCAAATTCAATGAACTTTTATCAAATTTGATGAACTTCTTTTCAAATTCAATGATTTATTTTCAATTATTTTGAACTTTTTTCAAATCCGATGAACTTCTTTTCGAATTTGTGTTCTTTTTCAAAAATTCATCAAATCTGAAAAAAAAATGATCGACAAATGAAAAAAGTTCATCGATTCGAAAAGAGTTCACGAATATAAAAAAAAATCATCAAGTAAGGAAGAACAAAAAACCAGAAAACTAAAAATGAAGTAAAGGAAAAAGGAAAGAAGGTAAAGGAAGGAAAGAAGGGAAAGGAAGGAAAGAAGGTAAAGGAAATAAGGGAAAGAAGGTAAAGGAAAGAAGGGAAATAATATAAAGATGAAACAAAGTTATAGTTCAAACCCGCTCAAGGGGCCGAGCGCTTAGCGCAACGTAGCACAAAACGTGAGGTCGCAGGTTTGATACATTCACTGGCTCTAACTTTTCCCTTAATTCCCTTTTGCGCGCGCGCCCGTATTAGGCCAGCCCAAGAGCGCAGCTGCGTGGGCGCCAAAACTCCTAGTTGGCGCTGAAGGCGCTGACTAGGAGCTCCCCGAATTTTTGTCAAGGCACGGGCCCGGCACGGCACGCGCACAAAATGGTTCGGCCGGCCTTTGGCCCACCAAGGAACAAGTCCGATCCTTTTATCTATGGCCTGTCATGTGGCTGAAATCGGTCCTTTTAGCACTGTTTGGGGCTGTTTAGCCTTTTTTCACCTACAAGCAAAAGGTCCGCATTACTCCGGAAGGCCGAACCTTTTGTTTTTCTTTTCTAAAAAAAGCAAAAAGTCCGGCAGGCCGAAAGGGCCCAGAAGACTGAAAATCAACTCGAGATGGCCCGTAGCCATATCATACTGGGCCGACCTTTTTAGCTCGCGTACTAGGTCAAATGTAGCGACCAGACCTCAAATGGTCAAGTCTCTATGCATTAGTGTCATCCCTGGATCGGTAATGCTAATACACACAATACTCAAGGAATTATAACAGAGTTTCAATCACACACTTATTACATCGAGTCCTCATAAAGAGTATGATTACAAAAATATCATGGCTGAAGGCCATCTAAACTAGATAACCGCGGAAGCTTCAAAGGTAAATGAGTCCATCAACTCCAACATCATAGCTGAGTGCAAAACAACGACCTATCACACCTTATTCATCGTATGAGTAGTCTGCAACATAAGACGTTGCAACCCGAAATAGGTCAGCACATGGAATATGCTGGCAGACACTATAAAGCAATTAAATGCAAGAACTATATCTACAAGTAATATTTGGCTGGTGGAGGCTGTAAGTTTCATGGTTTTGCATAAAGCTAATTTTTCCTTACAACAAAGGAATAAATTTATTTAACTACTCCCATGTTGCCCATTATTTGAGAAGGTAACCCCAACTCAAATCCCAATTAAAAGTATCATCATTAACCCAATTCAATTAATTAAAGTAACGTGATGAGATCACATCGATAGATTCAAGTACTATATACTCAAGAAGTCCATAACCGGGGACACGGCTAACCATGATTAGTTTATACACACTGTAGAGGTTTGCACACTTTTCCCCACAAGACTCGACCGCATCCATGATCGGATGATCGAGACATAGCCTTTCTGAAGCATTAACTCTCTACTCTGGGTAGACAGTACCACCTACAACCCTCTACATCTGCTAGTCTACCTCTTCAAGAGCTCACACAACTTACTCAACTATGCCAGAGCCCATAATGGCTTGTGGCTGCACACGGAAGTTTCTAGCATGAATAATCTTATGATCCCTTTGAGCCTGGGTGGCATTCCATAGGATAATCACACGGGTACCCTGGGATTTCCAAAAACAGACAACACTGGGTTCCCCAGGTGCCTCAACCAATCCACCCAGATGTATATTAAAGTTGCCACCTTAATGTTATCCATAATTAAATAACTCTCAAACTTCCATGTGTGAATCACGATCCAATCCCCGTCTACGAGCATGGCTAAGCAATAATAAGCATAACGTATATTCCCGGGGTGGTCAAAAGGTATTAGGTTCCTACCTCAAGTACTACAACCAAAACCACATGTTCCCAATCCTACTAATGCAAATATGTTGAGGGGCAATACTAATGCATAGTAAAAACTGGGTATAAAGAAGTATGATCAAAGTGTAACTTGCCTTGTTGACGATCTGCAAACTCTAGAGATTCGTAGTAACAAGCTTCGCACTCCGGAAAATCTAGCATAGACAAACAATAGCATACATAAGCAATCACTCAATCGAAACACGAGAGAAACCGAGAAAAGATCCAAATCAAACACGAAACAAGCAAACAACTTAGACTAACAAGAGTCAAAACCTAACAGTATATTAACATGTGAATTAGATCTTAATAGTAGGTACATGTGATTTAGCTAATATTTGCAAAAAGATTCAACTCAAACAGAGCAACGAAACTCAAAATACGAACGAAACAAGATCGTTTACTAATCTGGACTAAAGTCACATTTTGCACTAGCAAAATCATGTTCAAGTTAGATAACCAGAAAGAACAGAACGATACGAAGATTTTGGCGCTGGTTTCACCTAATTTGGATAAACGAGTAAAAAGTTATGCTAGTTTAAAGATCAGGGGCTAAATCGCGATAAAAATAATCACGGATAAGTCCCTGGCCGAAAATAAACTAAAAAGAAAAAGACTAACGAACGAATGTTCGCTATCTGAACTAATCTGACGAAAAACGTCGTTAAATGAACGACCGGACGAACGGCCGCTAATTAAGTAAACCGAACGAAACCGATCTAAAAATCGTAATATAAAAAAACGGGAAATAAAAAATAACCGAAGAACCAACGGTTCTTACCGGTTTTCAGAGAAAAACCGGCGGCTCGGCGGCGGATCAGCGGTGTCGGGCAGCTACGGGGCGACGACGAGGGGCTGCGCGGGCGGCGGCAGGCGGCGCGGGCGCGGCGCGGCAAGGCGGCGGCGGCGGCTGCGGTGAGCGGCGACGCTGCTGCTGCTTGCGGCGGCGGGAGGAGGCGGCGCAGCAGGGTTGGGAGGCAGCGGGGGTGGCGCGCTATTTAAAGGCCCCGAGGGCGGGGCGGCTTGGAGGAGGGGGCGACCTCGGGACGGAGTCCCGGTCGGCGACGGCGGCGCGTCCATGTCCCGGCCGGACTCGGTGGGCGACAGAGGCGGTGGCGCGAGCGGGCTGACCTGGCTCGGCTGGGCCTTCGGCCCCGTCGGGCGACGAACATTTTTTTAAAATTAATTTCGCCTGAAAGAAAAGATCCTAAGAAAATATAAAAAGATTCTAAAAATGCCAAAAGAATTTTGGCTGTCTAAATAAAATATTTAGAACAAAGTGAACATTTTTTTGGCCTAAAAATGCAAATTTTCAAAAAATGCATATTTTTCTAATTCAAATAAAATAGCAAATAAAATGCAAAAAAAACCATAATTTGATTTTAAAATTCTTTCTCCAATATTTCTCTTAATTTGAAGAAGTCATATTATCTTCTCTCATTTATTTTTAATATTGGAACAATTGGAGATAAAAATAATAAAATCAAAATGATCCTTTCTTCAAATTTGAAATAAATTCAAATATGACTTTTGTGAAACCTCCAACTCTCTCCTTGGGTCCTTGAGTTGCTTAAGATTTCTAAGATCACAACAAAATGCAAGAATAAATATGACATGCATATGATGATCTATGTATAACATCCAAATTGAAAATTGGGATGTTACAAACCTACCCCCCTTAAGATGAATCTCGCCCTCGAGATTCGGGTTGGTCAGCAAAAAGGTTTGGGTGGTCTCTACGAAGATCTTCTTTTCGCTCCCAGGCGGCTTCCTCCTCGGTATGGTGGCTCCACTGAACTTTGCAAAACTTGATAACCTTGCTGCGAGTAACTCGACTTGAAAACTCGAGAATCTTGACTGGCTTCTCTTCGTAGGTCAAATCACTCTCTAACTGAATCGCTTCCAGTGGCACAGTATCTCTCAGAGGAATGCACTACAAAAAAAATACACTCCCGTGATGATACGTGTTTGTCACAGTAGGTCGCGTTTTTTGTCATGCATGTACATCCATGACGATTTTATGACAGAATCAAGATAGTCATACCTGTGCTGTCGTAGAAGTGTTCCATGACATTACCAAAATTATCATCAAGGAAGTGTCCACTTTCATGACAATAAATCGCGCGTCACAGAAGTGCTTTTGTCAAGGGTGACCGACACGTGGCATCCACCGTAACGGAACGCGTTAAGCTATCAGGTCGGGTTTTGGATCCGATAACCCGTTAACAGCCCCGACCAATGGGGATTTTCCACGTGTAAAATCATCATTGGCTGGAGGAAACACGTGTTGGCTCATCATTGGGACAGATGTTATCCACTCATTGGACAGAAGGCGCCTATGATACGTCGGCACGTGGCACGACCCAACAGAGGCCCATTCCTGTGAAAAGGCCGGCCCATTTGACTTGGTCAAAAGGTGGCGGGCCGGCCCATGGAAAGCCTGTTAACGGCCTATTCGCATATAGCCCATTTACAGCCCGCTAACCCAAGGCCCGTTACGCCCTATCCGAATTAGGCCCAGTAGCGTCATCTGGGCCATCCAATATGATTCCAGCCCGTTTTCACTTCTGGCCCATGTATGGCCCATGATGTCTTTCGGCCCATATGTGGCCCTTTGTAACTCTTGGCCCATTAACGGCCCGCGGTGAAACTGGCCATAAGGAACAGTGCATCACTTTACACGCATTAACGACCCGTGGTGAAACTGTCCCGTAATGAACAGTGTATCACTTCATACCATTAATGGCCTGTTATTCCGTTGGGCCATTTCCAGCCCATGTTATCTTTCGGCCTTCTAAGAGCCCATTTATTCTTGGGCTCATTTCCAGCATTCGTTTACTTACGGCCCGTTACTGTCATTTTCTGCTTGTGGGCCAAATTCAGCTCGTGGTTACAGTCGATCCATTTGTGGTCCGTTAATATGTTGGGCCGTTTTCATAGCGTCATCAAATACAGCCTATTAACGATGGCCCATTATGGTCGGCCCATGAACAGACGATTCTAACTCTAGCCCGTTTACGGCCATAAAGCGGCCTATTATTGGCCCATGTTTGGCCAATCGATCATATGGCCCGTATAAGGCCCATTGATGATACGACCCGTAGAAGGCCCATTGTTTCTACGGCCCGTAGAAGGCCCACTGTTTCTACGGCCCATAGAAGGCCCAGTGTCACTACAGTAAATATTAGCCCATGGTTATTGTGGCCTAGTTTTAAAAAATAGGTTATTGCAGCCACTAGCAAACCGCGGAAAAAGAACTGCAATGACTACAAGCAAACAAATAAACAAGACAACAAGTAAATAAATAAGCAAGCAACTTACGCTAGGCTATCACGACTATCACACATATTACATCCACTGGGCATCAAAGTTCGCCACCAGTGCAAATAAACGCGCCGACAAAAGAATATACAAAACTGAGAGCACTTCAGAAGGCACTAGGCCTGGCCAGGTCGGGCCCCCCAAACAGCCAAAGAAGCTGAGTAGACCTTAGTTGTGTCAACGATAGATGCATCAACACTAGATTTATGGCATGATGGTGCGCACAGCAGTCCTCTGACATCTTCATTGCATCTTTGACTTCAAGTCAGAGCTGAGCTGAAGCAAGCCTTTCCGCTTTAAGTTGAGACTGAAGAAGTCGAACTGATTGTGGCAGCGACTGCACAAAGGTTGTCTCACACCTGCTGATGAGTAGCTTCAACTCATTGTCTTCATCTAGACAGGACCTTGGGGTCATCTCGCTGTCCTCAAGATGGTTTGGCTCACTATCGTCCCTAAAGTTCTGCCTGGCGTAAGAGATACGACTCTGAAAGAGAAACAAGGAGACACGTAGCAGGTTTCACAATTATATAAGCAAATAAATGGATCTGTTATGCATAAGGAACATGTTTTTACAACTACAATTTGAAACTGGTAGTTGTTGCAAACATCCAATCAGATGTAAATAGCAAAGCAAACAACAGTGGAGGAAATGATGCCTATCCAAATCTATACTAGAACAAAGTTTGAAGGCTTGAGAAGGATGAACTTACATTACATGTTAACACGGGCTAGACAAAGCCCTTCTCCATGTTGATGGAAGGATAATTCAATAAATTCCCCAAAGAAAATTCTTTATAAGCATTGCCATTATTCTACATTTTGCAAAGAGTAAATATAGATCAAATAATATTGGAAGAAACAGAGGATAATGAAGCTCAAGTGCAGACTGATGATACATAATCAAATAGCAATTAATTAAGTATAGCGTTACAAGGCAAAAGGGAGAGAGGTACTGACAAGAGCCATGCAGAGCCCAATATTGTTTTGAGATCGCATGATCCTTTGAGCAAGGAGATTCATCTGAAATTAGTTTTCATACAAGAGAGAAGGTAAGACACAAGCAGAAATTTAGGAGTTCAAATTTTGAATTGATATCATAGACAATACCTGACGCTAGGTTCCCAGCAGTTCTAATAGGGGTTTCGCCACTAGAGTAGGGGTAAAGTGTGGTATAGTTGGGCCTGTGTTTTCTGTGGCTGCTAATCTGTCAGATTTAACAGGTATCACTACCTTTTCCAAATACCTAGTTTATACTCCTTGAGGATCTGCACTCACCCTCTTCCTTTTGGACATCTATTACGAAAGAACAACATTTGACTGGAAAAACATAGTGTGACGACACATGGAATAGGTACAAAAAATGGATAGGTATGGCATATACTCATATATGATGCTTAAACTAAGCAGATGGTGTAACAAAGTAGAAGTAATGCAAGAGTTCAGATGCAAAATATGTGCGACCAATACAACTTTGCAAAGTTAGAGCAAGCACCTTGATGGGTGAATAAGATAGGCCATCCTCCACCATGCCAAGTCTGTTAGCCAGTGGATTGTTCCGCAATATTCCTCTCGTGCGCCCATTCTCATATTCATTTTGATAATGTTCAATATCTGACATGCATGAAAACATAAAAATAAGTGAGATTTTCTTTGTAATGCAGAAGTGATTCTAATCCAATACTGCCTCCCTGTAAACCCCTTTGTGCTATCTCTGCAATTCTTTTAAGAGATGCCATGCATGCTGTAATTTGTTGTGTGCATTAATATAATGTGGCCTACTACTCAAAATATGAGAGCTCCAGAAGTGATGACACTTCGCAGATGATAGCTTCAACATATAGTAAAGAAGAACAAGTCGACCTGACCTAGCAGATTCAAAATATACTAAGGGAGAACAACTCGACCTGACCAGTCGACCGCAAGAGAAGAGCATCATCTTAAAGAAGAGCAGAAGAGTAAGCAGATTGAAGATATTACAAGTCTTTCAATACAATGTCGGTTGGCCACCCATGATGAACCAGAGCGCACAGAGAAATACTATTCTTTCTGATCTCTCCATATGTGGCTCACATGCATTTTGAAACTAAAGTAGGAACATTTAGCTAACCAATTAAACATCTCTCAGTTTTACTAATATCAACAATAATATCAGATATGAATTTGTACAACTAAGCTTGTTTAGCTCGATGGGTGGAGTAGTGCTATTACGACATGAACCACGTAGGCTGATTGTGGTCATCATAAAATGGGGAAACCATAAGCATGATGAGTACAGTGTTGACCGTGGCAGTGGGATGGCAGATCTGAAGCTGCAAACCGTGCAAAGGGTAGTTAGCAACCGATGTTTGCTTTGAAATAACAACTAAGATTTGGTATGGACAAGAAAGTACGGTCAACAAGTGACAAAGAAATGCTATTATGCTATCTCCATATATGTCGCGCCATGCATTTGGAAACTCAAATGGGACCTTTAGCTAACCAATTAAATGTGTCGGTTAACTAATATCAGTATCATATCACAATCATATTTGAACAACTAAGCTTTCGAATTCTGAGTGTTGTGTTGTTTAGCTTGAAGGTTGGAGTAATGCTAGTACGACAGAAAGCACCTACGCAGATCATAGTAGAGTATATAAAAGGGGAAACCCTAAGCATCAAGAGAAAAATCAGGAAAGTGGAACTAGCTGGACCAGTGGGTGGCGCACATGCTTTTTGAAACGAATATAGGAACATTAGGTGACCAATTAAACGTTCTCTGTTTTAGTGATATGAGCATCATATCAGATTCGTATTTCAACACGTAAGCTTTGGGTTGAGGTCTTGAGGAGCAGTGCTAGCACGACACGAAGCACCTACGATGAGGGTAGTGAATATAAAGGGGGGAAACCATAAGCTTTACGAGTATAGTGCCCGTGCCATGGAGGATCTGAAGGTGCAAACCGGACAAAGCTACTTCGCAACCAATGTTTGCTTTCAACTAGCCACTATGATTTGGCATGGACAAGAAAAGTACAGTAAAGAAATTACGATCTATTTTCCGGGTGAGATCAATAACTTAAGCACATATAGAAGAGTACCACCTCTCTTGCGACGCCGTGTAGGCCTATGCTGATACGTTGAGGGTGCTGCGGGTGCGATGGCTGTCAGCGGCGGGGAAGAAGACTTTAGACGGCAGACAGCCGGATCGGGGGATATATCCTGTTGCCGTGGACAAGGCAGCCGTAGGAGCGGCAACGACAAGGTGGACGATGGCGCCGATGAAGTGAGAGGAGGCGATGAAAGGATCCTGGTCCAGCGCCGTGGATGAGAGACGTCCATCTCTTGTAATGGACAACGGGTAGGGGTAGCGGCTCCGGCAAGGTGGAGGATGGGGTGGCGGACGGAGGAGGCCGGCCGCAGTGCGGAGGTTGTCGTGCCGCCAATGGTGTATGAATGGGGAAATGGAGGGGAGGGGGGGGATCTCAAACTTTGGGACGCGCTTCTCTGAAATGTGGGAAAGTATGAACTTATCCCCCATTTAAAATTTCGGACATCGCGTCGGTTGGGGATAGGACGGTAATCTCGCATCTCCCAAATATTTGCCAGTAACTATTTTGGGTGAGGAGAGGGTGTTTTGCCGCCCACGGTGTATGAACGGGGCTGACAGGTAGGGCGGTTGTGTCACGTCTGAGGGAAGTTACACATATGCCCCTATTTAAAATATTAGCCTACATCGATTTCGGACGAGGAGAGTTTGTTTTTCCGCCCACCGTGTATGAATGGGGAAATGGAGGAAGAGACACATGTCTTTCGGACGAGCTTGAATCAAATGTGTTTTGCCGCCCACGTTTGGCGCCCACCGTGTCTGAATGGGCTCAGAGGCCGTCGTGTCATGTCTGATTGAAGTTACTAG
Source organism: Triticum dicoccoides (assembly GCF_002162155.2). Classification (NCBI taxonomy): domain Eukaryota; kingdom Viridiplantae; phylum Streptophyta; class Magnoliopsida; order Poales; family Poaceae; genus Triticum; species Triticum dicoccoides. Next base: position 171,265,739 of record NC_041393.1, on the reverse strand, counting down.
TCTACCCCTATCGACAGCAGTCTGAATCCGGTCGATAAGGATGTCAAGTGTCAGGGGTAGACAGTAATTTCCATCTCGCAAACACTTGCTTCGGGCAGCTGAAAGCACAAGTGCTCCCTGGGTGATTTTGGTAATTAATGTCAACATATCTCTTGTTGGACTAACACTTTTACCTAGTATGTTTCAGACAAGTTCAACAATGGAGTGGCATGGACTAGAGGATGTGGAACCCCTTCAAGATGCTAAGGACAAAGGATTGGCTCAAGCTCAAAGATCAAGACTCTACATTTTCTATTTTAGTGATCCAAGATCACATTGAGTCTATAGGAAAAGCCAATACTATCAAGAGGGGATGAGGTGTTGCTTAATGGCTTGTTTGCTCAAAGTGCATAGTGATATGCTCCAAAGCCCTCAACTACTTTCTCACATCCACATATGTCCTAAACCAAAAGTCTAACTCGGCCCTACCGATTCTTTCCATCCGGTGCCACCGAGTTCAGATGTCTTAGCCACTGCCACAAACCCTAGGCAAATCGGTCTCACTGATAGGGATCTCGGTCTCACCAAGATGGTATTGTAATCTCTCTGTGTATGTCCATTATCAAAATCGGTTTCATCGAGTTTGAGCAATTTGTACTACCGAGATCACAATGCAAATTCTCTGGTTAACTTATTACCAAAATCGGTCCTACCGAGTTTGTGTAATCGGTCAAACCGAGTTTGCCTGACCAACTCTCTGGTTAACTTATTACCAAAATCAGTCCCACCGAGTTTGTGTAATCGGTCTCACTGAGATTACGTTATGCCCTAACCCTAATCGTATCGGTCCTACCGAGTTGCATTTCGGTCCCACCGAAAATCCTAACGGTCACTAGATTTGCTAAATCGGTCCGACCGAGTTTACCAATTCGGTCCCACCGAGTTTGGCAAGTTGTGTGTAACGGTTAGATTTTGTGTGGAGGCTATAAATACCCCTCCACCCCTCTTCATTCGTGGAGAGAGCCATCAGAACGAACCTACACTTCCAGCATCCATTTTCTGAGAGAGAACCACCTACTCATGTGTTGAGGCCAAGATATTCCATTCCTACCATATGAATCTTGATCTCTAGCCTTCCCCAAGTTGCTTTCCACTCAAATCTTCTTTCCACCAAATCCAAATCCTGTGAGAGAGAGTTGAGTGTTGGGGAGACTATCATTTGAAGCACAAGAGCAAGGAGTTCATCATCAACACACCATTTGTTACTTCTTGGAGAGTGGTGTCTCCTAAATTGGCTAGGTGTCACTTGGGAGCTTCCGACAAGATTGCGGAGTTGAACCAAGGAGTTTGTAAGGGCAAGGAGATCGCCTACTTCGTGAAGATCTACCGCTATTGAGGCAAGTCCTTCATGGGCGATGGCCATGGTGGGATAGACAAGGTTGCTTCTTCGTGGACCCTTCGTGGGTGGAGCCCTCCATGGACTCACGCAACTGTTACCCTTCGTGGGTTGAAGTCTCATCAATGTGGATGTACGATAGCACCACCTATCGGAACCACGACAAAAACATCCGTGTCTCCAATTGTGTTTGAATCCTCCAAACCCTTCCCTTTACATTCTTGCAAGTTGCATGCTTTATTTTTTGCTGCTCATATACTCTTTGCATTCTTGCTTGATATGTATTGTGAGTGTTAAACTTGTGCCTAAACTCCACTCCAACTTAAAGAAGTTAAAAACTACAACTTTTGGTACTTAGTGTCTAATCACCCCCCTCTAGACACCTCTTCTCGATCCTTTCAGCAGCCCACAAATTATAGTGAGTGTTTAGCCGCTTCGTTCAAAACTTGGGAGAATTAGCATTCACGTTTGCCCTGGGCCCTGGCAAACTAAATTCAAATCCAATTTGTATTCGATTACGAATATCCACAGATAATTCTAAGTTTTGTTATTTATTTCTTCAAAACCACAACAAAGATTTATTCCACCTTTATATATGATCATGATTTAGAAATGCCGTGATCTTCGAATTCAGTAGGTTGGATACAATCTGAGTCAAACAGTTATTTCATCCAATACAATATGCTCACGCGAAAAACAGTTCAGCTTATGTCAATCATACAAGTACTGAGGATTACCTCGCCTAAAAAATTCGGATCATTACAACACATGGACAACATAGGGGGTCTTGCAACATTCAGAGACATGACACAACATGCGAGTACAATAATCTAATGACAATTTCAACTGGTATCTAAAGAAGAACCAGGATTACCTTGGGCTTTAGATAGCAGAAACAGCAGGACCTCCTCCGTCTTCAAATGCAACATTCTTACTTCCTCCAATTCTTGGGTTGCTTGCGTAATGCATGCCGCTAATTCCGTAATTTCCAGCCTCAAGATAAAGATTACCTCATTCATGGCAGCCACACCATCTCTTTCTGCCTCTAGTAGAGCCTCAAGCACTATAATATCTGTGCTCAGACTGCTCTCCGGCGGTGTTGCCTCTAAACTGCTACCATCTGGTAACATGGATGGCGCACTGCTTCCACAAATAGATTCTGGGGTTGTACATTGTATCCTAGTGTGAACAACATCCTGAAAGGTTTCCGCTGGACATAAGTAAGAGATAGTTATCGTATGATCCAGGCAGTAAGCTTAACATGGTAAACGACAGACGAATTATTGCCGAGCATGGCAAACTATATTTAAATGGTTCGAAGCAGCATCAGCCGAAAAGAAATTAAAATGGTAAGATGAAACTAGGGATGTAAGTGGAAAATAAACAACATCCGCCAGTCCCATCTAGTTAGTTTTTGCTACCTCCCTAGTTCATTTTCCTCAAAAAAACAAAAACTCTTTTGAACTATCATACCACTAGTGGACTTTAATCGGGATTAAACGGGACCCAATTGACATTCCTAGTTGAAAGGGAGTGTACCACTGCTCTATTTAAGTTGCCAAGGCATCTAAGCAGTTGAAATAATCTGAGAAAGCACTTAACAATGTGGCCTCATATAAACTACGAAGACAGTCTTGTGATGAAGTTGAGAGGAAAAGTTAAGGACTCAAATGAAATAGGCATGCATTTCTTTACGATAGTACAACAGGCACTGCTGACATATTTGCCAAGCGTAACAACAAACAAGCATTCGAATCAAGAAATACAGCAAAGCAGACAACTGAACTATTTGTAATTCGGTAGGATTACAGGTTGAGGGCACAAGCCAAGAAACCTAGCCAACTCGCATTACATTTCACATGTACTAAAACACACTGGCTTACCATATGTTGCTATGAAGCCTCACTGCTGTTGCAATGTTCTTTGAAGATACCGTCAGCATCTCGTGGTTGCAAATCTAGTTGTTATAGTTTATTCTGCACCCTCTATTTAGGTAAAATTAATTTTAATCGCATGCACTGGTCTGAATTGATTATCAATGGTTCATCTAAACTAATGAAAGAAGGGTGTGTGTGCATACACGACAATATATCTGCTTCCCTCTATTTTTATGCTTGTTCAAGGTGCCAGCCCCAAAAGAACAAATATTTTGCTTGATGGGGTTGGCAGCTCCATAATTAATAGAAGCATCAAATTAGTCATGCAACTTGGGAAGATCAAGAACACACAAACAAGTAATGAATAGAGGCTCGGAGCAGTGATGTAATAGCTAGCATCAGAAAATGTAGGGCAAAACAAACAAAAAGCAGCGGAACCACATGCTAGTTTGCTGATGTTTAATTAAGCATAGAGAACATTAAGCAGTCTGATGGAACCAACATGTCGCATCAGAACAACACCATTATCATAAATATAGCATTCACGAAGTAAAATAGTAGGCAGTGATATCTAGGAAGTACAGTAATACTCCCTCCGTTCCAAAATAGATGACTCAACTTTGTACTAACTTCAGTACAAAGTTAGTACAAAGTTGGGTCATCTATTTTGGAATAGAGGGAGTACTTAGGACAAAACTAAAGAATATTAACTATATGTGCACTGGTATGTAATTTAGCACATGTAACATGTTCACTGCCAGAAGTATGGCCCTACAGGTGCAAGCAGAATAACGCGTCTCATGAAAAACTGAATGATGCCCTGAAGAAATTCAAAGGTGCGATGCTTATGCTAGGAAAGTGAACGTAGGCGCTGCTACGTCTTGAGCTTGTGTTGGTTTTCCTTGAAGAGGAAAGGGTGATGCAGCAATAGTAGCGTAAGTATTTCTCTCAGTTTTTGAGAACCAAGGTATCAATCCAGTAGGAGGCTCCTCAAAAGTCCCACGCACCCACACAAACAAACAAAGAACTCGCAACCAACGCAATAAAGGGGTTGTCAATCCCTTCACGGCCACTTGCGGAAGTGAGATCTAATAGAGATAGTATGATAAGATAAATATATTTTTGGTATTTTATAATATAGATGCAAAAAGTAAAGATGCAAATAAAATTAGATTGGAAGCAAATATGATAAGAGATAGACCCGGGGGCCATATATTTCACTAGTGGCTTCTCTCAAGATAGCATAAGTATTACGGTGGGTGAACAAATTACTGTCGAGCAATTGATAGAAAAGCGAATAATCATGAGATTATCTAGGCATGATCATGTATATAGGCATCACGTCCGCAACAAGTAGACCGACTCCTGCCTGCATCTACTACTATTACTCCACACATCGACCGACTCCTGCCTGCATCTAGAGTATTAAGTTCATAAGAACAGAGTAACGCCTTAAGCAAGATGACATGATGTAGAGGGATAAACTCATGCAATATGATATAAACTCCATCTTTTTATCCTCGATGGCAACAATACAATACATGCCTTGCAACCCTTTCTGTCACTGGGTAAGGACACCGCAAGATTGAACCCAAAGCTAAGCACTTCTCCTATGGCAAGAAAGATCAATCTAGTAGGCCAAACCAAACTAATAATTCGAAGAGACTTGCAAAGATACTCAATCATACATAAAAGAATTCAGAGGAGATTCAAATATTTCTCATAGATAAACTTGATCATAAACCCACAATTCATCGGATCTCGACAAACACACCGCAAAAAGAGTTTACATCGAATAGATCTCCACAAGAGAGGGGGAGAACATTGTATTGAGATCCAAAAAGAGAGAAGAAGCCATCTAGCTAATAACTATGGACCCGAAGGCCTGTGGTAAATTACTCACAACTCATCAGAGGGGCTATGGTGTTGATGTAGAAGCCCTGTGTGGTCAATTCCCCCTCCGGCGGAGCGCCGACGAAGGCTCCAAGATGGGATCTCGCGGATACAGAAGGTTACGGCGGTGGAAATTGTGTTTCGGTGGCTCCCTGGATGTTTTCGGGGTACGTAGGCTTATATAGGAGGAAGAAGTACGTCAGTGGCCACTCGAGGGGCCCATGAGATAGGGGGCGCACCCTATGGGGGGGCGCCCTACCCTCTTGTGGCCGCCCCGGCTGCTTCTTGACTTGCACTCCAAGTCCCCTGTATCATGTTCGTTCCAAAAATCACGCTCCCGAGGGTTTCATTCCGTTTAGACTCCGTTTGATATTCCTTTTCTTTGAAATACTAAAATAGGCAAAAAAACAGCAATACGGGCTGGGCCTCTGGTTAGTAGGTTAGTCCCAAAAATGATATAAATGTGTAAAATAAAGCCCATAAACATCCAAAAGGGGTAATATAATAGCATGGAACAATCAAAAATTATAGATACATTGGAGATGTATCAAGCATCCCCAAGTTTAATTCCTGCTCGTCCTCGAGTAGGTAAATGATAAAAAAGGAATTTTTGATGTGGAATGCTACCTAGCATAATTCTCAATGTAATTTTCTTTATTGTGGCATGAATGTTCAGATCCAAATGATACAAAATAAAAGTTCATATTAACATGAAAATAGTGATACTTCAAGCATACTAATCAAAGTAATCATGTCTTCTCAAAATAACATGGCCAAAGAAAGTTATCCCTACAAAATCATATAGTCTGACTGTTGCTCTATCTTCATCACACAAAGTATTTAATCATGCACAACCCCGATGACAAGCCAAGCAATGGTTTCATACTTTAATAATGTCAAACTCTTTCAACTTTCACGCAATACATGAGCGTGAGCCATGGACATAACACTATATGTGGAATAGAATAGTGGCTGTGGAGAAGACAAAAAGGAGAAGATAGTCTCACATCAACTAGGCGTTTCAACGGGCTATGGAGATGCCCATTAATAGATATCAATGTGAGTGAGTAGGGATTGCCATGCAACGGATGCACTAGAGCTATAAATATATGAAAGCTCAACAAAAGAAATTAAGTGGGTGTGCATCCAACTTGCTTGCTCACGAAGACCTATGGCACTTTGAGGAAGCCCATCATTGGAATATACAAGCCAAGTTCTATAATGAAAAATTCCCACTAGTATATGAAAGTGACAACATATGAGACTCTCTATCATGAAGATCATGGTGCTACTTTGAAGCACAAGTGTGGAAAAAGAGATAGTAGCATTGTCCCTTCTCTCTTTTTCTCTCATTTTCTTTTTTTCTTGTTTTTCTTTCTCTTTCTTTCTCTTTGGCCTTTCTTTCTTTTTTCTTTCTTTCTGGCCTTTTTTTCTCCTTTTCTTTTTCTTTTTGTAAAGTCCGAAGTCTCATCCTGACTTGTGGGGAAATCATAGTCTTCATCATCCTTTCCTCACTAGGACAATGCTCTAATAATGAAGACCATCACACTTTTATGGATTTACAACTCAAGAATTACAACTCAAAGCTAGAACAAGATATGACTCTATATGAATGCCTCCGGCGGTGTACCAGGATATGCAATGAATCAAGAGCGACATGTATGAAAATTATGAAGGTGGCCTTGCCACAAATACAATGTCAACTACATGATCATGCAAAAAGCAATATGACAAAAGTAATGCGTGTCATATGAACGGAACAGTGGAAAGTTGCATGGCAATATATCTCGGAATGGCTATGGAAATGACATAATAGGTAGGTATGGTGGCTGTTTTGAGGAAGGTATATGGTGGGTGTATGGTACCGGCGAAAGTTGCGCGGCACAAGAGAGGCTAGCAATGGTGGAAGGGTGAGGTGCGTATAATCCATGGACTCAACATTAGTCAAAAGAACTCATGTACTTGTTGCAAAAATCTAGAAGTCATCAAAAACCAAAGCACTACGCGCATGCTCCTAGGGGGATAGATTGGTAGGAAAAGACCATCGTTCATCCCCGACCGCCACTGATAAGGAAGACACTCAATAAATAAAATTGTGCTCCAACTTCATCACAAAGCGGTTCACCATATGTGCATGCTACGGGAATCACAACCCTCAACACAAGTACTTTTCATAATCATCTCAACTAGCATGACTTTAATATCACTACCTCCATATCTCAAAACAATTATCAAGCATCAAATTGATCATAGCATCCAATTCTTTTCTATGATAGTTTTTATTATACCCAACTTGGATGCTCATCATTCTAGGACCAATTTTGTAACCATAGCAAATACCATGCTGTTCTAAAAGACTCTCAAAAAGATATAAGTGAATCATGAGAGACTAGCAATTTCTTCAAAATTAAGTCACCACCTTGCTCTAAAAATATAAGTGAAGCACTAGAGCAAAAACTATCAAGCTCAAAAGATATAAGTGAAGCACATAGAGTATTCTAGAAAATTCTAATCAAGTAGGCTTCTCCCAAAAGGTGTGTACAGCAAGTATGATTGTGGTAAACTAAAAAAGCAAAGACTAATATAATACATGACGCTCCAAGCAAAACACATATCATGTGGCGAATAAAAATATAGCTCCAAGTAAAGTTACCAATGAACGAAGACGAAAGATGGGATGCCTTCCCGGGGCATCCCCAAGCTTAGGCTTTTGGCTATCCTTGAATATCTTGGGTGCCATGAGCATCCCCAAGGTTAGGCTCTTGCCACTCCTTATTCCATAGTCCATAAAAGCTTTACCCAAAACTTGAAAACTTCACAACACAAAACTTAACAGGAAATCTTATAAGCTCCGTTAGTGAAAGAAAACAAAACCACCACATAAGGTACTGTAATGAACTTATTCTTTATTTATTTTGGTGTTAAACCTACTGTATTCCAACTTCTCTATGGCTTATAAACTATTTTACTAGCCATGGATGCATCAAAATAAGTAAACAACACACGAAAAACAGAATCTGTCAAAAACAGAACAGTCTGTAGCAATCTGTAACTAACGCAAACTTCTTGAACTCTAAAAATCCTACCAAAATAGGAAGTCCTGTACAATTTGTCTATTGATCAGAAGCAAAAAGAATCAACGCAAAATCACGTTTCTGTGATTTAACAAAACTAAATTCATGCGTGCAAAGTTTCTGTTTTTCAGCAGAATCAAATCAACTATCATCATAGGTTATCCTATAGGTTCTACTTGGCACACACACTAATTAAAAGATAAAAACACATCTAAACAGTAGGTAGATGCAAAATTTATTACTAAACAGGAACAAAAACAAAAAACACAAAGAAAATTGGGTTGCCTCCCAACTAGCGCTATCGTTTAACGCCCCTAGCTAGGCATAAAAGCGAAGATAGATCTAAGTAGTGCCATCTTTGGCACTAAATTCATAAGTAGCTCGCATGATAGATTCATAAGGTAATTTGACTTTCTTTCTTGGAAAGTGCTCCATGCCTTTCTTTAATGGAAATTGAAATCTAAAATTCCCTTCCTTCATATCAATAATCATGCCAATCGTTCTAAGGAAAGGTCTACCAAGAATAATAGGGCAAGAAAGATTGCAATCTATATCAAGAACGATAAAATCTACGGGCACAAAATTTCTATTTGCAACAATGAGAACATCATTGATCCTTCCCATTGGCTTTTTAATGGTGGAATCCGCAAGGTGCAAATTTAAAGAGCAATCATCAAGATCATGGAAACCTAGAATATCACATAAAGTTTTCGGAATCGTGGAAACACTAGCACCCAAATCACACAAAGCAAAACACTCATGATCTTTAATTCTAATCTTTATAGTAGGTTCCCATTCATCATTAAGTTTTCTAGGTATAGAAACTTCCAAATTAAGTTTTTCATCATAAGATTGCATCAAGGCATCAATGATATGTTTGGTAAAAGCTTTATTTTGACTATAAGCATGAGGAGAATTAACAACGGATTGCAACAAGGAAATACAACCTTCCAAAGAACAATTAACATACTCAAATTCCTTGAAATCCGAGATAGTGGGTTCAATGCTATTTAAAGTCATGACCTCTCCAATCCCACTTTTACCAAATTTAGCATCCAGATCTAAAAACTCCGAATTGTTGGGACGCCTTCTAGGTAAAGTTGACTCATCTTCAGTCCCATAATTATCAAGATTCATATTGAAAAACAAAGATCTAATAGTGTTGGGAATATAACTATTTGTGTAAGCCGCCCAGGAGGGGCCGGGTTACGCAAAGAGACTTATCAGAGAGAAGCCCAAGGCCAAGCATGAAGATAGCGGTTCAAGAAGGGCTTAAGGCCCGCTGGAGACTTAAGGCCCGTTGTAGTAAACCACTGTAAGGATGTTACTTGTATCATAAGGTAGACTTAACTAGTCACTGAGCCGGACATTGTCTATAAGCCGGCCGGGACTCTGTAAGCCGCAGGGCGTCCACCCGTGTATATAAGGGGACGACCCACTGGCGGCTTATGGCAAGAAACAACTGATCGAGAACCAGGCATAGCGTGTCTCGCTCCCTGGTCATCGAAACATCAATACCAACTCAACTAGACGTAGGCCTTACCTTCACCATAAGGGGCCGAACTAGTATAAACCCTCTCGTGTCCTTTGTCCCGATTTAACCCCTTCAAGCTTCCAAGTTGCGATGGCTCCACAACTAAGTCCTTTCACGAGGACATCTGACGTGACAATTCCACGACAGTTGGCGCCCACCGTGGGGCCAGCGCATGGTGGATTTGAGTTCTTGAAGGGCAACTTCGAAGGGCTCAAGGGATACGTGGTGGGCCAGATGACCAACAGTCGTCGCGGCAAGATCTACATCGATGACGAAGGCTGGGGTCCTGACGCCGGCTCAATTGAGTACGGATACTGGGTCCCCTTCGGCGGAATCCATGTCTTCATCGGCCGGATCGGTGAGCCGGGCCCTGAGCTGGACAACTACACCGACCTTGTCGAGACGGCTCAGCGTGCAAGGAAGACCCGGACTCAACCGGTCTTAAGGCGTGCCTTCGTGGGCTGCATCCACAGAGAGGAACTTCCTAAAGGACCTGAAGATGGGGGTGAGACGGTCGTCCTCTCAGACGGTGACTCGTCCACCGGCTCAACAGATTCGTTGTATCAGGTGCAAGACGGCGCGCTCGGGGGCTGTTCCGACGGCAGTAGTATTCTGGACCCCTGTGAGCCACCAAGATGGGCAGGGATCTTCATGGCTGGAACTCAGCCCGGTGCCAACTCTACGGCTGCGGCAGCGATCACATCCGGGTTAGGAGCAGCCGGGGCAGGCGGCCCCATGCGCCCGCCGGCTCAGGTGCTGATGGACCTCATGGACAAGCTTACGGCCCTGTTAACTGCTACGGTTATTCCTGCAGACAAAGATGAGCATGATGCAGCGGTAGCACAGGTGTGTGAGGAGATAGCTCAGGCCAAGGAGGCCTTGGTAGCTGAGGACACTAGACTAGCTACAGAGTGGGCGGCTCTCGACGCCCGGGCACAGCGCTTGCAGTCAGAAGCTTACCAGCTCACGATGAGTTTAAACGCATCCAATGAGGTAATGAGGAGAAGACATCAGAAGACTCAGTCTCGGTTACCTCCGAATTACGATCCTCGGGTTCTTTTTGCTACACCCGGAGTCGACCCAAGTAACCCGGAGGCCAATCAGTTTATGACAGCCGGAACAGGAGGGCCGACTCAGCCCCGGGAGATGGCACCGCCTCATGTGAGCATGCCACCGCCGCATTATGTACCGGTTCCACCGGGTCACTTTTCCAATCCCATGGAGAACTTAATGGCAGCTTCAGCACGTTTGGCGGCTCTTCCTATGGAGGGTGATGACCCGGCGGTAGTAGAGACCCGGAGAGTCAGAGAGCTCCTCCAGATGGCCTTAGCTCAGCAGGAGACCTATTCTTACAGCCGGGACATGATTCATTCAACTCCCCCGCCCTGGTTAGCACCACCTCGCCAGAACCAGAGCCCGAGTTACAGCAGGCACATGGAGTCGGAAGCTTTGTCAAGCAACGCCCAACGCCGTAACCAGCCCGGTGGCTATAACCCGGTGCAAGATCGAATACGTCAGGAGGACGAGCGGGCGGCTCAGGCGGCGGCTCAACAGATGGCACATCAAGATTTTCCAGAGTATCCCACAACTTCTGTTGAGGCGGGTGTCACCACTAGAACCGGTGGTGTTCCTTGTCTGGTTCCAGCGTTACGTAATGTGCGGTTACCCAAAGACTTCAAGGGACCTCGAAAGGTGCCGAATTACACAGCCTACTTGCAGCCCGGAGCATGGATTGAGAGTTATGAGATGGCCATGGAGCTGTTGGAAGTTAATGACGCGGCGATGGCTAAGTATTTCACCATGATGCTAGATGGAACGACTCGGTCTTGGTTAAAGGGCCTGCCACCCAATTCCATTGGTTCATGGGGTGAGTTAAAGGCCCGGTTCATCCAGAACTTCAAGGACACCTGTAAGCAATCAATGTCGATCGTGGACCTGACGGATTGCAAGCAGGAGGAAGGTGAGTCCACCACCCACTGGGTACACCGGGTCAAGGAGATCATTCATTCCTCCGACAAGATGGATGCCGGCTCTGCAGTCCTTATGTTGGAGAAAAATTGCCGTTTTGAGCCGCTGAGGCAGAAGCTGGGGCGCCTTAAACGTGACCTCACGGATATGGGTACGCTGATGGCGGCTTTAGTCAAATATGCCGATTCTGATAGTACCAAGGATCCCGTGTCTGACGATGAGAAGACAGGGAAGGGAAAAAGGAATGGCAATGGAAAGGGCCAGCAGCATAACCCGGGGAATCAAGGCGGCAACAAGCGTAAAGCAGATGGCAACCCGGAGTTTGTGGCCAATGCCAACGCACGCGGCAACAACAAGAGATATAAGGGTAAGCCGCCTCGGTCCGGCGGGTCAGGCCCATCTCTTGAGCAGCTACTCAATGAGCCCTGCCCGAAGCACGGCACCCGGGAGCACCCTGCCACCCACCTATGGAAGGATTGTGCAATCATGAAGGCATTTAAAAATTCCAACACCTTCGATGGCAGTCACGAATCTGGCGGCGGTTCAGGGGCTGGCGGCTTTCATGGCCCGGGTGGTGGCTCAAATTCCGGTTTTCAGGGGAATTCAGGTGGTAATAATCAGCAGCAGTCTGGTCAAGGCGGGCAGCAGCAACAACAATCGGGTTACCAAAGCCATCCAAAGCAGTTGAGTGGTGGACAGTATCACGTGTTTACCACTAGCTTGTGCAAGCGTGACCAAAAGATTCATAAGAGGGCCGTGAATTCTGTTGAGCCAGCAATTCCTCGTTATTTGAGGTGGTCAGAGCAGCCGATTATATGGAGTAGAGAGGATCACCCTCCGCGGGTCGATAATCCGGGTCAGTTAGCCTTGGTGGTGGCACCCCAGGTTGGTGGGTATAAGTTTACTAAGGTACTCATGGATGGTGGTAGCAGTATCAATATCCTCTACTATGAGACCTTTCAGCGCATGGGATTGACTGAGAAGAATTTGAGAACATCCAACACTGTCTTCCATGGGGTGGTTCCGGGTAAATCAACTTACCCAGTTGGCAAGATTGAGCTGGAGGTGGCCTTCGGAGATGAACATGATTCTAGGGCTGAGAAGTTAACATTTGAGGTGGTCAAAATCAAGAACCCATATCGTGCTCTATTTGGGCGACCGGCTTACGCCAAGTTCATGGCCCGGCCGTGTTATGTTTATTTGCAGCTCAAGATGCCGGGTCACAAGGGCACCATCACTGTGCATGGAAGTCGGAAGGTGGACCTGGAATGTGAGGAAGGTGATGCGGCTTATGCTGAGTCGGCCTATGCGGCCGAAGAGCTCAAATTTTATCAAGACAATGTTGACCCAGCGGACATGACCTCCCTCAAGAAACCAACTACTGAGCATGACCCGACATTGAAGTTTAAATCAGCCGCTGAGACAAAGCTTGTTGACTTTACCCCAGGAGATGCCTCTAAACAGTTCAGTATTAGTGCCAATTTGGATCCCAAATAGGAAAGCGCGCTCATCGAGTTCATCCGTGAGAACCGGGACATCTTTGCATGGAAACTTTCTGACATGCCGGGTGTACCGAGGGAACTCGCTGAGCACACTCTCAATATTGATCCGAAGTATAAGCCGGTCAGGCAGTTTCTCCGCCTGTTCAACAAGGAGAGACGGAAGGCTATTGGGGAAGAGGTGGCCCGGCTCTTAGCGGCCGGGTTTATTGTGGAAGTTTTTCACCCAGAGTGGTTGGCTAACCCGGTGCTTGTCCTCAAGAAGAACGGCACTTGGCGGATGTGTGTGGATTACACGGATTTAAACAAAGCTTGTCCGGCTGATCCCTTTGCCCACCCCCGTATTGATCAGATTATTGATGCTACGGCGGGTTGTGAACGTTTGAGCTTTTTGGATGCTTACTCAGGTTATCATCAGATCAAAATGGCAGTTAAGGACCAGGAGAAAACGGCTTTCATCACTCTGTTTGGAGCCTTCTGCTATGTATCTATGCCATTTGGACTCAAAAGTGCCCAGGTGACTTATCAGCGGTGTGTGCAGAATTGTTTGCACGATCAAATTGGGCGTAATGTTCATGCTTATGTGGATGACATTGTGGTAAAGTCCAGAGAAAAGGAAACCTTGATATCGGATTTGAAAGAGACCTTTGATAATCTCCGGGTTTACAAGATGATGCTTAAGCCGGCCAAGTGTGTATTTGGTGTACCTGCAGGCAAGCTTTTGGGTTTTCTGGTATCAAACAGAGGCATTGAAGCTAACCCGGAGAAGATTCAGGCAATTACCTCTCTGGCTAAACCGGCGTGCATCAATGATGTTCAGCGATTGGCGGGTCGCGTCGCGCTCTAAGCCGGTTCATAAGCCGGTTAGGTGAGAAGGCCCTACCGTTGTATCAAATGATGAAGAAGGCAGACACTTTTGTCTGGAGTGATGCCGCTGATGCTGCTTTTGAGGACTTGAAAAGACAATTGTCTGAACCACCAGTTCTCGCGGCTCCAATTGATAAAGAGCCTTTGTTGTTATATGTGGCTGCCAATTCACGAGCCGTCAGCGTTGCCATTGTGGTGGAGCGTAAGGAGGCTGGCAAGGAGTATCCGGTTCAGTGGCCGGTTTATTATGTCAGTGAGGTACTCATTGAGTCTAAGCAAAGGTATCCACATTGGCAGAAGCTCATTTATGGAGTGTTTATGGCCAACTGGAAGTTGAAGCAGTACTTTCAAAGTCATCCTATAACCGTGGTAAGTTCTGCCCCTTTGGGAGACATCATCCAGAATAGGGAGGCCACAGGACGAGTCGCCAAGTGGGCTATTGAGCTTGGGCCTCATGGTTTGAAGTACATGCCTCGAACTGCTATTAAGTCTCAGGCCTTGGTGGACTTCATCAATGATTGGACTGAGCTGCAGGCACCTGAGGAGAAGCTAGATAACACATATTGGACTATCCACTTTGACGGATCCAGGCAGCTAGAAGGCTCGGGGGCTGGAGTGGTCTTAACTTCCCCTCGAGGTGACAAATTTCGTTATGTACTCCGGCTTATGTTCCCATGTGCTAACAATGTAGCTGAGTACGAGGCCTTACTTCATGGTCTTTGGATGGCCAAGGAAATGAGCTTAAGCCGGGTAAGATGCCTGGGCGACTCAAATCTCATCGCTCAGCAGGTGTCAGGCAAGTGGGATTCCAAGGATCCTCTCATGGCGGCTTATTAATGAGAAGTAGATGTTGTGGCTGGACATTTCAAAGGTTATCAAGTGGAGCACATTGATCGAAGTAAGAACGAGGCGGCTGATGCTTTAAGCCGGCTCGGATCTCAACGTAAGCCGGTGCCACCTAACACCTTTCTTGATGTTTTGCATAACCCTTCTATCAAGCTGCCTACCGAGGAGGAACTAGCGGTGCCAGACCCGGAGGCACAACTGGTGGCGGCTCTTCATGTCATCCCGGATTGGACAGTGCCTTATTTGGCTTACATGACCTGGGGTGAGTTACCTGAGGATGAGACCTTGGCAAGGCAAATTGTCAGGCATTCCAAGTCCATGACGATTGTTAATGGTGAGTTACACCATCTAAGTGTCACTGGAGCGTTTCAACGCTGTGTGTCGCCTGCAGAAGGCCAAGAAATACTCTATGAGATCCATGAAGGGGATTGCGGCCATCATGCCGGGTCAAAATCTCTTGTAGCCAAAGCTTTCCGTCATGGTTTCTATTGGCTGACGGCTCATGCTGATGCGGAGGATTTGGTCAGCAAATGTGATGGTTGTCAAAAGTTCTTGCGACGAGCTCATGTGCCGGCTCAAGAATTGCGGATGATCCCAATCACTTGGCAGTTTGCGGTCTGGGGGCTTGACATGGTTGGACCTTTCAAAAGGTCTAAGGATAAAAAGACACATCTGCTGGTGGCGGTAGACAAGTTTACCAAGTGGGTTGAGGCAGAGCCGGTCAGTAAGTGTGACGCGGCCACAGCGGTTCAGTTCATCAAGAAGGTGATCTTTCGTTTTGGTTTTCCACATAGCATCATAACTGACAATGGCACTAATCTCTCTAAAGGTGCCATGGAAGAGTTCTGTCAAAGAGAACATATCCGGCTTGACGTTTCGGCTGTTGCTCATCCCCAGTCCGATGGTCAGGCAGAAAGAGCTAATCAAGAGATCCTTAGAGGCATCAAGCCCCGACTTTTAGTCCCTTTACAACGGACTCCGGGTTGTTGGGTAGAAGAGTTACCCTCCGTGTTATGGAGCATCAACAGTATGCCTAACAGATCTACGGGATACACACCTTTCTTCATGGTCTATGGAGCAGAGGCAGTCCTGCCAAGTGACATACGACATGACTCGCCCCGTGTGGCGGCTTACGTTGAGGCAGATAACAAAAAAGCTCGACAGGAGGCACTTGACCTATTGGATGAGGAGCGAGACTTGGCAATAGCCCGCTCGGCGATTTACCAGCAGGACCTGCACCGCTATCACAGCCGCCGGGTTAGAAGCAGAGCTTTTCAGGAAGGCGACTTGGTGCTCCGGCTCATTTAGGATCAATCTGACATGCACAAGCTGTCTCCCCCTTGGGAAGGACCCTTTGAGGTCAGCAAGAATCTAAACAACGGGTCATACTACCTCATTGATGTTCGAGAGCACAAGGACTCACCTAAATCGGAGGAGGAGACTCGCCGGCCGTGGAATATTGCTCATCTGCGGCCTTATTATACTTAAAGCCTTCACCTCTTAAGATGTATATACGTTTTCCCATGTACTTATCATATAAAGCAATAAAGCAGGACCTCTGTCCTTTTTTCCCATAAAGATTGTGTTTATGTTTTCTTTATCAGGTGATGGGCACTGCCAACAGGGACCAGATCATATTTGAATCTGGCTTTTCCCTTTTGTCCGGCTTATGATCATATCTGAATCTAGCTGTAGTCACTTGGGGGCTTCCTGTTCAAACATAGGTCGTATTCGAACCAAAGAGAACATAGCTATCGATACCCACTTGATCGGCATACTGCCAAACCTACTTAGGGGCTTCTTGATCATATTTGAATCACAGCTTAACCCCTTTGGGTCTGACGTGGATCGTATTCGAATCAGCATCATTAAACAAATTTTATGATCACTTGGGGGCTTCCTGTTCAAACATAGGTTGTATTAGAACCAAAGAGAACATAGCTGTCGATACCCACTTGATCGGCATCACCAAAGCCACTGGGGGCTATATGATCGTATCTGAATCTTAGCTTAACCCCTTTGGAACGGCTCTCTGATCGTATTCGAATCAGGAGCCTGTGATCATTGCTTTAACTATATTTGAACCTTCTTGAGGAGATGAGACTTGGTCCTTCCGGTTCAGTACTGACTACCCCAAGTCTTACAAGTGTCAGGTACATATGAACCGGGAAGGTTACCAAAGGGTTCAAAGGTATGTTATTGCAAGTATAAGTATTCATAAATCGGTCTATACATGATGTTTTTTTGTACTAAGTTCCGGGTTATCAATAATTTATAAACCCCTGAAGCAGTAAACCGGCCAAGAAAGTTTTGTTTGCTTTATGTGCAGAGTAAGGCAGGAAAATTTAACTTCAAGGGGGCAAACAATCAACATAAGCTGGGAAATATAGGCTAAATGACGGTGTACGAAATTGTTAAAGCGCCATAAACATGCACGAAGGCATGACAAACATTGAGAAGTTTTTACAAGACTCCCCGAGTCTGAATAAGTGAAGCATCATTGGGCAAAAGGTAAGACGCCTGGCAACTCACTCCTTTGGCGGGCTTGATGGCTCCGGGTTATGCTTCTCCGCCTCTCCGTCGTTTGCTTTGTCCTGGAAGGTGGATGAGGCCCAGTCAATGCCGCTTAAGGCTTCAAATTCAGCCTCATCATCTATTAAACCGGCCGAGTCCACTTCAGGGGCAAAGGTATGCTTACGCGTTGGAGGGATCAGGCTGATTTGATCATAGGGAGCGTTTGGGATTCTCCGGTTTTCACTGTCATAAGCCGGTGCATACTTGCTAAGATCTGTGTCATTTCCAATAAGAGTCGCCACGGGACGTATGGCTTTGACACAGGCGTTGAAATCATGATCATCGAAGGCAGTACCGTCCTCCTTCAAACTTGGGTATCCAAGGGCAAGGTCGGCCGGGTCTAGTTCCGGGAGCCATGCTTTAGCCCGACTCAATGCGGCTACAGCTCCGGCTCTTGAGGACGCCCGCCTTAGATCTTGGATCCGTTGAGGAAGAAAAGCGAGGCTCTTCAATACGTCTTGCAGAAGGCGGGGATGTGGAGTTGATAAAGCTACAACGGCCAAGGCACGTTGTGACCCGGTGTACAGCTGCTCCACAAGGGTGTAAACCGACTTGAGCTTGATCAGCATGTTTTGCTTGAGGTTGGTACTCCTGGGGCCTGTATGGTAACAAGCATAACAATAAGCCGGAGATAATCATCACAATAAATCCTTGAAAGATTACAATGTTTAAGGTTTTTTTGGAGAGACTTACCAAAGATGGCTGAGACCATTTGGGATATCTGCCGCTTTAAGTCGGACAGTTCGGTTGTTGCCTCTGCAAGAGATGCTTCTGCCGTTTCGGCCCGAGTCACTAATGCAGCCCTCTCATCAACCCAAGCTTGTTTCTCCGACTCAAAATTTTTCTTCAGTTTTTCTTGTTCAGAGATGCTGAATTCAAACTTGGAGTTTGCTTTTTGAGTCTCAAGCACTTGCAGCTTCAGCTGGCTCTTCAGGTCAGCAATCTCCGATTCAAATTGACTTATGGTAGCCTGTATTGGCACGAAATTATGGTAAGGATCATGATAAGGTAACAGTCAAGTCCCAAACACTTTACAAGTTAAGATATTTGGCACTTGGGGGCTAATGTATGCTCAAAGAAATTTTAACTTATTTACCAAGCCATATATACTAAAGTCTCAAGCATTTTACAAGTAAAGATACTTGACACTTGGGGACTAATGTGTCAATTCAACGTTTCACGCTATCCCCGGGTTAAATGTATTTACTTTAAACCGGACATACTAACAGTAAATAGATTTCTAAGTCTATAGCATATTCATTCATAAGCAATAGACTTGGGGGCTGGTACAGTAAGTAAGGTTCAGGAAAAGCTAAAGTTATACCTCGGATTTATGCTGTATTTGCTTCACCGTGTCGATTTCCAGGTCACGGCTATGGTGCACTTGGTTCAGATAGCCCGAGACTATATCACCAATACTTAGGTGAGTATAATCAGTGATGGCCTGTTTGTTTTTCTGATGTTGAGCAAACTCCTGCTTGGCAGTGCATTGAGCAAGAACAGTAGGCTGGTCCGGCGCAACATACTAGCTCTTCAGGAACTCAACTTCTGGGTCAGTCGCCTTGACCGAGCTAGGAATTTCCGGGTTATCAGAATTGTGGACAACATCTTCTGCAGGTGGGTCAGAGGTTGACACTGGAATATCAAGGGCCGTCTCAGGCGGTGGCTGGTGAGTGGAGCCGTCGGGAACGGATGAGTCAATTGCCGATTCAGGAACCACCGGGTCTTGGGACGGCTTATTCTTCTTTGCCCTCTTGCTAGGCTTCACTTGCAGGCTGTCAATCAAAGTGGAAGGATGAGTATCAACATATAAATATGGAAAGACTTATAGTAAGAAAGGTTGCATTACCCGAGAGCTGTTTTAAAAACTGGCATGTTTGATTGCATTGACTCGTCAGAAGACAGAGAAGCACCCTGATAATTGGAGTCAGATGAATTGAGAGGTTGGCGAATTAGACCCGCTAAAGGAAACGCAGAATGTAAATCGGAAATAACCTCGGATCGACGCTTCCTGGTTACATCAGGTAAGCCGGAGGAGAATTCGGCGTCTTGAGTGGCCCGAGTTTGCCTTCGGTTCTGAAGCTGTTGTTGCTTCAAAAGAAATTGAGGATCTTGGTAAGCTAGAGGATGTGAAAATCTTACTTTCTGGGTCACCCTTCGGAGTTTTTGTGTCGGCAAAGGCTCCGAGTCGAAGGAGATTATAGTTACCTCTTCTTCAACTGCTTGACTGTTCCCCGTATCCTCCTGAAAGGATAGAATGTCAGTAAAATAGCAACATGGGAGTTAAGAAAATTAAAGAATTACCTCTTCATCAGACGAAGAAGTATCATCCAATTTGAGAAAGTTGGAAGCGCTGGGTTTCTTCTTCCTTGAAGTTCTCTTGGCGATTTTTCTTTCAGTTTTCTTGGCTGCCCTGGCTTGCTTGGCGGCCTCGTGATCATACTTGACTTTCCAGAAATTGTCATCGGCCCGTGGAAGAAGATAAGGAATAATAAATACAAGAAGGCATAACATGTTAAAGAGTATTTTTGAAGATTGATAACCTACCGCAGGGGCCGGGTTCTTCTTGTAGAAGGGCAGTAAGCCGAAGGCATTACTGGTCATAGTACCCTCCTTCAACAGAGATTGAACTGTAGCATCTATAACATCATCTGGTATATCATCAGGACTTTGACGCATTGGGTCATCCTTTTCGCCTGTGTAGGTGCACATTAAGCTGGAGCGGCGGCTTAATGGTAGTATCCGCCAGGTGACCCAGACTCGAACCAGATCGATACCATTTAACCCGTTCCCCAGAAGAGCTTTGATCTTCTTGATGGTGGGGTTGAGGGGCAGACGCTCAACAGTGGATAACTTATCTGCCAATGGATGATTAGATTCGAGGCGCAGGGCGCGAAAGCCGGGCAGAGGCTTCTCATCAGCCGGTGATATATCTTGACAATAGAACCACGTCTGGTTCCAAGACTTTGGGTGACTCGACAACTCAGCATAAGGAAAAAGGCAATCTCTCCGTCGCTGGATTGAGATGCCGCCAAGCTCAAGACTCGGCCCATTGGCGCGTTCATTTTGCCGGTTCATGTAGAAAAGTTCCCTGAACAATAGCAGACTTGGCTCTTCTCCCAGGTACACCTCGCACAAGACTTGGAAATTGCAAATATTTGACACGGAATTGGGTCCGATGTCTTGAGGTCTAAGATCAAAGAAATTCAAAACCTCCCTGAAGAATTTTGAACCGGGAGGAGCATATCCCCGGCTCATGTGATCCGTAAAAACTACTACCTCCCCATCTTTGGGTTGAGGTATTTCCTCAGAGGGGTTGGGGGCACGATAAGACATGATCTCCCTCTTTGGTAGATGGCTGGACTTCACAAACTCGGCAAGTTTGCTTTTTGTCACTGTGGATGGAACCCAATTGCAAGTCACAGGGGCTTTGGCCGCCTTAGGAGCCATGATGACAATGGCCTACGACACAATAAGAAAGTTCCGGTTCAACTTTAACCCGGGAGAAATATTTTAAATTATTCAAAGTGGCGGCTTAAAGAAAGGGGCCTAATGACATAAGGGTGATTGTGCAATAAATATTAAGCCACTGCAGGTGTCAAAAGCAGTTAAACAGATTCGACAGAGGCGGTTTTTTACTTCCGGGTGAAACAAACAGGTTTTGCAAGTTGCCATTATCATTTTGGATCAAACAGCTGTTCCGAAAAGAAAATCTTCTAAACCTAGAACTGGTACAGATGAAGTTCAAGGGCTCGAACACAGCTTCTGTGCGACAGAAAGGGATCTACTTGTAGTTAAAGTGGGTTCGGAACAGCTACCGCATCAGGTTTCTGCCATTTTTAAGATCAAAAGGACGATAGTGAGAAAATCTACGAAGGGTTCCTAATGAGCAATGAAGAACACCGAAGAACTTTGAAGGTCCTAATGAGGATCTGAGGAGCAAGGAAGAAGAACTCACAGATGAGGAGAAGCTGTGGAGGTTTGCCGTTGATCTCTGGTCAAGGTCAGGTCGATGTAGCGGCCTGAGTCGATGAAGACGAGGGAGTCGATGGCGACGGCGGCAGAGCTCGAGTGGCAGAGAGGAGAGGAAGACGATGACTGAGGGCGAGACCTAGGTCGCCCTATTTATAAAGGAAGACTGACCGAGAGGGTGCGAAAAACGAGGAGATAACATTTATTATCCAGCGGCTCTGGCGCCTCGATTCTCGGGATGGTCAGTAAAGACAGAGATCCGTTTAAAGATTCGACGGAATAGAAAATGAATTAAAGAAAGGATGACGTCACGACGGGTTAAGACGTATCCAGAAGATGACGTCATGGCGGGTTAAAGAAAACCCTCTGAATAGCCAGAAGATTGAAGACTTATTCTTTAAAAATATTTTTTAGACTGATATGAATAGGTTCAAATCAATCTGGGGCCTAATGTTGGGAATATAACTATTTGTGTAAGCCGCCCAGGAGGGGCCGGGTTACGCAAAGAGACTCATCAGAGAGAAGCCCAAGGCCAAGCATGAAGATAGCGGTTCAAGAAGGTCTTAAGGCCCACTGGAGACTTAAGGCCCGTTGTAGTAAACCGCTGTAAGGATGTTGCTTGTATCATAAGGTAGACTTAACTAGTCACCGAGCCGAACATTGTCTATAAGCCGGCCGGGACTCTGTAAGCCATAGGGCGTCCACCCGTGTATATAAGGGGACGACCCGCTGGCGGCTTAGGGCAAGAAACAACTCATCGAGAACCAGGCATAGCGTGTCTCGCTCCCTGGTCATCGAAACATCAATACCAACTCAACTAGATGTAGGTCTTACCTTCACCGTAAGGGGCCGAACTAGTATAAACCCTCTTGTGTCCTTTGTCCCGATTTAACCCCTTCAAGCTTCCAAGTTGCGATGGCTCCAGAACTAAGTCCTTTCATGAGGACATCTGACGTGACAATTCCACGACAAATAGGATACGCATCAATAACTTTAAGATTTTCATCATTATTTTCATGGAAACTAGAAGAACACGCCTTTATAAAGCAATCTTTCTTTGCACGCAATCTAGCGGTTCTTTCTTTGCACTCATCAATGGAAATTCTCATGGCTTTGAGAGACTCATTGATATCATGCTTAGGAGAAGAAGATCTAAGTTTAAGAGAATCAACAGCAAGCGAAAGTCTATCAACGTTCCTAGCCAAATCATCAACTTTGAGCAATTTTTCTTCAAGCAAAGCATTAGAATTCTTTTGAGAAATCATAAATTCTTTCACACTATTCTCAAAATCAGAGGGCATCTTATTAAAATTACCATAAGAATTATTGTAGGAATTTCCATAATTATTAGAGGAATTACTAGGGAACGGTCTAGCATTAAGGTTTCCTCTATAAGCATTGTTACCGAAACTATTCCTACCAACAAAATTCACATCCATAGATTCATTATTATTCTCAATCAAAGTAGACAAAGGCATATCATTGGGATCAAGAGGAGTATTTATAGTAGCAAACAATTTCATAAGTTCATCCATCTTTCCACTCAAAACATTGATTTCTTCTATAGCATGCACTTTTTTACTAGAAGATCTTTCGGTGTGCCATTGAGAATAATTAGCCATAATATTATCAAGAAGTTTCGTAGCATCTCCTAACGTGATTTCCATAAACGTGCCTCCCGCGGCCGAATCTAAGAGATTTCTAGAAGCAAAGTTTAAACCGACATAAATTTTTTGTATAATCATCCATAAATTCAAACCATGGGCAAGGCAATTGCGAATCATCAATTTCATTCTTTCCAAAGATTGGGCAACATGCTCATGATCAAGTTGTTTAAAATTCATAATATCGTTCTGAAGAGTGATAATCTTAGCGGGAGGAAAATATTTAGAGATAAAAGCATCCTTGCACTTGTTCCAAGAATCGATACTATTTTTAGGCAAAGACGAAAACCAAACTTTAGCATGATCTCTAAGTGAAAACGGAAATAACTTCAATTTAACAATATCATTATCCGTATCTTTCTTCTTTTGCATATCACACAAATCAACAAAGTTGTTTAGATGAGTAGCGGCATCTTCACTAGGAAGGCCAACGAATTGATCTTTCATAACAAGATTCAGCAAAGCAGTATTGATTTCAGAAGACTCAACATCATTAAGAGGAGCAATCGGAGTACTAAGGAAATCATTATTATTGGTATTCGAGAAATCACACAATTTGGTATTATCTTGCGCCATGGCAACAAGTAACCCAACACACAAGCAAACAGAAAAAGGCAAGCGAAAAGAGAGAGGAGGAGATTGGGAAAGAGAGGGCAAATAAAACAGCAAGGGTGAAGTGGGGGAGAGGAAAACGAGAGGCAAATGGCAAATAATGTAAATGCGAGGGAGATGAGTTTGTGATGGGTACTTGGTATGTCTTGACTTGAGCGAAGACCTCCCCGGCAACGGTGCCAGAAATCCTTCTTGCTACGTCTTGAGCTTGCGTTGGTTTTCCTTGAAGAGGAAAGGGTGATGCAGCAATAGTAGCGTAAGTATTTCCCTCAGTTTTTGAGAACCAAGGTATCAATCCAGTAGGAGGCTCCTCAAAAGTCCCACGCACCTACACAAACAAACAAAGAACTCGCAACCAACGCAATAAAGGGGTTGTCAATCCCTTCACAGCCACTTGCGAAAGTGAGATCTAATAGAGATAGTATGATAAGATCAATATATTTTTGGTATTTTATAATATAGATGCAAAAAGTAAAGATGCAAATAAAAGTAGATTGGAAGCAAATATGATAAGAGATAGACCCGGGGGCCATAGGTTTCACTAGTGGCTTCTCTCAAGATAGCATAAGTATTACGGTGGGTGATCAAATTACTGTCGAGCAATTGATAGAAAAGCGAATAATTATGAGATTAGCTAGGCATGATCATGTATATAGGCATCACGTCCGCAACAAGTAGACCGACTCCTGCCTGCATCTACTATTATTACTCCACACATCGACCGACTCCTGCCTGCATCTAGAGTATTAAGTTCATAAGAACAGAGTAATGCCTTAAGGAAGATGACATGATGTAGAGGGATAAACTCATGCAATATGATATAAACTCCATCTTTTTATCCTCGATGGCAACAATACAATACGTGCCTTGCAACCCTTTCTGTCACTGGGTAAGGACACCGCAAGATTGAATCCAAAGCTAAGCACTTATCCCATGGCAAGAAAGATCAATCTAGTAGGCCAAACCAAACTGATAATTCGAAGAGACTTGCAAAGATAACTCAATCATACATAAAAGAATTCAGAGGAGATTCAAATATTTCTCATAGATAAACTTGATCATAAACCCACAATTCATCGGATCTCGACAAACACACCGCAAAAAGAGTTTACATCGAATAGATCTCCACAAGAGAGGGGGAGAACATTGTATGAGATCCAAAAAGAGAGAAGAAGCCATCTAGCTAATAACTATGGACCCGAAGGCCTGTGGTAAACTACTCACAACTCATCGGAGGGGCTATGGTGTTGATGTAGAAGCCCTCCGTGGTCGATTCCCCCTCCGGCAGAGCACCGGCGAAGGCTCCAAGATGGGATCTCGTGGATACAGAAGGTTACGACGGTGGAAATTGTGTTTCGGTGGCTCCCTGGATGTTTTCGGGGTACATAGGCTTATATAGGAGGAAGAAGTACATCGGTGGCCGCCCGAGGGGCCCACGAGACAGGGGCGCGCCCTATAGGGGGGGGGGCTCCCTACCCTCTCGTGGCCGCCTCGGCTGCTTCTTGACTTGCACTCCAAGTCCCCTGGATCACGTTCATTCCAAAAATCACGCTCCCGAAGGTTTCATTCCGTTTGGACTCCATTTGATATTCCTTTTCTTCGAAATACTGAAATAGGCAAAAAAAGCAATACGGGCTGGGCCTCCGGTTAGTAGGTTAGTCCCAAAAATGATATAAATGTGTAAAATAAATCCCACAAACATCCAGAAGGGGTAATATAATAGCATGGAACAATCAAAAATTATAGATACGTTGGAGACGTATCAGGCGCCGGCCGTTGGATAATAGTACCTGATTCTCGGTGGTGTATGGGTATCATTGTCATACTTGATAGCTAAGGATCATCGATGGTGCTCGTTTTGCGGTTGAGTTTGGGTTGGCTGTCGCCGTCGCTGAAGAGGCTCCGGGGCTACGGTTGCGGCGCCTGTCGACATACAAGAAAGCTCATCTATGGTAAGTGAATAGTTGCACGATAAAGAGAAAAACCGAAGGAGTACAAATCGAAATAACCTGATGAGGCTGCAGCGTCAGTAAAGCAGGGCCGGTGGAGTTGAATATGGCATCCGTGGAGCGGGTTCGGTGCAGTGGACGAAGGCTTCGGCAGGCGCGTTGTACAGTGCTTTCGGTGAGGCGGATCTATTGTGGCGGACGAGGTCTTGTATGAAGGGCCAGCAAAGGGGGGCGAGGGAGTCAGTGAAGGGCCTACACTGTGGTGGACGAGGGCGTCGGTTAAGCAGATCTGATGCGATGGACCATGATGGCGGTCAAGGAGATCTGGAGCGATGGACAAGCCAATCGCTGAAGCGGATCCGATGAAGTGGTGAGTTGGTAGTTGGGGGTTCCAAGGTGCGGAAGGTAGATCTGGCGGGGTGTGAGGTCCACCGCTGCGGCGGAGGACTAGATTCGGCGGCTTGCCATGGTTGGGGGGGTCGGGGAGGGGAAGGGGAGGGGCTCTGGGGAAGAATGTTGGGGGCAAAGAGGGGAAAACAATGGAGTTACCAAAGCAACCCTTTTCCGTTCATGTGGCAGGGGTAAAACAGGAATATCGCAGGGCTAAAATTTTGGGCGCATGATATTTCGATGTGAGCGGGAAGTTTGAAATCTTTTGGCGCCTAAAATTATAAGTATTCTGCTCCCATACGGCCGACTATGATATCATGGCCGACAATTTGTTTGTTTTGCACGCAAAAAAGTGCAAGTTTTGAAAATCAATGTCTCCAACTCGAAACTTAGATTGTCCATTCAATTCAAATATGGATCATTGAGCTACTACAAGCAAATACCATCATACGATCCAATTCAAATGAAATTCCAAATGTGTTTATCCTAAATATGATGACAAAATAAAAAATGTGTATGTGTATGAATAAAGTGGATGATTATAAAGTTTGAATATGCCAGTATGTGTATATCTCTAGGTTTGATATATGAATTTGAAATCAAGAAATCCCGGCTTAAAAAATGTACCTCCGTTTAAATGAATTACAAAAGCTAATGATGGAGTTGAATTCCAAAATTCCAATCTTAGGTTTGTAATTCTGGTACATCAAGGTATATCACGCATGTTCAAAAGTATCGTTATCTCATAGTCCAAACTGTGAAACAGATTGATCAACCATGAGTGCACAATATCTCAATTACGCTAAAGTCCCTCAAATATAGACACCTCACTCTTTATCTGAAGCCACCCCCCTCGCCCCCACCACACACACACATAGAGAAGTTGTTCTCTCCCCCAAACACCAACACACGATCGCATTAACACCCCTCTCTCTTGTAAAGTCCGGACCCCAATATAGGTCTCGATCACTTTGTCTCTTGGGCATGCACACATCTCTTCCCTCACTCTCTATGTCTCCCGCTATCTCTCTTATCCAAGCACACGCACTATGTAGAGTGTATATTTCCCATACACACCAAACGTCGCCCCCAAACGTCTATCTCCCTAGTTATGTGGTTCTCGCGCACTCACCTCACACACCACCCCCACTGCAAACAAGCATAGTTTGTCTCCTTGTGAACCACTCTCCTCTTTCTATCTCTCCCACATGCGGACCCGCCCCAGCTCCTTCCCTGTATACATATATGTTGTGAATCTTTCCATAGCTCCCTAATGTATCATCGTTCTCGATTTCGCACATTGTTCTCTACACCATCTATTCTAAATCTCTCATGAAGTCCCTATCACACACACGATGACTCGCTTCCCTTGCGTCTCCGTACATAGGCCAATTTCAGACAACATCAACATTGTCTCCCTATCTATACGCCATTTATGGACACAAACGACCCCTCTCGCCCCCTCTCTTCCTCTCTCTCTCTCCCTCCCTCTCTCTCTCTCCATCGCTAGCTCTCTCTCTCTCTCTCTCTCTCTCTCTCGCTCTCACACCCCTCTCCCACACACACACTCGATGTCTCTTCCAAATAGTTTGCTCCCCCCGCCCCCACCTGTGCTATCCCGCTACTACACATGTCACACCATTCCCCCTTCACTTATACTAGGTTTACATCATCAGTGGTCTCTCTACTCCACATACACACACTCCCTCTCACACACAAACGCATGCACAAACAGACCCAGACACGCACAGACACCCATTTATCTGCATCCTCATCTCTCCCCATGTCCGCATGTGTATCTCACACACTCACTCTCTAATTATGTATATGTGTCTCCACGTTACACAACACAAAGCCCCATGTACATGTCTCTCTCTATCCTCCACACAAATAGACACAAAGAATCTATTATCATTGCCTCAGTCTCTAACATATCACACACGCACACACTCTCTCTCTCTCTCGCAAACACGCTCAACAAGGGTTTCCCCATGAATAACTAACCGTCTATTCATCAACAGTCGTGGCAGTACGGCGAACTCGAGACGTGAAAAAGAATAAATCTACACGTGCTTAGACCACCTAGTATGACTACTAGGACTAGAGCAAGCCAAAAAGAGCACTGCTGTCACCCCCTCCTTATCGGCGATGGGAAAATCTTTGTTTTACACAGTCGAGAAGTCATTGTGCTAAGGCCCCACATGCCGAGGCGTTGAATACAATGTAGATGCTAGTTTACGGAAGCAAGTATCGATAATACGTTTGTATCTCCATACTTATATTTCTTCTCTTATAAAAAAACGAGTTGGTGATGATGGTACGTGTGCCATCTTGCAATATAGACCGTCCGATCTATATCTGACGGATGGAAATTAAACAAAAAGATACCCGCACCCCTCTCCACATTTGCAGACAAGGCCTTTCCTTGTTCATCCTTATCTCCAACAAACCTCATTGTTGAGAAATTAAGAAAGGAAGCCTCTAGAACAAACTGGCCTGGTGGTTGCTACCGGCGTCGTCAATCCCCATGGCTCCGCTCAGTCCGACCACCAATCACCACCACACCCCACTCCTCTTCACCTTATCTCATATTTCTCGAGATATCATTAGTTTTTACACATGGGATTACTCCCGCAAGGGTCAATCACAACAAGTGTTTTATAAAAAAATGCATCTTGATGTTCCGTGCAATGCACGGATCTTGCTAGTACTCCTACAAGACTAAGTTGGTGATGATGGTGTGTCTGCCATCCGTCGTTTCTGACCATTAGATCTACATCTAACGACAGTGAGTTAAGTTGTTTCCTTTTCTCACCAATATCCCACTTGTCTACCAATTTGCAGAAAAACCCATAATTAGTATCTTAAAACCAACCACATCCCTCCCTGACCTCACCAAAACAACCCAAGGAATTTCTAATTGAAACATAATATATCTCTAGTGACATATGTATATCAAAATTAGAGTGTTTTGTATCAAGTTTGTGAATAAGTATTATTCTAATTATGATTCGTTGCAACGCACATGAACATTGCTAGTATTTCCAACCATGCATTTTTTTCCTAGTATTCCATAGTTTCAAGTTTTCCATCAAGATATTAGTCACTCATGGTTGATATTTACTTTCAATCATGTACACATATGCACTATGTAACTAGCCTTGCTTATTGGCTTCCAAAGCTTAACTTTCACTCCTACTTACAATATGTAGAGTATTTAACAAAAAACTACCACTTTCAACCAGCCCTAGGAAGAATCTATTGTACAAAAAATAGCAAAAACATACCCAAAATTTCTTAATCCACGCCAAAAACTACTACCTTGTACTCCTACCGATTAGGTTTGTTTAAACCCATTTATCAAAGTGTTGGCCCACACGTCCGTGCTGATGAGGCAGCTTAAACCAACACATTTTGTTTGACCGTTGACACAAGGGACCCACATCTGACCTTCTATCCTGTTATTCCCCCTCAAATCATTATTTTTCCTGAATATTACTTCAAACAGTACTGATGCGTGTTCGTCGGTGGCGCCGGTGATGAGCGAGTTGGCCGCCGCTCCGCCGGACGGGCCAGACGCCGCGCTGGCCTCCGCATGGGTTGGCAGGCTGGCCCGAGCGTGACTCACGACCGAGCAAGCCGCCGCGCTGGCCTTCGCTCGAGCCAGATGGCTGGCCTTAGCATGGCGCGCGCGAGCAAGCCGCCGCGCTGCCGTGCCAATCTAGCTAGCAAACCTTGCAGACAAGCAGCTGGATGGAGCTATCTTGGCTAGCTAGCGGCCGCGAGCGCCGGACGGAGCTGGCATCCGGGCTGCCGCAACATGGGATCTGTACCGCCGGCGGTTTTGACCTCGCCTTCTGCCGGCGGCGGTAGCTGCGTCCCATGGCCGAGGATGACTAGGTGGACATGCCGGAGGTAGGAGGTCACTCAGGGATTTTTGTGCAGACTGACATGTAGGTCCCACAAGTCATAACGCCCGGCCGAATAGAAGGCGTTGACTTAATGGGAGACATGGGCCTGTCAGAGGTTCGAGTTAGATTCTAACCCTGAACTAACTCTAACCAAAGTGGTGTTTGTATGGCAGGGTTAGATTGACAACAAATGTATCCAAAGAGGGCCATGGGTTGAAACGTGCCTATAACGGCACTTTGTAGAGTAGTCGTTTCTTGGTTGGGCTGGTTGGTAAGAGCATGTACAATGGTTGATAAGGTAGTCTTATCTTAAGTCTGCCACATATGCAAGTGATAGTAGTTTCTTGGCATTTTAGTGGTTTCTTGCATTATTAGGGGTTTCTTGTAAGGAACAATGTACGTACTACTAACAACAAAAGGCGATTCTAGGTTGCGTTGTACTCCAACGAGTACTACTAGTGGTCGCGGGAGTGTATACCTCATTTTGTGGGTTCGATCCCGGCCGAACGCATGGCAGCCTTTAAAAAAATAGTACTACTACACTTTGCTGCGAGCCAATATTTTACACGAGTAGTTTGAGTTTTGAAGTCAAACGGACGTGCGGCCCCACAATCTGGGTGCACTGGATAGCCTAGCCACGTGAACGGGTTTTCCTTCCCAGCATCCCGTGGCTCGCGTGCTCGCCCTAGCCTCACCTCGCTTGCAGCTTCCTCATCAGCTAGTAGCATATTTAAACTAGCACCTCCCAATTAAGCCCGAGGAGCCGGAAAAGCCTGGTAGGGCATTGGGAACTGTGCAATATGGCTCTGTATGTAAAGTTCTCTACTACTACTCTCTAGCTTGTGGCGTTGCACGCATGGACTTCACTCCATTATCGGCTCTACTATAAAAGAAATTCCTCTTGACATGTTTTTTTGAAACGGAGGCAAAAGCTTTGCTTCATCTCATTCATAAAGAAGGAACTACTAACAAAGTTCTACGAGATCCATTACACCTCCACAAATGGAAGCGAAAAGCCTAGTCTCGCTGTATCAAATAACTCAAATGTTCTGCCCCCGCAGTAACCGTTGCTGATAAATAGGCTGCTAGTGTGTGCATGAGAGGAGTGGCTGAGTAGGCCAAC
Source organism: Triticum dicoccoides (assembly GCF_002162155.2). NCBI lineage: Eukaryota > Viridiplantae > Streptophyta > Magnoliopsida > Poales > Poaceae > Triticum > Triticum dicoccoides. The sequence goes on along the minus strand of NC_041393.1, from coordinate 171,234,611 downwards.
TACGTGAGAGGAGCGGCTGAATAGAGCACCGAGAGTACCCACTAGGCCACTATGCAGGTGTACTTTCCCTGCATTGATAGTACAACGATGGTTCTAGAGAACAGTAGTACCCTCCACTTCCAACTGTAGCTCCTTGGCCCTGAGATTCAAGAGTTCAAAACTGGTGCACTATACTATACTAGACTAGAAGTACAGTACATCGCACTACTAGTTGAGGAAAAGTAGTACTAGTACTGCTACAGTACGAGTGCATACTCCTCCGTCACGTAATCTAAGATGTTTTTTGACACTAGTTGGCGTGTACAAAAAATGGCAAAAACATACCCAAAAATTCTTAATCCACGCCAAAAACTACTACCTAGTGCCAACAATTTCTTACTAGTGGTATTATTTACATTATAATGCAATACCATAACGTTCCATAATGCTAGTACTAGTAGTAAATAATAGCCTCACCCCTTCGCTGAGGAACGATCTACAGTTGGAAGGGACGAGGCCCTGCGGTTACTACGCTCTTATCTCCTCCTCACCAGTTCCCCTCCCCCCGAAGAGAAGGCAGTTCATCGCTACTCCCATGGATTCGCCAGGCGGTTCTCCTCCTTGTCGGGGCTGGGAGACCTTGGACGACGATCCTCTGGGAGAAATCGCACGCCGCTCCGACGTCCTCACCGCCGCAAGACTCGGTGCTTCCTGCACCAACTTTTTCAAGACGCTGCTTAAACAGGCTTGGGAAAAGGCCATGCTGTTGGTCTTCCATGCGTCCTCGAGGAGAAGGTTCTTCTATTGGACAATCCTTCGAACAGTCCACCGCTCCCTGGCCATGGTTGCACGTTGACTCCGCTAGAGTTGCCGACGTTGAGAGGTAGTCGGATTTTGTCCGATGAGCAGGTCAGTAATGGAGTTTGATCATGTAGTACTTAGTTATTCCATTTCCATACCGTAATTTCTCCGCTGGCCACCGTCTTATATATAGGTCTGGGTCGGTGCCAATGAAGATTGGCTTGCATACCTCCGGCCGGATACCACCATCATTTTGCACAACATCCACAGCAGTGCGGCCGTTCCGGTAGACCCCTTCTCCACCATTGGGATCGGCCTTCCGGACTGGCTGGGCTTGAATACGTATGATGATGCCTACATGAGATTGACGAAGATAGCAATTGCGGACCCGCCGACAAAGCGACGTGGCTACGATGATTACTATCTCATCGCGGTGTTCGACATAAGGATTGCCATCAATGCAAGAGGCAGTAATGGCAGAGGCTAGCGCATGTTGACGGCGGCAGATTTGTACCCCTACACGTTCGAAGACGCCGTGCGCCATCTAGGCTACATCTTCGCGGTGACAAGCTAGTGGACTTGTTTCATCTGGTTGCCATCCTACGGTACGGGAGATTACAAACGGAATGCACAAACCATCATTTGCATCCCTAACGGTACTCCATTATTTTGCAGGGACCAGTCATCCCCCGATCAAAATAAGATCGCCGATCCTGGATGTGCATTTGCATCCGCGATTCGGTCTAACCTGGAACCTTGTAGCTGACTTTGGCATATTGGGATCAACTATCTTAGCAGTCGTTACCCATGGTACCACTGATGTGCAACATGGTCACACAATCTACCACGATCGGACCGTCACCATCTACCCAGCTATTCCATTTTTAACCCTCTCGCCTTCTCTTTCATTGTTGTACTAGTAGTATACTTAGTAGTAGTACCAGTAGGAGTACTTTTTACCTTGGAGGACGCGTATAGCTAGCTAGGCCCTTGAACAGTTGAACCCACTAGCTGCCACCATTCTTGTTTTTCCATGTCTTACTATCTCATCCATGTAGCCAAGAGTGGCTATATATAATAAGCCGGTTATTTTACTTCCTCTATACCGGAGTAGTACTATTTACTGCACAGTATTACTAACCGCCATATTTGAGAACAACATTATTATGCATGGACCTTGACTATGTACGTCACCATGTGTCCAGATCTGGGATGCCGCGTGTACCAGATGAACGACGCCGAGTTCGACCCCCGTGATGCTACGTGGGTGCCGAGGAACACTCTTGGAGAGTACTCGCTTTTCATCGGGGATAGCTACCCCATTGTGCAGCGGATGCCACCTTCCGTGCACGACACAGAAGGCCTACCGTTCATGAAGCATGGTTGTGTCTTCAGTGCGCACCGACGGATGAGCGACATGCTGGGACACGCTATCCCTGATTTATGCTGCTTTAGCTTGGATGAGTCTCTATCGTGTGGAACCAGACTATAAAGCTACGACAATGATTCTCGTTGCCCACCGCTATGGATCGTGCCATCCATGAAGAACACCTGGGACTGGAACCTGGAGGAGGACATGTAGCCCATCTATAACGTGTAAGTGGAGTACGGTAATTGTGAACGGTAGCGCTGTGAATATATGTAGACTAGTCGTGCACAAATTTATCACATGAATTGGAGATGAACTTGTGTGGAATACTGGCATTTGTCCTTTAGAATTTATTACTAGTAAATGTGTTATGTGTACGTGCAACTTGTGTGGTTGTTGCACGGACTCCGACACGCTCTTTGAGAAAAAAAGGTGGCACAACTTTGGATATACGTGATGTGGCGGCATCATACAGTAGCATCGTTCGCTATAGTTGTAGTACACTCCTACTAGGACGACAAATCCTATAAAACCCTTGTGCTTGGCTCTTTGACTCTTCGGGAGGTTCAATAGTTCATACTCGTGTGAACCTTGCACTCGGCTCTTCGCCTCTTCGGAAGGTCCAACAATGATGATACTATAGTACAATATGCTTCTGGTAATCTAACGCCGATTGAACTGCTGCACGTCCACTACAAGGGTGAGGGAGAGGGCGAGGGAGAGGGAGAGGGAGAGGGAGAGGGAGAGGGCGCTGTAGTCAAAACCCTCTCCTCATCCTGTGAACCACCGCGCGCGTGGGTGAGGGAGAGGCGTAGTAAGCAAGCTTCTCCTCGTTCGGCGAGTTGACGGGACACATCAAAGCAGTACTAGTACTAGTAGTCCATAATGCATCCTTTCTGATTAATATGGCTTAATTTGAAACGAGAAAAATACACTGGCGGTCAATGTATGTAACAATACGCTCTTTACGGTCACTATATATAGTTTTGCGATTATTATACGATCACTCTAGCTCATCGTAAAGCACCGTATTGCACCCTACTAATCGGCCACATAGTCGACGTGGCACTTTGTTGACTGGTGAAATTGTCACCTGGTTTCTGGGTCCCACCTGTAAGTTGGCAGAGCAAAGAAATCAGTTAAACAAAACTTTACGCAGGCGTGACACGAGTCCAACCCTTGCGCGTGAACCACCCTGGTTGTGTATGTGAGTGCATGCACGTGTACACCCTCGGTCTTCTAACAAAGAGTGTACATTAGCTATAAAACAAAGAGTGTAGTACATGATGTACATCTACACTTCCAATGCATTTAGCCTTTAATCTCAATCGATATTGATTGACTAATGCACCAACTTGTGCTGTAGGTATAGGCTACATGTCTATCCTTAATTATGGCATGCAACGGCCTTCATTTAATCTTCTTCTCTCAATGGTTGCATGAACACATAAGTATGCTACTTTTGGGCGTTAATTATGCCCTGGTCAATGTGTAAATCTCTAAATGTACAGTCTTTCACAGACGTAGGGAGTAGGTTGAGCACTTGAGCGTGAGCGTGTGTGTTGCGTCGTGTGCTGTGTGCCGCATGGGTGCATGAGTGTTGCATGCGTCCATGTGTACATGTGAGTGTTGCATGTTGCATGCATGCATGCATGCATGGGGCTTACTCCCTCCCATTGACATGTTCATATTTCAAGCTTCCTCTGTTCCCTCCATATGGTGATACTCCCTCCGTTCCCAAATACGGAGTAAAAGCCTCCCTCCGTTCCCAAATATGGAGTATTTGTCTTTCTACAGATTTCAACAAGTGACTAGGTACGAAGCAAAATGAGTGAAGTCAGCGTAGAGGCATAGGGATACTATATCCATTTTCCCCATCTCGGTCAGAGAGAACTATTCAACTAGTCTTCGCAGTGAAGTGACAATACACGCTGCAGCAGATGGGACACATAATTAATAAGCTGAAACATCGTGTTGGTGTTAGTAAATCAGCCTTACCCAGTACTACCATCATGTTTGCCAGTAGAGCACGCTTCCGCAAATATGCCTACGCACCTCTGTCCTCCATTAACTGACATATGGGCCCTCTTGTGGTAGACCCACATGTCATCGGTGTATCTATTTACACTCTAAAGGACGGTATATCCTGGTAGTAGTACTAGTAGAATTGAGATTTAATGCACTTTCTTCCCCGTCTTCCACTCTTCTTCCTCCTCTCTTCTTCTTCCTCCTCTCTTCCCCATCGTCGGTCGCACACTATTTACCTCCGCTCACTGCTCACCCGCCCGCGCCATCTTCCTTGGTAGCTCGCGCGTACCATATCCCCCCGCTCACTGCTCGGCCACATGAGGAGAAGCTTCTTCGCTCGCCCGCCCGAATCCACTTCCCCACTGGCTCGCAGGCACCGAAAACCTCAATGGCAGAACTGACTGACACGCAGAGCCGCTATCGGAATTCCCTCCTCAATGTTATCTTGGAGCGGATCTGTAGTCGTATGGACCTACTCATCACCGTCCGTCTGGACGCATGCTCGGTGTTTTTGTACCATCTACTCATCTACAACCGGCCGGCTCTTTTCAAGACATCCTGCTTGCTGATGCCCGATCCTCGCAGGTGGACCAGACACCGACTTGACGATCCTACGGAGGTTGCCGTGGTGCCCCTCGACATGCTACCACTACCCGTCCACCTGTCCCTCATGCGCGGCCACTACTGGGCGGGCATGAAGGCCAGCTGGATCGTCCTCATCCACCACTCCGGTAGTCCGTGGTGTCTCGTGGATATCTACACCCAGCGAGAGATCACCCTTCCATCGTTGGATACCGCCGCCTTCGAGCCTCGTGGCCCGCCGGACACTCCTGCCTACTACGCACAAGACACGTCAAGCTTTTGGCTCGACCTCTGTTTGCAGAAATTTGTAATCTGCGAAGTGCCCACACCATCAGAAGACTACATGGATTACAAGCTCATTGCCTTGTTCAACATGGGATTAGTCTATCTGGAATCCGGCCGCCATACATGGTTATGGCTCATCATCAATCCTGTTGAGGCAACATTTCTGTTTGATGCTATAGTGCATGATGGCATCGTTTACGCGGTCGACGCACAGATTGGCTGCCTATACTGGTGGAATCTATCATTGTGTAATTGTTCTATCTCATCTCATCTTTACCTTATGAATACGACTACCTGTTCATTTGTTACAAATTTAGAATACATAGCATGTCTATAACCACATCATTGCTATATGTCCCTCTCATTTCCTAGATTTTTATGACCACACATGTTATTGTTAGAGTTGATATGAGAACAATTGGCATCTAATGATTGTTAGAATACATATTATGAGCATAACATCATGATTGCTATATGTTACTCTCGTTTACAAGATTTTTATAACAACGCATGTTATTGCTTAGAGTTGATATGAGAACAGTAGTAGTAAGTGCTATGGTAGAATATGAGTAGGCGCTGTCATAAATGTTTTCCTCTCATTGTTACATGATGTTTGAACCATGACATATTGCTAGAATATGAAAGCCATTGGCTTATTTTTTTAACTTGGGGTATGATTATGACCACGACATTGCAATTCTCTGTCTATGATATGTGTCACTGTTATAATAATCTGAATTCCACACATACTCTGAACATGATTGTTTATTTTTGTCCTTTTGGTCTCCAATTTGAATTGTTGCAGCAGACGCAAATGCGCTGGCCTTCATGATTCTAGGACCTAGAATCATACCAGCCGATGGGTGGTGGTTTATCGCTCGTTTAGCTGACGGCGGTCATTTGATGCTCATTCGCACGTACCAAATTGACCAAACCATTACATCAAACCACATGCAGTACAATGCGTGGGGCGTTCATGACATTGATGGCTATGGTTGTGCTACCTCTTGAGCACCGCGTTGGATTTCCCCGAAGAGGAGAGGATGATGCAGCAAAGTAGCGTAAGTATTTCCCTCAGTTTTTGAGAACCAAGGTATCAATCCAGTAGGAGGCCACGCACAAGTCCCTCGTACCTACACAAAACGATAGCTCCTCGCAACCAACGCGATTAGGGGTTGTCAATCCCTTCACGGTCACTTACGAGAGTGAGATCTGATAGAGATGATAAATAATATTTTTGCTATTTTTGGTATATAAATGCAAAGTGAAAAGTAAAAGGCAAAGTAAAAACAAAGCAAGTATTAAAGTAATGGAGATTGATATGATGAGAATAGACCCCGGGGCCATAGGTTTCACTAGTGGCTTCTCTCAAGAGCATAGATATTCTACGGTGGGTGAACAAATTACTGTTGAGCAATTGACAGAATTAAGCATAGTTATGAGTATATCTAGGTATGATCATGTATATAGGCATCACGTCCAAGACAAGTAGACCGAAACGATTCTGCATCTACTACTATTACTACACTCATCGACCGCTATCCAGCATGCATCTAGAGTATTAAGTTAAAAACAGAGTAACGCCTTAAGCAAGATGACATGATGTAGAGGGATAAATTCATGCAATATGATAAAAACCCCATCTTGTTATCCTCGATGGCAACAATACAATATGTGCCTTGCTGTCCCTTCTGTCACTGGGAAAGGACACCGCAAGATTGAACCCAAAGCTAAGCACTTCTCCCATTGCAAGAACTACCAATCTAGTTGGCCAAACCAAACGGATAATCGAAGAGACTTGCAAAGATAACCAATCATACATAAAAGAATTCGGAGAAGATTCAAATATTATTCATAGATAAGCTGGATCATAAACCCACAATTCACCGGTCTCCACAAACACACTGCAAAAAGAAGATTACATCAAATAGATCTCCACGAGAGAGGGGGAGAACATTGTATTCAAATCCAAAAAGAGAGAAGAAGCCATCTAGCTACTAGCTATGGACCCGAAGGTCTGAAGTAAACTACTCACACTTCATCAGAGGGGCTATGGTGTTGATGTAGAAGCCCTCCGTCGTGGATGCCCCCTCCGGCGGAGCTCCAGAACAGGCCCCAAGATGGGATCTCGTGGATACAGGAAGTTGCGACGGTGGAATTAGGTTTTTGGCTCCTGTTCTGATCGTTTGGGGGTACGTAGGTATATATAGGAGGAAGGAGTACGTCGATGGAGCAACAGGGGGCCCATGAGGCAGGGGGCGCGCCCCACCTTCGTGACCGCCTCTTCTGTGCCTTGGCGTAGGGTCCAAGTCTCCTGGATCACGTTTGGTGAGAAAATCACGTTTCCGAAGGTTTCATTCTGTTTGGACTCCGTTTGATATTCCGTTTCTTCGAAACACTGAAATAGGCAAAAAACAACAATTCTGGGCTGGGCCTCCGGTTAATAGGTTAGTCCCAAAAATAATATAAAAGTGGAAAATAAAGCCCAATATAGTCCAAAACAGTAGATAAAGTAGCATGGAGCTATCAAAAATTATAGATACGTTGGAGACATATCAGGCATCCCCAAGCTTAATTCCTGCTCATCCTCGAGTAGGTAAATGATAAAAAAAGAATTTTTGATGCGGAGTGATACTTTGGCATAATTCCAATGTAAATCTTCTTAATTGTGGTATGAATATTCAGATCCGAAAGATTCAAGACAAAAGTTCATATTGACATAAAAATAATAATACTTCAAGCATACTAATCAAAGCAATCATGTCTTCTCAAAATAGCATGGCAAAAGAAAGTTCATCCCTACAAAATCATATAGTTAGGCTATGCTTCATTTTCGTCACACAAAGATGTTCCCAACTTCTATACCCCCGATGACAAGCCAAGCAATTGTTTCATACTTAAATAATCTCAAACTTTTTCAACCTTCACGCAATACATGAGTGTGGGCCATGGATATAGCACTATGGGTGGAATAGAATATGATGATGGGGATTGTGTGGAGAAGACAAAAAAGGAGAAAGTCTCACATTGATGAGGATAATAAACGGGCTATGGAGATGCCCACTAATTGATGTCAACATGAGGAGTAGGGATTGCCATGCAACAGATGCACTAGAGCTATGAATGCTCAACAAAAGAAAACTAGTGGGTGTGCATCCAACTCGCTTGCTCATGAAGACATAGGGCATTTGAGGAAGCCCATCGTGGGAATATACAAGCCAAGTTCTATAATGAAAAATTCCCACTAGTATAAAAAGACAACTTATGAGACTCACTACATGAAGAACAAGGTGCTACTTTGAAGCACAATATATGAGACTTACTATATGAAGAACAAGGTGCTACTTTGAAGCACAAGTGTGGAAAAAGAGATAGTAGCATTGCCCTTTTTATTTATTTTCTTTTTTTGGGGACTTTCTTTTTTTATTTTTTGGCCTTTTTTTGATTGGGCAATGCTCTAATAATGATGATCATCACGCTTCTATTGATTACAACATAAGGATTACAACTCGAAACTTAGAACAAGATATGACTCTATATGAATGCCTCCGGCGGTGTACCGGGATGGTGCAATGAATCAAGAGTGACATGTATGAAAAATAATGCATGGTGGCTTTGCCACAAATACGATGTCAACTACATGATCATGCAATGGCAATATGACAAAAGTAATGTATGTCATGATGATGATGAACGGAACGGTGGAAAGTTGCATGGCAATATATCTCGGAATGGCTATGGAAATGCCATAATAGGTAGGTATGGTGGCTGTTTTGAGGAAGATATAAGGAGGTTTATGTGTGATAGAGCGTATCATATCACGGGGTTTGGATGCACCGGCGAAGTTTGCACCAACTCTCAAGGTGAGAAAGGGCAATGCACGGTACCGAAGAGGCTAGCAAAGGCGGAAAGGTAAAAGTGCGTATAATCCATGGACTCAACATTAGTCAAAAGAACTCATATACTTATTGCAAAAATTTAGAAGTCATCAAAAATCAAGTACTACGCGTATGCTCCTAGGGGGATAGATTGGTAGGAAAAGACCATCGCTCATCCCCGACCGCCACTCATAAGGATGCACAAGCCAGATACACTTCATGTTTCAAATTTGTTACACAACTTTAACCATACGTGCATGCTACGGGACTTGCAAACTTCAACACAAGCATTTCTCAAATTCACAACTACTCAACTAGCACGACTTTGATATTATCACCTCCATATCTCAAAACAATCATCAAGCATCAAACTTATCTTAGTATTCAATGCACTCAAAAGAAAGTTTCACATATCTTGAATACCAATTATATTAATATTAAGCAAATTACCATGGTATTAACGACTCTCAAAATAATCTAAGTGAAGCATGAGAGATCAATAGTTTCTTTAAAACAAATCCACCACCGTGCTCTAAAAGATCTAAGTGAAGCACTAGAGCAAAAATTATCACGCTCAAAAGATATAAGTGAAGCACTATGAGCAAAACTATCAAGCTCAAAAGATATAAGTGAAGCACATAGAGTATTCTAGTAAATTCCAATTTGTGTATGGATCTCTCGAAAGGTGTGTACAACAAGAATGATTGTGGTAAACTAACAATCAAATACACAAATAATACAAGACGCTCCAAGCAAAACACATATCATGTGGTGAATAAAAATATAGCTCCAAGTAGATTACCGATGGAAGTAGACGAAATAGGGGATGCCTTCCGGGGCATCCCCAAGATTTTACTTTTTGGTGTCCTTGGATTATCTTGGGGGTGCCATGGGCATCCCCAAGCTTAGGCTCTTGCCACTCCTTGTTCCATAATCCATCAAAAGAATTCACCCAAAACTTGAAAACTTCACAACACAAAACTCAATAGAAATCTCGTCAGCTCCGTTAGAGAAAGAAAACAAAAGACTACTTTAAGGTACTGTAATGAACTCATTCTTCATTTATATTGGTGTTAAACCTACTGTATTCCAACTTCTCTATGGATTATAAACTATTTTACTAGCCATAGATTCATCAAAATAAGCAAACAACACACGCAAAACAGAATCTGTCAAAAACAGAACAATCTGTAGTAATCTGTAACTAACGCAAACTTATGGAACTCTAAAAATCCTAGAAAAATAGGAAGTCCTGTAAAATTTGTTTATTGAACAGAATCAAAAAGAATCAACGCAAAAGCACATTTCTGTGATTTAACAAAATTATATTTGTGCGCGCAAAGTTTCTGTTTTTCAGCAGAATCAAATCAACTATCATCGTAGGTTATCCTATAGGTTGTACTTGGCACAAACACTAATTAAAACATAAAACCACATATAAATAGAGGCTAGATGGATTATTTATTCCTAAACAGAAGCAAAAAGCAAAAACTAAAAATAAAATTGGGTTGCCTCCCAACAAGCGCTATCGTTTAACGCCCCTAGCTAGGCATAAAAGCAAGGATAGATCTAGGTATTGCCATCTTTGGTAGGCAATTCTTCAATGAGGCATCTACCTCCTTTAGAACTTTATTTCTTTCTAGTAATTGTCAAATTTTCAGGCAAAAGATCAAAAAATTCATTCATAGCAAATGGTTCCTTAATGATGGCAAAAAGATTGGGATGAACACTTATAGATTTAAGATCCGCAGTTTCCTTACTAGATGATTCACCCTTATTCTTAGGAACATAAATAAGCTTAGTATTTTTAGTAGACGAACTTGGAGTGTTTTGTATGGAAGAAAAAGTGGTTCCCAAGTTGGTAATGATGCTCTCAAGTTTATCGATTCTTGTGGAATCTAGATTTATTTTCTCATTAACTATGGGTTCTTTTTATTTAATATTTTTCAAAGTCATTCCTACCTTAGATCCATATTGGGTAATTTGATTGTGGATCTTTTTATCAAGATTTTCAATTGATTCAATGGTAGCAACTTTATTCTCAATAATTTCAAGTCTTTGCATAACATGCTCCAATGTTAACATAGTTCCATTAATCAAAAGAGGTGGTGAGCCAAATAAATCTATTAAAGCATTATAAGAATCAAAAGTATGGCTACCCAAGAAATTCCCTCCGGTAATGGTATCAAGGATATATCTGTACCAAGGATTAGCACCTATGTAAAAATTACGAAGAAGAACTGAAGTAGATTGCTTCCTGGTAGATCTATTTTGAGCATTGCAAATTCTATACCAAGCGTCTTTTAGATTTTCTCCCTCCCTTTGCTTAAATTTAGAAATTCATTCTCGGGAGATAACGGAGAAGATATGAGACTAGTCATGACGACAAGCAAGAAAACTAACACACGAGCAAACAAGCGGACGAGGAAAAAGGCAACAGGAAAAAAGAGGAGGAGATTGGGAAAGAGAGGGCGAATAAAACGGCAAGGGTGAAGTGGGGGAGACGAAAACAAGAGGCAAATGGCAAATAATGTAATGCGAGAGATAGGGATTGCGATGGGTACTGGGTATGGTTGACTTGCTCTTGCGTGAGCCTCCCCGGCAACGGCGCCAGAAATTCTTCTTGCTACCTCTTGAGCACTGCGTTGGATTTCCCCGAAGAGGAGAGGATGATGCAGCAAAGTAGCGTAAGTATTTCCCTCAGTTTTTGAGAACCAAGGTATCAATCCAGTAGGAGGCCACGCACAAGTCCCCCGTACCTACACAAAACGATAGCTCCTCGCAACCAACGCGATTAGGGGTTTTCAATCCCTTCACGGTCACTTACGAGAGTGAGATCTGATAGAGAAGATAAATAATATTTTTGGTATTTTTGGTATATAGATGCAAAGTGAAAAGTAAAAGGCAAAGTAAAAACAAAGCAAGTATTAAAGTAATGGAGATTGATATGATGAGAATAGACCCCGGGGCATAGGTTTCACTAGTGGCTTCTCTCAAGAGCATAGATATTCTACGGTGGGTGAACAAATTACTGTTGAGCAATTGACAGAATTAAGCATAGTTATGAGTATATCTAGGTATGATCATGTATATAGGCATCACGTCCAAGACAAGTAGACCGAAACGATTCTACATCTACTACTATTACTCCACTCATCGACCGCTATCCAGCATGCATCTAGAGTATTAAGTTAAAAACAGAGTAACGCCTTAAGCAAGATAACATGATGTAGAGGGATAAATTCATGCAATATGATAAAAACCCATCCTCGATGGCTACAATACAATACGTGCCTTGCTGCCCCTTCTGTCAGTGGGAAAGGACACCGCAAGATTGAACCCAAAGCTAAGCACTTCTCCCATTGCAAGAGCTACCAATCTAGTTGGCCAAACCAAACGGATAATTCGAAGAGACTTGCAAAGATAACCAACCATACATAAAAGAATTCAGAGAAGATTGAAATATTATTCATAGATAAGATGGATCATAAACCCACAATTCATCGGTCTCAACAAACACACCGCAAAAAGAATATTACATCGAATAGATCTCCACAAGAGAGGGGGAGAACATTGTATTGAGATCCAAAAAGAGAGAAGAAGCCATCTAGCTACTAGCTATGGACCCGAAGGTCTGAAGTAAACTACTCACACTTCATCGGAGGGGCTATGGTGTTGATGTAGAAGCCCTCCGTCGTGGATGCCCCCTCCGGTGGAGCTCCGGAACAGGCCCCAAGATGGGATCTCATGGATACAGGAAGTTGCGGCGGTGGAATTAGGTTTTTGGCTCCTGTTCTGATCATTTGGGGGTACGTAGTTATATATAGGAGGAAGGAGTACGTCGGTGGAGCAACAGGGGGCCCACGAGGCAGGGGGCGCGCCCCCCACCCTCGTGACCGCCTCTTCTATGCCTTGGTGTAGGGTCCAAGTCTCCTGGATCACGTTCGGTGAGAAAATCACGTTTCCGAAGGTTTCATTACGTTTGGACTCTGTTTGATATTCCGTTTCTTCGAAACACTGAAATAGGCAAAAAACATCAATTCTGGACTGGGCCTCAGGTTAATAGGTTAGCCCCAAAAATAATATAAAAGTGGAAAATAAAGCCCAATATAGTCCAAAACATTAGATAAAGTAGCATGGAGCAATCAAAAATTATAGATATGTTGGAGACGTATCAGGCTGCTTCGTGTTCGAGAAAGATCCCTGCTCCGTTGGGCCAGGCGTATTCAACTGGAGGCGGGTTTATAGCCTCAACAACCACTCCTTGTTCCTCGGGCTCAATTATCCGATCATCCAACCAATCATCGATCATATCACCGGCGATGATTATCGTGCTATGCAACTTCCATTCGCGAGGGGTGACTGTGTTTACACATCATACCATGGGTTTCATGAATCACCATATCCAGAGATTCGTTGACACAGCTTGTTGCCAGATAATCTTCAGTGTGTGAAAGGCATCAAGCTTCCATGCGATGGATGGCTTTTGCAAACCCGACATGCGGCGATGTGGTTCATGCCAATAGCAAATATGCACAAGTTGATTCGTGCTGATATCTAGACTGAGCCATGTATTCTGCTGCTGTAGCACGACCCTCTTTTGTTGGATATTATGTACTGTTGTTAGTTTGAAGCACTCCTCTGGTTTGAAGGATAGATACCTTCCTGGGATCAAGTGCATCCTAACTCACCTGCGTAGGATGTACTGATAATGATGATGGAGATGTTGTGCAGAAGCCATATATATATATCAGTTAGGCTTCAAGTGCGTACTTGTTAGTTAAACCTATGTATAAATTGTGACACTAAATATGACTAGTAAGTAGTACAGTAGCAGTACTAGTATACGTCGGTCAAATTATTCATCATGTCCACACATTGAATTGACATGACAACATGTTGCGTGTGAGGTGACAGAAGAATCCCAGCGGCGTGTTCGGGTATTCTGGACTTCAGATTTGGAGTACCACTTATCTGTCAAAATCTTTCATCATTCACTTAAAACAGTCGATTGATCATACATTGAGTACCATATAACTGGAATTACTGATGCAAGTCAAAGAAGGATTGGCCGGTGCTGCCGGCTGGCGTCAAGTTCGATCCCACTGATCAGGAGCTGATCGAGCACCTTGAGGCCAAAGTGAGTGCTGACAACGCAAGGTTTCAGTCTCTCATCGATTTGTTCATACCAACCATCGACAGCGAGCACGACATATGCTACACCCAACCTGAGAAACTTCCAGGTAAGACACCAATCGGCCGTCTACTTGCACAAACATATTCCTTTGTTTATAGCTCTATTTTTCTTTTTAGACGCAGACCTGGTGAAGCAATTACAATTTGACAGTTAATAAAAAGTGAAACAAGTGACTGCAACATGCCAAAGATGTTATGAAAATGCCAACTATGTACACTAAAACCTGTATTCCACAATACTGCAGGTATCACACTGAGTGGCCTAAGGAAGCATTTCTTCCAGCGCAATTCCAGGGCGTTCAAAAGGGGCACGTGGACGCGTCGCAAGATACAGTCGGAGTGCGGCATGCACACGATGTGGCACAAGACCGGCAATACCTTGCCGGTGATGGTCAACGGCCGGTAGACGGGCAGCAAAAAAGGTTCTGGTGCTACACTCCAACAAGAACTTCGACCAGCAGAGGACCAACTGGGTGATACACCAGTACCACCTCGGGCACTTGTAGCAAGAGAAGGAGCGGGAGCTGGTCCTCTGCAAGATTTTCTATCAGACGAACACTAGGGCCAAGAGTAAAAAGATTATAAGTTAGTTTGGTGTTGGTAGTTGTACTACCTTGTCGTCCGCAAGTTGGTATTGTTGTTAACGATCTTTTGGTATGAACTTGCATTTGCTTCCAACCATCATGCTGAGGGTCGACGTGGATATAAAGCCGAATCATTTGTTTCGAAACGAATTTTCAGGCACCTAATGTTTATTTGATGGGTAGCATAAGAACCTGCCGTTCGAATTCCCAGTTCTCCAACTTTTTCGAAACAACTGCATGCACTTATTATCATGATGAAAAAACAATATCCCTGCTGCATCCTAGTTATCAGTCTGTACTTGCAGAATTCTCTCGTTTATTGAGCACATATATTGTTTTTTCAGGTCGAACAAGTTTCGACTGGGCTGTAGACTGCCCAGGGTTGGTTTTGTTTTTAACAGGCCCAACCCATGAAGACAACAGGGCACAAAGATCCAGCAGGTATCTACTGGCCTCTGGCCCGCCAGCGTTAGTTATATTTTGTCTTACAACATCCGTAGGCAGTTTTTTTACTGAATCAAACACACGACCCAGTTCTATTTTCCTCTTGAAACGCATGTCCTACATCCGCTTTCTAATCTCTACCTATAGTTTTACTAGTTCATATACACGTATCATTATATCGAAAACACATAAAATTCCCTTTTCATATTTACATCCTTATTTTTTTTGTTTTTTCCCACCCAGCGCTGATTTTTTTACCACTGGTTTTCCCTTAAACCAACTCAATTGTCCCACGTCTTATTTGCTTACAAAAACAAAACGATTTTTTTGGCAAATCAATAAGTTCTTAATTTTTTTATCATTTCGGGATTACAACAGTTTGGACTCCACCGAAATATGCAAAATAAGGTTGAACTTTTTGACCATGGTCCAGGGCAGAAAATGGGCTGTAATAAATTACTTAAGAATTAGCAAATGGGCTGCACATTATAAAAAATAGCAAATGGGCTTTATGTTGTCTACCACAGATTTGGAGGCTGACTTGTGGGCCTACTAAGTTCATGCATACACAAGGTTTCTCAAAAAAGAAACTTAGTAAACAATCGACTCTACCTGCATCAGACCGTTAGATGTCAATCTAACGGCAATCATGCTTCTTCAGTCTTTGATCTTCCTGCCCCAGCCGCCCAAACTAGCGCCGTCGGAACCGCTTGCTCCCGCCTCCCGTGGCCGGCTGTGCTGCCGGGCAGGCCTCACGGCCCCATCATACTCGCATCCCTGGCCTGTCTATCCCTCTACTCACCCACACCTCCTGTTATTTTCCGGCGACAGCAGCCAAACCAGTCAACCCTCGTACTCTCCACTGCGTGGGCAGCCACTGCCGTGTCTTCCCCGGCTCCGTGTCGTTCCCTTCGTGGGCCTCGCCGTCGTCCACCGCCCTGGTGCTCTCGGCGCGGCGTGGTCAACGATGTCCATCCAATGGTCATAGTGCTTCTTCAACCTCTGGTTTTCTTGCTCCAGCCGCCCAAAGCAGTGCCGGTCGTGCCGCATGCTCCTGCCTCCCGTGGCCGGCTGTGCTGCCGCGGAGGCCTCACCGCCCCCATACTACTCCCACCGCTGGCTAGGCCATCCCTCCACTCACCCACTCCCCCTGTTATTCTGCTGCGACGGCAACCTCACACCGCAGCCTAACCAGTGAACCCTCGTACTCCTCTCCGCGTGGGCATCCACTGCCGCGTCGTCCCCGGCTCCGCGTCGTCCCCTTCCCAGGCCTCGCCGTCGTCCATCGCCGTGGTGCTCTCGGCGCGGCGTGGTCAATGTGGTCAACGACCGACTTCCATCGGAAGAGTATTGTACGTGGAGAGGCTAACAGCTGGGTCCACGGCAGCCGCAAGGAAGTGCCTCCTATTACGCGCAAAATAATTATTCCTCCACCTGACAGCAGGGACCCACCGGACGGGCCACCATTATTTCACGAAAAAAACATTTCCCCCTGACTGCTGGGACCCACCAGACGGGACACCATATTTCGCGAAAAAACGTTTCCCCTGACTGCTGGGACCCACCGGACGGACCACTGTATTTCACGAAAAAACGTTCCCCCCGCTGTCAGCTCGGACCCACCGGAAGTGCCTCCTTATTGCGCACAAAAAAATGAATACTCCCCCTGCTAGCTGGGACCCACCATGGTGGTAGGCTGACTTGTGGGTCTACTAAGTTGACGGGGACGGAGGGCTTTGTCAACTTAGTCAATATGAACGATTCTAGCTCCAGTGACCGTATGATGTCCATCCAACGGCCGTCGTGCTTCTTCAATCTCCGCTCTTCCTGCTCCAGCCGCTCAAACAAGCGTCAGCGGGATTGCCTGCTCCCTCTCCCCGCGGCCGGCTGTGCTGCCGCGCAGGCCTCACCGCCCCACCCCCATCGCTGGCCTACCCATCCCTCTACTCACCCACACCTGCTATTATTCTCCGGCGACGGCAGACGAACCAGTAAACCCTCGTACAGACGTACTCCCCTTCACGTGGGAAACAACTGCCGAGTCTTCCCTGCCTCCGTGTCGTTCCCTTCCTAGGCCACACCATCGTCCACTGCCCTGGTGCTCTCGGCGCGGTCTAGTCAACGTGGTCAACAACCGACATGCATCAGAAGTGGATTGTATGTGGAGAGGCCGACAGCTGGGTCCATGGCCGCACGCAAGGAAATGCCTCCTTATTACGCGCAAAATAATGATTCCTCCACCTGACATTAGGGACCCACCGAAAGGGCCTATGTATTTTGCGAAAAAAACATTACCGCTGCTGACAGCTCGGACCCACCAGCTATATCTTCACACGCAAGGAAGTGCCTCCTTATTACGCACAAAAAATGAATACCCCCCTATTAGCTGGGACCCAGTATAGTGGCAGGCTGGCTTGTGGACCTACTAAGTTGACGGGGACGGAGGGCTTTGTCAACTTAGTCAATATGCATGATTCTAGCTCCAGTGATCGTACGATGTCCATCCAATGGTCGTAGTGCTTCTTCAACCTCTGGTCTTCTTGCTCCAGCCGCCCAAACTAGCGCCGGTCGTGCCTCGTGCTCCTGCCTCCCGTGGCCGGCTGCGATGCGGCGGAGGCCTCACCGCCCCCTACTACTCCCAACGCTGGCCAGGCCATCCCTCTACTCACCCACACCCCCTGTTATTCTGCGACGACGGAGCCTTACACCGCAACGAACCAGTGAACCCTCGTACTCCTCTATGCGTGGGCATCCACTGTCGCGTCTTCCCCGGCTCCGCGCCGTCCCCTTCCTAGGCCTCGCCGTCGTCCACCGCCCTGGTGCTCTCGGCGCAGCGTGGTCAACGTGGTGAAGGAACGGCTTCCATCAGACATGGACTGTACATGAAGAGGCTGACAGTTGGGTCCACAGCCGCAGCAAGGAAGTGCCTCCTTATTACGCACAAAATAATTATTCCTCCACCTGACAGCGGGGACCCACCGGACGGGCCACCGTATTTCGCGAAAAAAACTTTTCCCCCTGACTGCTAGGACCCACCAGCTACATCTTCGCACGCAAGGAAGTGCGTCTGAAAAAAATGATTCGCCCCCTGACTGCTGGGACCCACCAGCTACATCTTCGCACGCAAGGAAGTGCGTCCGAAAAAAATCGATTCGACCCCCTGACTGCTGGGACCCACCAGCTACATCTTCGCACACGAGGAAGTGCCTGACAGTCAGGACCCACCTGGTCGAAGCGTACGTAGCGTTGTCATTCTGGTCGCGAACGTGTACGTACATACTGGTGGCTGTAGAGGCGCGCACATGTCATAGTAGAGGCGCACACGTGTCGTAGTAGAGGTGCACACGTGCCGTAGTAGAGGCGCCCACGTAGCATGTACACGTACATACAGCGGCCATGGTGCAAGAAAGAAAATACGGCCACGTATGTGTACATACGGGCGGGGTCTCGAACGCCTACTCGCGCATACGTACGGCCATGGCTCGTGTACATGGCTGATGACCCACAAGTATAGGGGATCGCAACAGTTTTTGAGGGTAGAGTATTCAACCCAAATTTATTGATTCGACACAAGGGGAGCCAAAGAATATTCTCAAGTATTAGTAGCTGAGTTGTCAATTCAACCACACCTGGAAACTTAGTATCTGCAGCAAAGTGTTTAGTAGCAAAGTAATATGATAGTGATGGTAACGGTAACAAAGGTAAAGACAGCAAAAGTAATGTTTTTGGTATTTTTGTAGTGATTGTAACAGTAGCAACGGAAAAGTAAATAAGTGAGAACCAATATATGGAAAGCTC
The DNA here is from genome assembly GCF_002162155.2 of Triticum dicoccoides. Classification (NCBI taxonomy): domain Eukaryota; kingdom Viridiplantae; phylum Streptophyta; class Magnoliopsida; order Poales; family Poaceae; genus Triticum; species Triticum dicoccoides. Next base: position 171,215,667 of record NC_041393.1, on the reverse strand, counting down.
GTAGGCACCGGATTAGTGATGGATAATTATGCCGCACGCGGTTCGTCATGTAACAGTCATAACATAGGGTGACATAGAACTAGCTCCAATTCATCAATGTAATGTAGGCATGTATTTCGTATATAGTCATACATGCTTATGGAAAAGAACTTGCATGACATCTTTTGTCCTACCCTCCCGTGGCAGCGGGGTCCTATTGGAAACTAAGGGATATTAAGGCCTCCTTTTAATAGAGAACTGGAACAAAGCATTAGCACATAGTGAATACATGAACTCCTCAAACTATGGTCATCACTGGGAGTGGTCCCGATTATTGTCACTTCGGGGTTGCTGGATCATAACACATAGTAGGTGACTATAGACTTGCAAGATAGGATCAAGAACACACATATATTCATGAAAACATAATAGGTTCAGATCTGAAATCATGGCACTCGGACCCTAGTGACAAGCATTAAGCATAGCAAAGTCATTGCAACATCAATCTCAGAACATAGTGGATACTAGGGATCAAACCCTAAAAAACTAACTCGATTACATGTTAAATCTCATCCAACCCATCACCGTCCAGCAAGCCTATTATGGAATTACTCACGCACGGCGGTGAGTATCATGAAATTGGTGATGGAGGATGGTTGATGATGACGACGACGACGAATCCCCCTCTCGGGAGCCCCGAACGGACTCCAGATCAGCCCTCCCGAGAAAGATTAGGGCTTGGCGGCGGCTCTGTATCGTAAAACGTGATGATTTCTTCTCTCTGATTTTTTTCTCCCCGAAAGCCAATATATGGAGTTGGAGTTGGCGTTGGAGGGTCTCCAGGGGGCCCACGAGGTAGGGGGCGCGCCCAGGAGGAGGGGGGGGAGGGGGGGCGCCCCCACCCTCATGGACAGGGTGTGGGCCCCCTTGTCTTCATCTTTGGCGAGGATTTTTTATTATCTTTTCTAAGATGTTCCGTGGAGTTTTAGGTCATTCTGAGAACCTTTATTTTCTGCACATAAAACAACATCATGGCAATTCTGTTGAAAACAGCGTCAGTCCGGGTTAGTTCCATTCAAATCATACAAGTTAGAGTTCGAAACAAGGGCAAAAGTTTTTGGAAAAGTAGATACGACGGAGACGTATCAACTCCTCCAAGCTTAAACCCTTGCTTGTCCTCAAGCAATTCAGTTGACAAACTGAAAGAGAAAAAGAAAAACTTTTACAAACTCTGTTTGCTCTTGTTGTTGTAACATGAAAAGCCAGCATTCAAGTTTCAGCAAATATTATGAACTAACCATACTAACAATAACACATAGGTCTCACAATTACTCATATCAATAGCATAATCAGCTAGCAAGCTATAATAACAAAACTCGGATGACAACACTTTCTCAAAATAATCATAACATGATATAACAAAACGGTATCTCGCTAGCCCTTTCTGAGACCGCAAAACATAAATGCAGAGCACCTTTAAAGATCAAGGACTGACTAAACATTGTAATTCATGGTAAAAGAGATCCAGTAAAGTCATACCCAATATAAACCAATAATAATGAATGAAAACGACAGTGTGCTCTCCAGTGGGTGCTTTTAATAAGAAGGATGATGACTCAACATAAAAGTAAATGGATAGGCCCTTCGCAGAGGGAAGCAGGGATTTGTAGAGGTGCCATTGCTCGATTTTGAAATAGAGATAAATTATATTTTGAGCGGCATACTTTCATTGTCAACATAACAACTAAGAGATGATGATATCTTCCATGCTAAACAAATTATAGGCGGTTCCCAAACAGAATAGTAAAGTTCATACTCCCCCTCCTCCACAAGCATCAATCCATGGCTTGCTCGAAACAACGAGTGCCTCCAACATTCAACGGGTCCTAGAGGGAGTTTTGTTTGCAATTATTTTGATTTAGTTTGCATAAAGCATGGGACTGGGCATCCCGGTGACCAGCCATTTTCTTGTGAATGAGGAGCGGAGTCCACTCCTCTTGAGAATAACCCGCCTAACACGGAAGATAAGGGCAGCCCTAGTTGACATATGAGCTGTTCGAGCATGCAAAACAGAATGTTTATTTGAAGGTTTAGAGTTTGGCACATACAAGTTTACTTGGAACGGCAGGTAAATACCGCATATAGGAAGGTATAGTGGACTCATATGGAACAACTTTGGGGTTTAGGGAGTTTCGATGCACAAGCAGTATTCCCGCTTAGTACAGGTGAAGGCTAGCAAAAGACTGGGAAGCGACCAACTGAGAGAGCGACAACAGTCGTAAACATGCATTAAAATTAATTTATACCGAATACAAGCATGAGTAGGATATAATCTACCATGAACATAAATATCATGAAGGCTACGTTGATTTGATTCAACTACATGCGTGAACATGTGCCAAGTCTAGTCACTCAATTCATTTAAAGGAGGATACCATCCCATCATACCACATCATAACCATTCTAATAGCATGTTGGCACGCAAGGTAAACCATTATAACTCATAGCTAATCAAGCATGGCACAAGCAACTATAATCTCTAAATGTCATTGCAAATATGTTTACTTCATAATAGCTAACTCAGGAACAATGATCTCATTATATTTACAAAATCAAGAGAGGTCGAGTTCATACCAGCTTTTCTCATCCCAATAAGTCCATCATATATCATCATTATTGCCTTTCACTTGCACGACCGAACGATGTGTATAATAATAAGAGTGCACGTGCATTGGACTAAGCTGGAATCTGCAAGCATTCAATAAACAGGAGAAGACAAGGCAATATGGGCTCTAAGTTAAATAAACAATCATGCATATAAGAGCCACTAAGCATTTCCAATATAGTCTTCTCTCGACCCCAAAGGAAAGAAAAGACAATAAAACTATTTACATGGGAAAGCTCCCAACAAGCAAAAGAAGAACGGGAAATAGTTTTGGGTTTTCTTTTTAATTACTACAACAAAGAGACAAACTACTACTATTTTTTTGGTTTTTTCTTAAGGTTTATTAAATACACAAGAAGAAAGCAGGAAAAAGAAAATAAACTAGCATGGATATTACAATGAAAGAGTATGAGCACCGACATCTAGCAATGAGTGTGTGTGAACATGAATGTAATGTCGGTGGGAAATACGTACTCCCCCAAGCTTAGGCTTTTGGCCTAAGTTGGTCTATTGCCAGGGATAGCCTGGCGGATACCCGTAGGTGAAGCTGGGGTCATACTGTGATGCAGCGGCTGTTGCCGCCTGAGCTGTAGCGTGGCGTCGAGCAGCCTCCGCTCCCCTCTCGTACTCATCTGCCTCCTCTCTGGTAATAATATATCTTCCTTTTGTCTGAGAATCAAAGAAGGCAGGAGCAGGAGGAGTAATACGGACAACATGCCGTTTGTTAAAGATTAATCGATACTGGAGAGGTGGTTCAGTCCTCTCAACAAACTGGTGGGAAACCATAGAATCAAAATCTAAATAGGTAGGGGGTAACTCCATATCACCCTCACGAATGTCTATCTCAAGAAAATTAGCTAAGCGGGTTGCATAAATTCCTCCAAAGAAATCTCCGTTATGTCTATTATGATGCAACCTACGAGCTACAATGGCTCCCATATGATAAGATTGGTCTCCTAACACAACACTTCTGAGAATGCTGAGATCAGGGGCACACATGTGACATGCTTCATCCTTAGCATTTATGCATCTACCTATGAAGAGAGCAAAATAATGTATAGCAGGAAAGTGAACGCTCCCTATAGTGGCTTGTGTTATATCTCTTGATTCCCCACAGTTACTCTAGCAAGAAAGTCTCTATATTCAGATTTAGGGGGATCCCTGACACTACCCCAAGATGTAAGTTTGCAAGCATAAGTGAAATCCTCTAAGTCCATGGTATAAGATTTGTCATAAAGTTCAAACATGACTGAAGGAGAATTACGCGAAGATGAAAACTCAAACCTCCTCACAAATGAACTTGTGAGATCATGATACTGGGGGCATTTGTCAGCTTCAAAGTCCTCAAGACCGGCGTTACACAAATATGCGCTAAATTCTTCTTTGATTCCCGCTTGATTCATAAAATTTTCCGAAGGCCATTCACAGGGCCTCACAGGAGCATCTCTTGGTGGTTCCTCGTCAGCATCACGCATTGCAAGCCTGGGACCTTGCTTCCTTGAAGAACCACCTTGGAACATCTTCCTAAACATATTGTTTCCTCTAAAAAATTTCTGAAATTTTTAGTAACTTCAAATAAAAACGAACCAACTTCAATAAAATTGATAGCAACAACTCCCATAAGTGCCTAGAGCCTATATCAAGCATTAGAACTACTTGGAACCATATAAATTTGACATGCAAGCTCAAGAACATGGTCACCTATGCAACACAAATTTGCAATGAATAAAGCACTAGAACAAAAAACTAATTGGACCAATGGAGGAGTCACATACCAAGGAACAATCTCCCCAAGTAGTTTTGTGAGAGGTGCTTTGAGCAATGAGATCGAAAATCACAGCAACAGGGCTGGAACTCGTGCTTAAGTTGGTTTTTTGTGTTTGTGTGAGGCAGAGGAAGAAGATGGGTGCAGGGATAAGTGGAGGAGGGCCACCATCGGCCCACGAGGCAGGGGGCACGCCCAGGGGGTAGGGCGCGCCCTCCACCCTCGTGACCAGGTGGCAGCTCCCGAACGAACTCCAGATCAGCCCTCTCAAGAAAGATTAGGGCTTGGCGGTGGCTCCATATCGTAAAACGTGATGATTTCTTCTCTCTGATTTTTTTCTCCCCGAAAGCCAATATATGGAGTTGGAGTTGGCATCAGAGGGTCTCCAGGGGGCCCACGAGGTAGGGGGCGCGCCCAGGAGGGGGGGCGCCCCCACCCTCGTGGACAGGGTGTGGGCCCCCTGGTCTTAATCTTTGGCAAGGATTTTTTATTATTTTTTCTAAGATGTTCCGTGGAGTTTCATGTCATTCCGAGAACTTCTATTTTCTGCACATAAAACAACATCATGGAAATTCTGCTGAAAACAGTGTCAGTCCGGGTTAGTTCCATTCAAATCATACAAGTTAGAGTCCAAAACAATGGCAAAAGTGTTTGGAAAAGTAGATAGGACGGAGACGTATCGACGGCTGGGTCGGAACGGAGAAACAGCGTTGTCATCATGTTCATGGGGAGGCAACGGAATGCGTCATGTTCATGGGGAGGCCACGAAATGAATCGTGTTCATCGGGAGGCAACGGAACGCATGGGAGCCAACCGGGTGGGTCGGAACAGAATGCGTCATCGTGTTCATCTGGAGGGCTTGGATGGAACAGGCGATGGAAACGAGGCCTGGCGTACCGCAGAACGGAGGAAACGGCCTTGTGTTCGACCGGCCACGTTCGAAACGGGATCCTGTTCATCGGGAGGGGTGTGGCGTACCGCAAAACAGAGGAAACGGACCTCCTACGGTCGAAACGGGGGTCCTGTTGATTGGGAGGTGTGTGGCGTACCGCAAAATGGACGAAACGGACTTGTGTTGGAGTGCTACGGTCAAAACAGGGGTCCTGTTCATCAGGAGAGGTGTGGCATACCGCAAAATGGATGAAACAAACTTGTGTTGAAGTGCTACGGTCGAAATGGGGGTCCTGTTCATCGGGAGGGGTGTGGCGTACCGCAAAACGGGACTCCACGGGATACCGTTCATCTCCACTGTCGACCTCCTCCAGCCTCCACGGGCTACCGTCGACCTCCTCCAGCCTCCACGGGCTCCTGTTCATCCAGCCTCCACCGTGCGCTACTCCACCAGCTACTGTTCAACCACCCCTCCACGAGCACCCCTCCATCGTCTACTGTTCATCCAGCCCTCCACGGGGTCGTCCTGTTCATCCAGAGGCAACACCACGGGGTCCTGCATCCACCCCCACCCCTCACTGTTCATGCACCCCCCCCCGCAACACTCACTGTTCATCCAGAGAGGCAGCATCGATCGGCTTCAGTTAGCAGCAGTAGCGAAGGAATCGCTCGATCGGGTTCAGTTAACAACCATCGATCGATCGCTTGGGTTCAGTAACGCGTAGCCTGTAGTGCAATCGCTCGGGTTCAGTTAGAGCCCAACGCCTCACTTGGGTTCAGTTAGAGCCAACGCCTCGCACACACGCGCGTACGTGTATGAGAGAAACACGCATTGCTCGGCCCCCGACCGCCCACCATAACCGGGAACTCCCCGAAATTTTCCTCGCCCTCGCTTCTACCATGGTTTTTTCCGTCATGGACGGCCCAAAGAATGTCATGCAACTGCGTCTCCAGCCTGCCCAGGACGAAAATCCCATTTTCTGTCATGATTTTTTGTCATAGAAGTAGGAGCCCACCACATCTATGATGATACCGGGTTTTGTCACAATTATTGTCATAGAAGTGTCATATGTATGACAGAAAAAAGTTTCGTTCGGCCCAAAATGTCACAGATGTGTCTTTTTTTTGTAGTGATGTCGGCCATCTCTGCATGGCACTTCTTCAACTGGGAAACATGAAACACATCGTGAACTCCTGACAATCCTTCTGGCAATTCCAGCTTGTATGCAACTTTTCCCATGCGTTCCAAAACTCTGTATGGTCCCACAAAACGTGGTGCTAGCTTTCCCTTGACTCCAAAACACTTAACTCCTCGAAGCGGGGATACACGAAGATATACTCCGTCTCCGACTTCGTAAACTATCTCCTTGCGTTTGGAATCCGCATAACTCTTCTGCCTGGACTGGGCTACCTTGAGTCTACCGCGAATCAACTTAACCTTCTCTTCTGAGTCTTTGATTAAATCTGGTCCGAACAACTGTCGATCTCCAACTTCATCCCACGATAACGGTTTCCTGCACCTCCTTCCGCTCAAAGCTTCGAAAGGGGCCATCTTCAAACTGGCTTGATAACTGTTGTTATAAGAGAACTCTGCATATGGCAACTAGATCCATAATCTAGTGCACAAGCTCTCAACATGTCCTCCAGAATCTGATTGTCTCTCTCGGTCTGTCCATCTGTCTATGGATGAAAGGTTGTACTAACTCTAGCCTGGTACCCAAAGTTTCATGCAACTGATTCCGAAACTTTGAAGTGAACTGGGTTCCTCTATCTGATACAATGGTCCTCAGAACTCCGTGCAGACATACGATCCTGGTCATATATATCTTTGCCAACTTAGCACTTGTATAAGTGGTCTTCTGTTGGGGAACGTAGCAGAAATTCAAAATTTTCTACGCAACACCAAGATCAATCTATGGAGATACTAGCAACGAGAGAGGGGGGACTGCATCTTCATACCCTTGAAGATCGCGATGCGGAAGCGTTACAAGAACACGGATGAAGGAGTCGTACTCGTAGTGATTCAGATCGCGGTTGATTCCGATCTAAGCACCAAACAACGGCGCCTCCGCGTTCAACACACGTGTAGCCCGATGACGTCTCCCATGCCTTGATCCAGCAAGGGGAGAGGGAGAGGTTGGGGAAGACTCCATCCAGCAGCAGCACGACGGCATGGTGGTGGTGGAGGAGCGCGGTACTCTAGCAGGGCTTCGCCAAGCACTACGAGAGACGAGGTGGGAGAGAGGTAGGGCTGCGCCTTGGGAGAGAGAGACTCGTGTGTTGGGCAGCCCCAAAACCTCCACTATATATAGGGGCAAGGGGAGGGGAAGGCACCCTAGGGTTTCCCCTAGGGGGGCCGGCGGCCAGGGCAGATGAGATCTCCCCTTTGGGTGACTTGGCCCCCAAGCCAGGAGGTGGGAACCCTGGATGGGGCGCCCCAAACCCCCTGGTCACGTGGGAATAGGTGAGGGGGGTGCACAGCCCCTTAGTGGGCTGGTTTCCCCCCTTCCCTTGGCCCATGAAGCCCCCCAACACTTGCCGGGGCTCCCAAAACACCTTTCGGTCATGCTGGTCATCACCCGGTACCTCCGGAACACTTCCGGACTCCAAAACCCTTCGTTCAATATATCAATCTTCACCTCCGGACCATTCCGGAACTCCTCGTGACGTCCGGGATCTCATCCGGGACTCCGAACAACATTCGGTAACTGAGGGAGTCCCGGACTAGGGGGTGTTCGGATAGCCGAACTATCATGATCGGCTGGACTCCAAGACTATGAAGATACAAGATTGAAGACTTCGTCCCGTGTCCGGATGGGACTTTCCTTGGCGTGGAAGGCAAGCTTGGCGTGTAGATCTCCTACCATTGTAACCGACTTTGTGTAACCCTAGCCCTCTCCGGTGTCTATATAAACCGGATGGCTTTAGTCCATAGGACGAACAGCAATCATACCATAGGCTAGCTTCTAGGGTTTAGCCTCCTTGATCTCGTGGTAGATCCACTCTTGTAACACACATCATCAATATTAGTCAAGCAGGATGTAGGGTTTTACCTCCATCAAGAGGGCCCAAACCTGGGTAAAACATCGTGTCCCTTGTCTCCTGTTACCATCCGCCTAGACGCACAGTTCGGGACCCCCTACCCGAGATCCACCGGTTTTGACACCGACAGTAACCGCGTACATCTATTCCCTATAACCCTAGCGTCATCGAACCTTAAGTGTGTAGACCCTACGGGTTCGGGAGACACATAGACATGACCGAGACAACTCTCCGGCCAATAACCAACAGCGGGATCTGGATACCCATGTTGGCTCCCACATGTTCCACGATGATCTCATCGGATGAACCACAATGTCGAGGATTCAATCAATCCCGTATTGAATTCCCTTTGTCTAGCGGTATAGTACTTGCCCAAGATTCGATCGTCGGTATCCTGATACCTTGTTCAATCTTGTTACCGGCAAGTCTCTTTACTTGTTCCGTAACACATCATCCCATGATCAACCCCTTGGTCACATTGTGCACATTATGATGATGTCCTACCAAGTGGGCCCAGAGATACCTCTCCGTCACACGGAGTGACAAATCCCAGTCTCGATTCGTGCCAACCCAACAGACACTTTCGGAGATACCCGTAGTGTACCTTTATAGCCACCCAGTTACGTTGTGACATTTGGTACACCCAAAGCATTCCTACGGTATCCGGGAGTTGCACAATCTCATGGTCTAAGGAAATGATACTTGACATTAGAAAAGCTTTAGCATACGAACTACACGATCTTTGTGCTAGGCTTAGGATTGGGTCTTGTCCATCACATCATTCTCCTAATGATGTGATCCCGTTATCAACGACATCCAATGTCCATGGTCAGGAAACCGTAACCATCTATTGATCAACGAGCTAGTCAACTAGAGGCTTACTAGGGACATGGTGTTGTCTATGTATCCACACATGTATCTGAGTTTCCTATCAATACAATTATAGCATGGATAATAAACGATTATCATGAACAAGGAAATATAATAATAATAACTAATTTATTATTGCCTCTAGGGCATATTTCCAACAGTCTCCCACTTGCACTAGAGTCAATAATCTAGTTCACATCGCCATGTGATTAACACTAACAGGTCACATCGCCATGTGATCAACATCCAAAGAGTTTACTAGTGTCACTAAACTAGTTCACATCATCATGTGATTATGACTCAATGAGTTCTGGGGCTTGATCATGTTTTGCTTGTGAGAGAGGTTTTAGTCAACGGGTCTGCAACATTCAGATCCGTATGTACTTCGCAAATCTCTAGGTCATATTGTAAATGCTGCTTCCACGCTCCACTTGGAGCTATTCCAAATGGTTGCTCCACTATACGTATCCGGTTTGCTACTCAGAGTCATTCAGATAGGTGTTAAAGCTTGCATCGATGTAACCCTTTACGCCGGACTCTTTATCACCTCCATAATCGAGAAACATGTCCTTATTACTCCAAGGACAATTTTGACCGCTGTCCAATGATCCATTCCTGGATCACTCTTGTACCCCTTTGCCAGACATGTGGCAAGGCACACATCAGGTGCGGTACTCATCATAGCATACTGTAGAGCATACGTCTAAAGCATAGGTACGACCTTCGTCCTTTCTCTCTCTTCTGCCATTAAGCGTTTTTGATCCATCCTCATAGATGCTCAATGTTCAAGTAGCTTAATCCAGGTTTTCCCTTGAAAAACACTTTTCAAATAACCCTATATGCTTTCCAGAAATTCTACATCATTTCTGATCAACAATATGTCAACAGCATATACTCATTAGAAATTCTATAGTGCTCCCATCACTTCTTTGGAGATACAAGTTTCTCATAAACTTTGTATAAACCCAAAATCTTTGATCATCTCATCAAAGTGTATATTCCAACTCCGAGATGCTTACTCTAGTCCTTAGAAGGATTGCTGGAGCTTTGCATACTTGTTAGCATCTTTTAGGATTGACAGAAACCTTCTGGTTGTATCACATGCAACCTTTCCTCAAGAAAATTTTCGAGGAAACAATGTTTTGACATCCTATCTGCAAGATTTCATAAATAATGCAGTAACTGCTAATAAGATTCCAACAGACTCTTAGCATCACTACGAGTGAGAAAGTCTCATCGTAGTCAACTCCTTGAACTTGTCGGAAACATCTTAGCGACAAGCTGAGCTTTCTTAATGGTGACACATACCATAATTGCCTGTCTTCCCTTTTAGAATCCATCTATATCCAACAGCCATACGACCATCAAGTAGTTCTTCTAAAGTCTACACTTTGTTTTCATACATGGATCCTCTCTCGGGTTTTATGGCCTCGAGCCATTTGCCGGAATCCGGGCCCACCATCGCTTCTCCATAGCTCGTAGGTTCATTGTTGTCTAGCAACATGACCTCCTAAGACAGGATTACGTACCACTCTGAAGAAGTACGCATCCTTGTCGACCTACGAGGTTTGGTAGTGACTTGATCCGAAGTTTCATGATCATTATCATAAGCTTCCACTTCAATTGGTATAGGTACCACAGGAACAACTTCCTGTACCCTGCTACACACTAGTTGAAGTGACGGTTCGATAACCTCATCAAGTCTCCACTATCCTCGCACTCAATTCTTTCGAGAGAAAACTTTTCCTCGAGAAAGGACCCGGTTTTAGAAACAATCCCTTTTCCTTCCGGATCTGAGACAGGAGGTATACCCAACTGTTTTGGGTGTCCTATGAAGATGTATTTATCCGCTTTGGGTTCGAGCTTATCACCCTGAAACCTTTTCACATAAGCGTCGCAACCCCAAACTTTTAAGAAACGGCAACTTAGGTTTCTCCAGACCATAGTTCATATGGTGTCATCTCAACGGAATTACGTGGTGCCCTATTTAAAGTGAGTGCGGTTGTCTCTAATGCCTAACCCATGAACGACAGTGATAATTCGATAAGAGACATCATGGTACGCATCATATCCAATAGGGTGCAACTATGATGTTCGGACACACCATCACACTATGGTGTTCCAGGCGGTATTAATTGTGAAACAATTTCCACAATGTCTTAATTGCGTGCTAAAACTCATAACTCAGATATTCATCTCTATGATCATATCATAGACATTTTATCCTCTTGTCACGAAGATCTTAAACTTCACTCTGAAATTACTTGAACCATTCAATAATTCAGACTTGTGTTTCATCAAGTAAATATACTCAGTATCTACTCAAATCATCTGTGAAGTAAGAACATAATGATATCTACTGCGTGCCTCAGCACTCATTGGACTACACACATCAAAATGTATTACTTCCAACAAGTTGCTTTCTTGTTCCATTTTACTGAAAATGATGCTTTCAGTCATCTTGCCCATGTGGTATGATTTGCATGTCTCAAGTGATTCAAAATCAAGTGAGTCCAAACGGTCCATCTGCATGGAGTTTCTTCATGCGTATATACCAATAGACATGGTTCACATGTCTCAATCTTTTCAAAAACGAGTGAGTCCAAAGATCCATCAACATGGAGCTTCTTCATGCGCTTTATACCATTATGACTTACATGGCAGTGCCACAAGTAGGTGGTACTATCATTACTATCTTATATATTTTGGCATGAATATGTGTATCACTATGATCGATATTCAATAAACCATTCATTTTGGGTGCAAGACCATTGAAGGTATTATTCAAATAAACAGAGTAACCATTATTCTCCTTAAATGAATAACTGTATTGCGATAGACATAATCCAATCATGTCTATGCTCAACGCAAACACCAAATAACAATTATTTAGGTTTAACACCAATCTCGATGGTAGAGGGAGCGTGCGATGCTTGATCACATCAAGATTGGAAAACACTTCCAACACATATCGTCGGCTCACCTTTAGCTAGTCTCCATTTATTCCATAGCCTTTTATTTCGAGTTACTAACACTTAGCAACCGAACCGATATCTAATACCCTGGTGCTACTAGGAGTACTAGTAAAGTACACACTAACATAATGTATATCCAATATACTTCTATCGACCTTGCCAGCCTTCTCATCTACCAAGTATCTAGGGTAATTCTACTCCAGTGGCTGTTCCCCTTATTACAGAAGCACTTAGTCTCGGGTTTGGGTTCAACCTTGCCCTTGCCCTTTTGAAACTAGTGGTTTCATTAACCTTCAACAATTGATGCTCCTTCTTGATTTCTACTTTCACGGTGTCAAACATCGCGAATATTCCAAGGATTATCATATCTATCCCTTTATAGTTCATCACGAAGCTTTTAGCGGCTTGGTGGCAATGACTTTGGAAAAACATCACTATCTCATCTGGAAGATTAACTCCCACTTGATTCAAGTGATTGTGGTACTCAGACAGTATGAGCACAAGCTCAACGATTGAGCTTTTCTCCCTAGGTTTGCAGGCTAAGAAACTCGTCGAAGGTCTTATACCTCTTGACGTGGGCACGAGCCTGAAATCCCAATTTCAGCCCTCGAAACATCTCATATGTTTCGCGATGTTTCGAAATCGTCTTTGGTGCCTCAACTCTAAACCGTTTAACATTACTGAACTATCACGTAGTTATCAAAACGTGTGTTTTAGATGTTCGCAACATCCACAGACGACGTTCGAGGTCCAGCACACTGAGCGGTGCATTAAGGACATAATCCTTCTTCGAAGCAACAAGGACAATCCTCAGTTTACGGATCTAGTCCGCATAATTGCTACTATCAAATTTCAACTGAATTTTCTCTAGGAACATATCTAAACAGTAGAACTAAAGCGCGAGCTTACGACATAATTTGCAAAGATCTTTTGACTATGTTCAGGATAATTAAGTTCATCTTATGAACTCCCACTCAGATAGATATCCCTCTAGTCATCTAAGTGATTACATGATCCGAGTCAACTAGGCCGTGTCCGATCATCATGTGAGACGGACTAGTCATCATCGGTGAACATCTTCATGTTGATCGTATCTACCATACGACTCATGCTCGACCTTTCAGTCTCTTGTGTTCCGAGGCGATGTCTGTACATGCTAGGCTCGTCAAGTTAACCTAAGTGTTTCACGTGTGTAAATCTGGCTTACACCCGTTGTATGTGAATGTTAGAATCTATCACACCCGATCATCACGTGGTGCTTCAAAACAACGAACTTTCGCAACGGTGCATAGTTAGGGGGAACACTTTCTTGAAATTTTAATGAGGGGTCATCTTATTTACTACCGTCGTTCTAAGCAAATAAGATGCATAAACATGATAAACATCACATGCAATCAAAAGTGACATGATATGGCCAATATCATTTTGCTCCTTTTGATCTCCATCTTCGGTGCTCCATGATCATCATCGTCACCGGCATGACACCATGATCTCCATCATCGTGTCTCCATGAAGTTGTCTCGCCTACCATTACTTCTACTACCATGGCTAATGGTTTAGCAATAAAGTAAAGTAATTACATGGCGTTGTTCATTGACACGCATGTCATACAATAAATTAAGACAACTCCTATGGCTCCTGCCGGTTGTCATACTCATCGACATGCAAGTCGTGATTCCTATTACAAGAACATGATCAATCTCATACATCACATATCATTCATCACATTCTTTTGGCCATATCACATCACATAGCATACCCTGCAAAAACAAGTTAGACGTCCTCTAATTGTTGTTTGCATGTTTTACATGGCTGCTATGGGTTTCTAGCAAGAACGTTTCTTACCTACGCAAAAACCACAATGTGATATGTCAATTGCTATTTACCCTTCATAAGGACCCTTTTCATCGAATCCGATCGGACTAAAGTGGGAGAGACTGGCACCCGCTAGCAACCTTATGCAGCAAGTGCATGTCAGTCGGTGGAACCTGTCTCACGTAAGTGTACGTGTAAGGTCGGTCCAGGCCGCTTCATCCCACAATACCGTCGAAACAAGATTGGACTAGTAACTGTAAGCATATTGAACAAAATCAACGCCCACAACAACTTGTGTTCTACTCGTGCATAGAAACTACGCATAGACCTAGCTCATGATGCCACTGTTGGGGAACGTAGCAGAAATTCAAAATTTTCTACGCAACACCAAGATCAATCTATGGAGATACTAGCAACGAGAGAGAGGGGAGTGCATCTTCATACCCTTGAAGATCGTGATGCGGAAGCATTACAAGAACACGGATGAAGGAGTCGTACTCGTAGCGATTGAGATCGCGGTTTGATTCCGATCTAAGCGCCGAACAACGGCGCCTCCGCGTTCAACACACGTGCAGCCTGATGACGTCTCCTGTGCCTTGATCCAGCAAGGGGAGAGGGAGAGGTTGGGGAAGACTCCGTCCAGCAGCAGCACGACGGTGTGGTGGTGGTGGAGGAGCATGGTACTCTAGCAGGGCTTCGCCAAGCACTACGAGAGACGAGGAGGGAGAGAGGTAGGGCTGCGCCTTGGGAGAGAGAGACTCGTGTGTTGGGCATCCCCAAAACCTCCACTATATATAGGGGCAAGGGAGGGGAAGGCACCCTAGGGTTTCCCCTAGGGGGGCCGGCGGCCAGGGCAGATGAGATCTCCCCTTTGGGTGACTTGGCCCCCAAGCCAGGAGGTGGGAACCCTGGATGGGGCGCCCCAAACCCCCTGGTCACGTGGGAATAGGTGAGGGGGGCGCACAGCCCCTTAGTGGGCTGGTTTGCCCCCTTCCCTTGGCCCATGAAGCCCCCCCCAACACTTGTCGGGGCTCCCGAAACACCTTTCGGTCATGCTAGTCATCACCCGGTACCTCCGGAACACTTCCGGACTCCAAAACCCTTCGTCCAATATATCAATCTTCACCTCCAGACCATTTCGGAACTCCTCGTGACGTCCGGGATCTCATCCGGGACTCCGAACAACATTCAGTAACCGCGTACATCTATTCCCTATAACCCTAGCATCATCGAACCTTAAGTGTGTAGACCCTACGGGTTCGGGAGACACGTTGACATGACCGAGACAACTCTCCGGCCAATAACCAACAGCGGGATCTGGATACCCATGTTGGCTCCCACATGTTCCATGATGATCTCATCGGATGAACCACGATGTCGAGGATTCAATCAATCCCATATTCAATTCCCTTTGTCTAGCGGTATAGTACTTGCTCGAGATTCGATCGTCGATATCCCGATACCTTGTTCAATCTCGTTACTGGCAAGTCTCTGTACTTGTTCCGTAACACATCATCCCGTGATCAACCCCTTGGTCACATTGTGCACATTATGATGATATCCTACCGAGTGGGCCCAGAGATACCTCTCCGTCACACAAAGTGACAAATCCCAGTCTCGATTCGTGCCAACCCAACAGACACTTTCGGAGATACCCGTAGTGTACCTTTATAGCCACCCAGTTACGTTGTGACATTTGGTACACCCAGAGCATTCCTACGGTGTCCGGGAGTTGCACAATCTCATGGTGTAAGGAAATGATACTTGACATTAGAAAAGCTTTAGCATACGAACTACACGATCTTTGTGCTAGGCTTAGGATTGGGTCTTGTCCATCACATCATTCTCCTAATGATGTGATCTCGTTATCAATGACATCCAATGTCCATGGTCAGGAAACCGTAACCATCTATTGATCAACGAGCTAGTCAACTAGAGGCTTACTTGGGACATGGTGTTGTCTATGTATCCACACATGTATCTGAGTTTCCTATCAATACAATTATAGCATGGATAATAAACGACTATCATGAACAAGGAAATATAATAATAATAACTAATTTATTATTGCCTCTAGGGCATATTTCCAACATCTTCACAGGGATGAAATGAGCTACTTTTGTCAAATGATTGACTACAACCCAAATAGAGTCATAGCCTGAACGAGTCTTGGGCAATCCAGTGATAAAATCCATGCCAAGTCTATCCCACTTCCATTCAGGTATCGGCAATGGCTGTAGCAATCCAGCTGGCTTCTGATGCTCTGCCTTAACTCTCTGACATACATCACATACTACTACATACTCGGAAATATCCTTCTTCATTCCTGTACACCAGAAACTTTCCTTTAAATCCAGATACATCTTAGTGTTTCCTAGGTGAATCGAATACGGCGAATCATGGGCCTCCTGCGCAATCAACTTCCTAATCTCGGGGTCATTAGGCACATAAACGCGATCCTCAAACCATAAAGTGTCGTGCTCATCCTCACGGAATCCTTTACCCTTTCCTTTATCTCGGCAATCTCCTTGTTAGTCTTCTGGGCTTCTCTGATCTTACCCATCAAAGTGGACTGAATTTCCAATGCTGCAACATAACCTCTTAGAACTATCTCCAAACATAACTCTCGGAGATCATCTGCTAACTCCTTAGGTAATTCTCCGGTTATGAGTGTGTTAACATAACTCTTGTGGCTCAACGCATCAGCTACATCATTGGCCTTTCTGGGATGATAGTGCAATTTCATATCATAATCCTTGATGAGCTCCAACCATCTCCTTTGCCTGAGGTTCAACTCCTTCTGCGTGAAGATATATTTCAAACTCTTATGATCCGTGTATACCTCACAATGGTTTTCAATGAGAAAATGCCTCCATGTCTTCAGCGCATGCACTACAACTGCTAACTCCAAGTCATGCGTATCATAATTCAGCTCATGAGATTTAAGTTGTCGTGAGGCATATGAAACAAACTCTTCCTTCCTACATAAGCACTGCTCCACGTCCTCGACGTGAAGCGTCGTAATATACTTGATAATCCTTCCGTTGGTCTGGGAGAATCAGCACTGGGGTTGTAACCAAACGTTTCTTCAACTCCTGAAAAGTGGCTTCACACTCCTCAGTCCATTTAAACTTGGTGTCCTTCTTCAATAACTCCGTCATGGACTTTGCAATCCAGGAGAAATTCTCAATGAACCTTCGATAATATCCCACGAGTACAAGAAAACTTCTCATCTCTCCAACTGATGTGGGTGCCACCGATTTAGTCACAGAGGCAACTTTGGTAGGGTCTACTGCTATTCCTTCTTCGGATATAACATGTCCTAGAAATCCAACTTCCTTTAACCAAAACTCACATTTTCTGAACTTGGCATACAACTAATGTTCTCTGAGCTTCTCAAGAACCAAACACAAATGCTCCTTATGCTCCTCTTCGTTCTTCAGTAGACCAATATATCATCAATGAACACCACGACAAACTTATCCAGAAACTCCATAAACACTTTGTTCATCATGTTCATGAAATAGGCTGGCGCGTTAGTCAGACCAAATGACATAACGGTATACTCATATAGCCCGTACCTTGTGGTAAAAGATGTCTTATGTATATCCTGCTCTCGGATCTTCAACTAGTGATAACCTGACTGAAGATCAGTTTAGAGAAGACTTTAGCTCCTTGCAACTGGTCAAACAAATCATTGATCATCGATAGAGGGTATTCGTTCTTGATCGTCACCTCATTCAACGCATGATAATCAACAACCATCCTTAAAGATCCATCCCTCTTCTCCACTAGAAGCACTAGGGCTCCCCAAGGTGATGAACTTGGTCGAATATAACCTTTAACCAGTAACTCCTTAATCTGCTTCTTAATTTCTTCCAAATCTTGTGCGAGCATCCGACACGGTCTCTTGGATATTGGCCCGATGCCTGGCAATAGCTCAATCAAAAACTCAATGTCTCGATCCGGTGGCATGCCTGGTAACTCTTCTGGAAATACGTCGGGTAATCCTTCACCACTGGTACTTCCTCCTGTACAACTCGTGATAAGGAATTCACTTGACACTACTAGGAAAAGGGCTATAGATGGAAATGACACTAATGGCGCACCAGACAAGTGGTGCGCCATTAGTATATACTAATGGCGCACCACCCTCTGATGCGCCATTAGTGTTGAAACTACTAATGGCGCACCCTGACCACGGTGCGCCATTAGTACCAATTTTTTTTTGAACTAGTGCGCCTGTCCAAACATACTAATGGCGCATCCCCTGGTGGTGCGCCATTACTAGTTGTAACTAGTAATGGCGCACCATCCAGGAGGTGCGCCACTAATGTTATTTTTTTATTATTGCTTTTATTCCTTTTTTTGCAAAAGTTCTAATGGCGCACCGCCAGGGGGTGCGCCATTAGTAACCTGGATTACTAATGGCGCATTTGTTGCTGGTGCGCCATTAGTAAGTGGGCAGCAACAAAATATTTTGGACAGCCTCTCCTCCCACACTCACTTTCTCCCCACTTCATTCTCTCCACCGCCTCCTCCTTGTCTCGGGTGCCTCCTCTTTTTCACCTCATTTCCACCATAGATTCATTCAAATTAAGTGGTTAAGTTACCTTGTTTTGCTAGGTAAGTAAGGGGGGAAGCTATATTTATGTTGTTCTCCCTACAAACAATGTGCACATGCACTTTTTATGGCCTAGCTAGATCTATGTATGTTCGTGGTGTTGCATATGTTTGTGGTGTTGCATATGTGTTTGTGTTTGGAGGTGTACCGGTATTTGAAATGCGATAGTTGCCAATATTTTGCCGGAATGTTGATTCATTTCCGTTTCGGCGAGAATTTTGGCATTAAGCATTCTTTTTGGTCCTATTTTTAGGGAAAGTCATGCCAAAATTTTTCTTGGTTCTAAAATATCGTTTTGCTCTACCCCGCAGGCGACCATGGTCCGCACGATGACCGAAGGCATCGTGAATAGGGTTTTGAGGTCCGCGAAGGCCGAGATGCTTCAAAAGAACGAGACGGAGATAAGATGTCCGTGTCGAAGATGCAAGCTGAATAGCCTTATTGCGGACCCGGATTCTGGGCAGGTGCGGGACCACCTGCTCTTGCGTGGTTTCATGGATGGCTATCGGTGGCAAGGTGATGATGATGACTACGAAGTCGTTCATGGGGGCCGGGCAAGAAATGAGGAAGGGCAGCAAGACAACCACCGGGGCTCGGGGGGGGCGAGAAGACGAAGAATCCCTAGGAGATGATCACGACGGTGATGCTGTACACAGTCATCATGTAGAAGATGCAGGACATGATGATGATGCCGGCGGAGCAGACGACGTTGGACCATCGATGGGCTGGGTGCAGGACCCTCATATTCAAGAGCTGCTTCTCAAGCAGACGGATAACGCAAGAGCTGCCGCCCGAGAGAAAGCCAAGATGGATCAACTTGAGTTAGACGCGGTTACTCCGTTGTATGAAGGATGCAGGCCCGAGGATACCCGCCTGAAAGTAACACTCATGGCTCTGGAGATGAAGGTAAAACACAAAATGACCGACGCATGCTTCGACGAGAACATGTCATTCTGGCACGAACGTCTTCCCAAGGGGAACAAGTGCCCGACCAGTTTGGAGGAGGCAAAGAAAATCGTGTGTCCTCTGGATTTACCGCACGTGAAATACCATGTGTGCATGAACAATTGCATCATTTATCGGGACGAGCACGCGGAGTCTACAATATGTCCGGTGTGCGGTGTCACTCGATACAAGAAGAGGAAGAAAGCTCCTCGAAAAGTGGTGTGGTACTTTCCGATCACTCCTCGTCTGCAGCGGTATTTCACGGATCCTAAGGTAGCAAAGCTCCTGCGTTGGCACGCGGATAGGGAGGAGAAGAAGCGAGAAGATGACGCAAATGATCCGGAGATAGATAAAAAGACAAGATGTTGAGTCACCCTAAGGATGCGAGCCAGTGGCAAGCATTGAACTTCGAATACCCAGAATTTGGGAACGATCCAAGGAACATCGTGCTGGGCGCGAGCACCGATGGAGTCAATCCGTTTGGCAGCCAGAGAAGCACACATAGCACCTGGCCTGTGTTTGTGTGGATGTACAACCTTCCCCCCTGGTTGTGCATGAAGAGGAAGTACATTCACATGAGTATGCTAATTGAAGGGCCGAAACAACCAGGGAACGACATCAATCTGTATCTGGGGCTGCTGAAAGAGGAGCTTGACACGCTGTGGAAAACGCCAGCCAATACGTGGGACGCCGCAGAGAAAGAATATTTCCCTATGAGAGCCGCACTGCTCACGACGGTGCACGACTATCTCGGTTACGGATATCTTGCGGGGCAGGTAGTCCACGGATTTTCTGGATCCGTAAGGTGCATGGATGACACAACGTATCGCCAGCTAGATAGAGATCCCGGGTCTTCGAAAACCGTGTTCATGGGACATCGAAGGTGGCTTCGCGACGATGACCCGTGGAGGAAACGCAAGGATCTGTTCGATGGTGAAACCGAACCCCGAAAACGCCCGTGTACGAGGAGCGGCGAGGAAATAGACAAGCTGTTGAAAAGTTGGAAAGACTGCCCACTGCCGGGAAAGAAGCAAAAGGCGCCAGAGCCGGGAAAGAAGCGAAAGGCGCCAGAGCCGCTGCTGAAGGTATGGAAAACGAGGTCTGTTTTCTGGGACTTGCCGTAATGGAAGATCCACCGTGTGCCTCACAGCCTTGATGTCATGCATATCACGAAGAACGTGTGCGAGAGTCTGCTTGGTACCCTGCTCAACATGCCAGAGAGGACCAAAGATGGGCCGAAAGCAAGGGCAGACTTGAAATCAATGGGCATCAGGCAGGAGCTTCACGCTATATATGATGATGATGATGATGATGATGATGATGATGATGATGATGAGGCGAAGCAGGACATAGAAAGTCGTCGCAAAGGCAAAAAGGCCAAGAAGACTGGAAATGACTACCCTCCCGCGTGCTTCACTCTAAGTCAGGAGGAGATCGAGCAGTTTTTCACCTGCCTCCTAGGAGTAAAACTTCCTTACGGTTACGCGGGGAAGATAAGCAGATACCTAGACCCAGCGAAGCAGAAGTTCAGCGGGATGAAGTCTCACGACTGTCACGTGCTGATGACGCAGATACTTCTAATTGCAATCCGTGGGATCATGGACGCGCACGTCCGTGAAAAGCTATTTGGCCTATGCAACTTCTTCGACGTCATCTCTCGGAAGTCGATTGGCGTGAGGCAACTCAGAAGGCTACAGGAAGAGATCGTGGTGATACTATGCGAGCTTGATATGTACTTCCCGCTCGCATTCTTCGACGTTATGGTGCATCTGCTGGTCCATATAGTGGAGGATATCATCCAACTCGGGCCGACGTTCCTGCACAGCATGATGCCGTTCGAAAGGATGAATGGTGTCATCAAAGGATACGTTCGCAACATGTCACGTCCAGAAGGAAGCATAGCCAGGGGCTTTCTGACCGAAGAGTGCATCTCCTACTGCACGAATTATCTAGGCATCGAGAACCCCGTTGGTCTGCCCGTCAACAGGCACCTCGGCATGCTCGCTGGATGGGGTCACCGTGAGGGTCGCCGCGAAATGCATGTCGACTTCGAGGGTCGACTCGCCGACTTTGAAAGAGCAAACCTAGTCGCGCTACAACACATAGACGTGGTCGATCCTTGGGTGGTAGAGCACAAAACGTTTATTAAAAAGACGTACAATGACCGAGGCCAACAGAGGACGGACGGAGATACACTCAAAGAGCATAACTCATGTTTCACGCGTTGGTTCAAGCATAAGCTTCTGTCGTACCCTTTACATGAGGATTCTTCCGCGGAAGAACAACTCATATTCGCCTTGTCACAGGGCGCCGAGCACAACCTGATGACCTATGAGGCGTACGATATCAACAGCTACACATTCTACACCGAGGCCAAGGACATGAAGAGCGATGGTTATCAGAACTCCGGGGTAACGATGGAATCCTACACCGGTAACGACAAGGACAGATACTACGGAAGGATCGAGGAGATCTGGGAGCTGAGCTACGCTGGAGAGAAGGTCCCGATGTTCTGTGTCAGATGGGCCAAGAACGTCATAAAAGAAGACCGGTATTTCACCACCATGGTTATACCCGAAGCCAAATCCAAGACCGCGGGCGCAAACGTCACCGCGAAAAATGAGCCATGGGTACTGGCTTCCCAAGTGGACCAATGCTTCTTCATTACCGACCCGCCAAAGCCCAGTCGTGTTGTCGTGAGGAGAGGAAAAAGGAAGATCATCGGAATGGATGGAGTAGCCAATGAGCAAGACTTCGACAAGTACGGCGACCCGAGGATCGAACATGACGACGATGATGAAGTAGCAGCATACACCACAAGAAGAAGCAGGACCACCCTACCTAAAGGACGTCCGTTCCACAGAAGAACTCCATTTGCGAAAAAGAAGGGCAAGAAGATTGTGAACAGATAGCTAGCTAAGATCGATTGTATTTAAATCGTAGCCTTCATTTCTCGATTGTATTTCATGGTACTTTTTGAACTATCATCAATATTTTTAAATTTCATGGACACTCGATCTCGATCCCCCTCCATCTCGATCGCTATCCCACCTCGCCAGATCCGGCCCCCCTCGCCGCCGAGCACCCCCCCAGTCCACCGGCCGCCGCCGCCGACCCCCCGCACCCTCGATTCCCCTACTCAACCGCCGCCGCCGACCCCCCGCACCCCGCGCACCGTCTTATAAAAAAAATTAGTATCAAACAGCTTTTTAAATGCTACTGTCTTATAAAAAAAATATTACTGTTATTATTTAAACAAGTTTGAACATATTTAAACATAAATAAGTATCAAACAGCTTTTTAAATGCTAAAAAAAAATTTGTGGAGCCTGGGAGTCGAACCCAGGACCTCCTGGTGTGAGAACTGGCTGCTAACCAGTCGAGCTAGTAGAGTGGGCTTGACATAGATAGGTTCTGGTACTACATAACCTTTTGGCTCGAGTTGAAATAAAAAAAAATACTAATGGCGCACCACAGTGAGGTGCGCCATTAGTATGGACATGCTAATGGCGCACCACGGTGAGGTGCGCCATTAGTATTGTGGCCCCCCTTCGCCCGATCCCCCCTTCGCCCGATCCCCCTTCGCCCGATCCCCCACGCCAGTTCTCTCCCTCTCGATCCACCGCCGCCGCCGCCGCTGCCCTCGCCCTCGCCCTCGCCCTCGCCCTCTCCCTCCCTCGCCCTCTCCTCGCCGCCCGGACGCCGCCCGGATGCCGC
>NC_041393.1:171033622-171192370 GCF_002162155.2 Triticum dicoccoides | reverse complement strand
CGACGCCGCTGCCCCACCTCGACCCCGCCCCGTCCACACCACCGTCGACCCGCCTACCCAAGGTACGACCACCTCCTCCTTACTTCTCCATTCCGCAAGTCCATAGCCTCGTCTCACGTGCTTGCTTCCTTCTCCATTCCTATTACTACTCCCCTATCAGAACAGAACACCATTGATCATGCACAAAATTATGCTGGTGAGGCCTGATGGTCACCGCCAGTGGAACACAGGGAATCAGAAACTGAAATCCGGGTTTCAGGAGATAATCAGACATAACTGGAACACAGCTCCCAACTCAACTAACCCGAATTTGAAAGGAGTTCATCTCTATTTGTCAAATGGAGATAAAGATGGCGATTAGTACTACCCTCAGCTTATCAGCAGTTAACAATCTCGATTTCGACTTGGAATTAGACACTCAAAGATACAAACAACTGCTGATATCCTAAAAATTCAGAATAGTATAGCTATCATTTTGAAGTTTGAAACTAAAAAATATCGACAACAGTAATTGTTCTAAGATGGTTCAGGATAGTGGATCTTAGGCATTACATTTTTCTTTTTGATGAAATAGGCATTATATTTAAGCTGGCAGTAAAGTAGGCATAACCTTCTACCTCACTTAAACAGTTGACAATTCTTTACCTTAGTCTTTGCATCCCATCAGCAAGCTTTTATTGGTGGCTCACCAAAACCAAACATCTAAAGGCATCCTCCTAGCCTCCTGGTACATCAATTTCAAGGTAGGCGAACCATGGTTCCATTTAACCAAGTGAACTTCCTTTTCTTCTTGCTAGGAGTTGAAAATTTGGCATTTGTGGTTGTGACGGTTAAATGAAATGGAGATACTCCTCAGTAACAGACCAGGTGAATAACTTATGTGCACAAGTGCAGCAGAAAATTTACAACAGACTAATTAGATTCATTTTTCTTTTGTTTGAGAGAGAGTTAGCTGGAATTTTTGAATAAAACGTAAGTCTAATCCCAGCGAAAAATTCAAGCTATCTTAACCTCCAATTTTGATCAAGTAAACTCAATATTTCTGGGACAGTTAGAGTATCCATCGATCATATTTGAACCTAATACCAATTCATTCATCTCCATACCACTGCAGACACAACAGAACAGAGGCACTTCATCACCCACGGCTGAGAAAGCAAGGTAGAATCACCACACTGGTGGGCACTTCATCACCCAGGTATAACTTTTACTAATTCATGAATAAATATATATTTTTCACTGCATACATACTATTTCTCTTTTTTTTCTGTTCTTTTCAGATCAATATTGTTGTGATCTTTCATGTCTTTTATAACAGGGAAAATGGTTGTATATGATAGACATCGAACCGTTTCTGTAAACTAAGTACTAACTGAGTTCCCTAAAAAAAGAACCTTAGTACTAACTGAAATATGATGGAATAGAAAATACAATGAAATCAATACGGAACATGCTAGATAAATATTGCCATGAAACCAGATGACACTGATAATTTTAGTGGAAAACAAAGGACTCTTCTGTTATTTTTAGTGAAAAGTTGGTCCACCGACCACTCACATATCCAATTTCCATGATCCTCAACGGAAGTCAGAAACACAACATATCCATGGACTTCTCATTGTTCAAAATCTTCTCTTAGGATTAACCACAACAGCATATCGGGGGTTCAGGAATCAAAATATCAGTTACATCAAGAGTTAGCAATGACCAAACTGGCATGTAACAGAGACACTATAAAAGATAGCTCAGCATGACTATGCTATAGTAGTCCCGGTACTGACCTAGCAATCCATTTGCCTTAAGAAACTGGATAATTAGAAGAAGAAACTGTCTCCTGATTTTGATGTATTTTGCCTAAAGTCTCTAATTTTGAAGAGGAGGCGGCGCACGCACAGATAGCAGCCAGCCGAAGAGGCAACGGAAGGACCGGCGCCCGATCATGCTCCGCACCCTCAAGGAGGAAGTTACTGAAGTGGACTCCAACGGGAATCCAACGGCGCCCGAACGAATAGTCAAGGGGTACTCGCTTCAGCTCGGGTGCATTGTCCGGAGCACCGTCTCGATCAACACCGAGAACCTGAGGCATCCTGACCGAGGGAATTTGCGCCACCTCTTCATGAAGCTGCACGAACGATACAAGTTCCCCGCTGAATTCGAAAACACAAGCCTCAAAGGGAATAAAGTGAACCATGCTGCCCTCACGAAGATGAGCAAGGCCCTGTCTACTTGGAAAAGCAATGTGAAGAGAATGATCGAGAAAGGTGAGAGTTATGAGAAGATCAAGGAGAAAAATCCTTCGATCACCGAAGATGACTACAACGACTTCAAGATCAATTGCTCGAGCACCGCAAGCTCCCAATCAAGTGAGTGGGGGAAACAAATGCGGGAGCTGAACATAGGGGAACACACACTCGGTCCCGGCGGTTACAGAGTGGCGGAGCCTATATGGGACAAGGAGGAGGCGGACCGTGCCGAGCAAGGCCTACCGCCCCTCTTCGATAAATACGATGACAAGCAGACCAGGAACTTTGTCAGGGCCCGGTACAAGAAGGACCCGAAAACAAAGGAGCTTACCACGGATCCGAAGACCAGGCGGCTTGAGCTTGTTCTGGTAAGGAATACACCCCCGCGTAATTAGCTCCATATGGTTGCATTCTAATTAATGAAGCCGAATTTCTAAATGGTTCACATTCCTTCCGCAGGCGACTGAAAGCAGTAGCGCGGGGTCGACTAAGAGCAACCCTTGGGACACCACTCTAAATAGGGGGTTGAATATAATGAAGAACAAGGATAAGCTCAGTAAGCCGACGTCAGCTGGTCGTGTGGCCGGCAAAGGCTTGTCGACAAAATGGGGGTCATACTATACCGCTGGTGTGCGGAAGGAGAAAAAGACCAGCTCGGAAGGCCAGGCGCGAGAGGTTCAAGAACTCAAGGCACAGGTGGCGCGGATTCCGGAGATTGTCCAAGAGCAAGTGGAACAACGACTCGGAGCGACGATCACCGCCCTTGTGCCTACCTTGATCTCGGGGTTGAGTGCGTGGATTGCGGGCGGCCAACAGGGGCCGCCCCCGATTCCTAGCTTCACGGCCAGCAACTCGCATAATGCGATGGCGGGGCCATTGGTGCCTCCGGCGGAGGCGGCATTGGTGTCTCCGACGCCGGCACGGGAGCTTAATGCACCCGCGTGTACGCTGGCCGGCACCTCTTCAGCAAGCGGCCGCTCCGTCAACTGCACGCCCGCCGTTGGCGGTGCCTCGACATTAGCCGAGCTCGACGCCATCATCACGGTAACTAATTAAGCCTCTCTCGGCCGAGGACTTCATCTCCTTGCCTTTGACTGGGCATCCCTGACGCCCTACATGTTTTCGCAGGGCGCCGCCGACGTTCCGTGCACTCTCCTCCACTTCGTGAACAACGAGTTGGTCGATGTCGCCAAGGGCAAAATCGTTCAACCGGGCAACCCCTTGTTCCACGGTACCCAGATGCCACCCAACTTGTTTAGGGTTCAACTGGTTCGGGTGCTGCCAGGCTGCGACGACTTGTTACCTCCGATTCGACCCGTCGGGGCCGACGATGATGACGTGATGACCCTCAGCGCCTGCCTGAGCTGGCGCCTGCTTTGGCCGAAGAGCCAGATTCGTTTGGGGGCGGGGGACACCACCCCAAAGACAACACCGCCAGTCGTGCCGGCGCCAAGTCGGCCCCATGGCAAGACCGCCGTAACGGTGCCGGACATCCCTATGCCACGGGATCCAAACATGCATATGGCACAGGATCAGAACGACGACGACGATGACGATGATACATTTGGCAACGTCGATCAGTACTTTGCCGAGCATGGGTACGATGGCGACTTCATGGGGCCTCCTTCTCAAGAACCAAACCCAACAAAAGACGTGTGCGATCTAGCTCGTACCGCGGAGAAGCCAAGTTGCAACAGGCGCCGTCTGGCGTTCAGCTCTCAGGAGACGCCTCCAGCTGCCGACTTCACCGAGCCTCAGATAGGCGAGGTGCGAAATATTATCAGCCCCAACACACTCAAGAAGGCGGTCTGTGAGCAGAACTCGGTCCCATTACAGGAGAAGAAGAAGGCACGCAAAAGAAAGACTAAGAAGGGTGCGAGCCAGCCGGCACCGAGTACGATCCGTGCTCAGGACGGGCCACCTTCACCGCAGGATATCTCGAGGAGGGTGCATGTGGTGGGTAGGGCGATGCTACCACCAAATATGCTCAATGCTGCAACCGGTGCTATGCGGAGTCTGCACGACAGTGTTCTTTCTTTGGAGAAGCGGCGTCTCAGAGAGAAGGATGTGGCATACCCGGTTTTCGTGGCCAAGGTGCCAGAGGGCAAGGGCTTTGTGGATGGCGACATCGGGCGTACGATCGTCCTGCGGTTTGATGACATCTTTGCTATGTTTAACCTTCATCCGCTGCACTACACCTTCGTTCGGCTATTTTCGCTGAGTATGGAGATGCGGATCATTCGCGACAAGACCCCGGACATCGTGATAGTCGACCCCTTCTACATGCGTGCCAAGATCTTGGGCAGCGCTGGGGACCGGCAAGTCGCGAGTTCTTACCTCGAAGGCGTCATTCTGGCAAACCAAGATAAGGATAACTTCCTCGTGCCTTACTTTCCCGAGTAAGTCCTCCCCTCAACCGGCCCGTAACATATGAATTCTTACTTTTCGATCGTTTTTCTTTTAACATTCCGTGTTTTCTGCAGTGACACACGTTGCACGCTCATCCTCCTAAGCCCCAAATATTCCATGGCCACGTATTTCGACCCGGACCGTCAGTCGAACGTAGACTACACAAATGTCAAGAAGGTTCTTGATGATGTTCTCCCCGGCTATGCCCAATCTGGAGGCACCTTCACTAGGCCTATTCGTAAGTACGGCAAGCACGTGTTCTCCCACAATACGACGTTCTGCTGCGTCAAGCAGCCGCCTGGCGGTCAGAAGGGTGCCTACTACGCCATCCATCACATGCGGGCGATCGTACGGGACCATTATCAACTTCTGCTACCGAGTAAACTCAAAGATTGGGCCGCGAGCGTGTCGGCAATCCAGGACGCGGACCTCCGACAAGAATTCTTTCGCATCCAGTCGGAGTTTGCGGAAATCATCCATCAAGATGTCCTTCGTACCTCGGGGCAGTTCTACCTCAGAAATCAACCGTCCAACAGTGACATCGACACAATGCTACAAATGCAGGATGACAACGCCCGTTCTTTCATGACTCCCACGATAGACGGCGGCTTCATCCACGCTCTGGTCCCTTGAGTCGAGTTGTCTAGTTCTGAAACATCGATTGGCTCATGTTGTAATTAAACTTTAATGAACTTGTAGTATGTCTCTTTGGTTTCGAGAGTCGTTCAACTTAGATGTAATCGATGCTATTAATGTCTTCCTTTTCTCTTCCGATCGTTCTGTTGCATAATTATATATTGCTTATGTATTGTCTGTGAATTGGTACTAACGTTTCGTTTGGCTAGTGCATAGCGATGCCGACGTATGTCGTGTACAAGGGTAAGGTTCCCGGAGTCTACGATGACTGGGAGGAGTGTCGGAGACAGGTTCACCGATTCAGCGGTAACAGTTACAAAGGGTACACCACTAGGGCCGAGGCCGAATCTAGATACGCCCGCTATCTAGCGGGAGAGGGGAGGGAGCGTTGGAGGAACCGGATGAAGACGAGTTTCATCGTGATGATGCTCATCGTGATGACCGCAGCTCTCTTCTATGTGATGGTAGTTTAGATAATCGATATCGACTTGTAATGTGAAGACAAACTCGCTACTCGCGGTCTCGAGACTTGTAGTATAATGTTCTATCTTTGTTCGGTCTTTTTAATTCGGAGACTAATATGATGAATTGTATTCGGAGACTAATATGATGAATTGTATTCAAAGACTAATCTTCTATTGTATTCGATGAATCTGTTGTTGATGTGTGCTGTCTATATTTTGTCAAACTATACATTTTGTAACCTGTGCAAAAAACAGAAAATAAAAAGATAAAAAAAACCTAATATTCATACTAATGGCGCATCACAGGACAGTGCGCCATTAGTATGACAGTGCATACTAATGGCGCATCACTGGGTAGTGCGCCATTAGTATGCTGCGGTTACTAATTGCGCATCTAGTGGTGGTGCGCCATTAGTATGCCAAAGCACCTGGGTATACATGGCCCCTGGGAGGCATACTAATGGCGCACGCTGGCCTATACTAATGGCGCACCCGCGGTGCGCCATTAGTATACCAGATACTAATGGCGCACCAGGTGGTGCGCCATTAGTAAAAATTACTAATGGCGTGCTGTTAATGGCGCACCACAGATGCGCCATTAATGGCCATATTAGGTGCGCCATTAGTAGGGGTTTTTCTAGTAGTGTGAGTCCTCTTCGGCACATGTCGGGATACATACTTGATCCTCTTTCCTTCTGGGGTGGTGAGGAATATCGACTTACTAGCACAATCAATGTTTCATCCATACTTCGATAACCAATCCATGCCTATTATTATATCCAATCCTCGTGACTCCAAAATTATTAGATCAGAGGTAAACACATGGTTACCAATGGTTAAGGGTAACCGATCACACCATCGACTGGCCATATACTCTGCTCCTGGCGCTAACATGGATGACCTAAGGGCTAGGGTTGGCAATTTAAACTTGTCCACAAATCCCCTTGATATATATGAATGCGATGCACCAGTATCAAAAAGAACAAGTGCGAGTAAATGCATTAATCAAAAACTTACCGACAACTGCATCGGGTTGATCCTCAATCTCCTCCACACTGATGTGATTCACCTGTCCTTTGGTGAAGGGGTCGGGCTTCTTAGCAGAACCTCCATTACCATTTCCATTCTTCGCTTTAGGACATTCATTGGCATAATGTCCAGTTTTCTGGCACTTGAAACATGTAACGTGGCTCAAATCCCTTTTGGTTGGTGTTGGAGGATTGGAACGGTTCTGGCTGCTGCTTCCTCCATTCCCATTGCCATTCTTGGAGCCATTGTGGTTGTGCGAACTTGCTCCATTGTGCGTGTGTCCTCCATGGTTCTGGGTATGTCCTCCTAAGTACGGGGAATAGCGGGGCTTCTGCTAAGCTCCTGAAGTGTACCACCCCTGTCCATACTTCCTCTTGCGATTATCAATTTGTTGCTGCTTGCCTTCAATCATAAGCGCCCTATCTACCAACTCCTGGTAGTTGTTGAATGTTTCCACCATCAATTGCATGCTCATCTCATCATTCAGTCCTTCCAAAAACTTTTCCTGCTTAGCGACATCTGTAGCTACGTCATCAGTAGCATGCTAACTTGCTAAACTCATCCACATACTGGCCCACTGTACATCCTCCTTGGCGCAAGTTGCAAAACTCACGCTTCTTCATGCTCATAGCTCCTGCTGAAACATGGGCAGTGCGGAAAGCCTGCTGAAACTGATCCCATGTAAAAGTGTCAATGGGGTAAGTGGCTGTGAAATTCTCCCACCATGATGCTGCGGGTCCATCAAGCTGATGTGCGGCAAAACACACTCTCTCCGCATCTGTGCATCCTGCAGTGGTCAGTTCTCTTCCAATCTTGTGGAGCCAATCATCCGCAACAATCGGCTCGGTGCTACTAGAGAACACTGGCGGATTCAACCTTAGGAAACGGGCTAGGTGATCAACAGGGGGTGGTGGTGGTGGGTTGTTGTTGTTGTTGCCTTGGTTCTGATTCTGAACTAATAACTGCATCAAGGTATTTGCTGCTGGATAACCTGAGTGAGCTCCGGTGGGAAGGCAAATCCATTGTCACGTCTCGAAGGCATCTGATGGGTTTAGAAGGGTGAGAAAACAAAATAGAATTGGGGTCTAAGAGAGATTCACTATCCATAATGCTGATGAGACAAACACAATCAATTTCACTTCAATCAATAGCACACAAGATCAGACAAAGCGGTCTACCCTATGATTACAAACTCGGTCGTTGCTAACTACTTGGAGGGAAATACTACTAATTCAATGGTGGTCGTCTAGAAATTTTCATCAGAGGAAGACTCCATGATATCTGCTCCAGCTTCATCAACGTAGTCGTCATCACTATCAGGGTCGGAGTCGGTGTCTTCATGATGATGTAGTCTCCTGGGTGGTTGTTCTCCTTCCTTGGCGCAGGGTCTCCCATGAATACTCCTAGCTTGTTCTTCAGGTCTTCATTCTTCTCAAGTAGTATAGCAATCTCTTCCTCGTATCCATCATGTGTAGACTTGATCTCCTCCTCCAACTCGTTGTTTCTCCTCACCAGTTTCTTGATCTTTTTCATGTGGATAATTTGTTGATTCTCTTGTCAACGAATATGATCTCCCATCTCTTGAATAGAAGCCGCAATTGATCCATCCCTCTTAGTGTGAATCATCTCCCATCTGTCATCTCGGCGGCCACATATCTGGTAAATGGTATTCTCCAGCTCCTTGTGATACACTTCACATATGCATCCAAATGTGATTTGTGCGGCCATGCTCTTTCCTATACTCCAGCTTGGTGCATCCAGGTAGAAATCAATAGGCTCCGTTGTTGACACAAAAGTCCTCCAGGTATCCAGACTTTGATCTTCCAGCGCTCCTCTTCTGGTACAGATGTAGAGAAAGTCCCCGTGAAGCTTGGTAATCCGATGTTCAAATACTTAGTGACTTCCTTCAAGTGGCGTTCGAAAGGGGTGTCGTCATTCGGCTAAGTGAACTTGTTCCTAGGACCGCCATCTATAGTGGAAAGAGAGAAGAATTAGAAATGAGTATAGAAGAGAAATCCTGTGGCTCATTCTAGTGGTCGCGTCCTATAGTCAGCGTGTGCTCTGATACCATCTTGTAGCGACCAGACCTCAAACGGTCAAGTCTCTGTGCATCAATGTCATCCCTGGATCGGTAATGCTGACACGCATAGTACTCGAGGAATTATAACAGAGTTTCAATCACACACTTATTACATCGAGTCCTCATAAAGAGTATGATTACAAAAATATCATGGCTGAAGGCCATCTAAACTAGATAACTGTGGAAGCTTTGAAGGTAAATGAGTCCATCAACTCCAACGGCATAACTGAGTGCAAAACAATGACCTATCGCACCTTATTCGTCGTCTGAGTAGTCTGCAACATAAGACGTTGCAGCCCAAAACGGGTCAGCACATGGAATATGCTGGCAGAGTTACACTGTAAAGCAATTAAATGCAAGAACTATATCTACATGCAATATTTGGCTGGTGGAGGCTACAAATTTCATGGTTTTGCATAAAGCTAGTTTTTCCCTACAACGAAGGAATAAATTTATTTAACTACTCCCATGTTGCCCATTATTTGAGAAGGTAACCCCAACTCACATCCCGATTAAAAGTATCATCATTAACCCGACTCAATTAATTAAAGTAACACTACTAGGGAAAAGCCTAGCAGCAGCGCAGGTTTTGGGTGTATCAGTAGCGCGGGTGCCCGCGCTACTGATACGGCGCCACAGCTAACTTGTAGCAGTAGCGCGTGTTGACACACGCTACTGCTATACATGGTTAGCTGTAGCGTGCGTTGCAAACAGCGCTACTGCTAATTAGCTGTAGCGGGTCTTATACCCCGCGCTACTGCTATTACTTTCAAAAACAAAAAAATCTCGATCCCGTGTGTGCTGTCAATGGCAGCAATGGTAAGATCTAGCGATGATTTGCGTCGCCGGAGGCATGAACGAATAGCGGAAGACCAGATCCAGCAGTGGCTGTTGGAGAGGGCCCGTTTCTATGGCAGAGCCAGGCCGCGGCGTGGGGCTCCTCTTCCCGACCATGCTAGATAGCTCCGGGTCATCCATGGCGATGACCTGCACGGGCATGGACATGGGAGGGTGAGTCAACCCAGAGGGAGAGAGAGAAAAGGAAAACCGAGGGAGAGAGGAAGGTGATGTAGGGAGCAGCGGAGCTAGTCACCGGTGGCGAGGTGCTCCGGTGTGGTGCCGCAGGGCGGCGGCCTCCTAGACGTAGGTGGAAGACCGGCGAGCTCCTAGACGCTGGTGGCGCGAGGCGGTGGCCTCTTTCGGTGCCATGGAGGAGGATGGGTGCATGGGCAAGAGGTCCATGTGAGAGCGTATGGAAAGTGAGGGGAGAGAGTGGTGGACGAGAGGAGGGATTTGGGGGAGGAGATGGGGATTCGGCCGAGGATATGGCGACTTCACCTACCTCATACTTAGTAGTAGTGAGGGGTATAAAACCGCGCTACTACTATCAACTTAGTAGTAGCGCGGGTTTATACCCCTCGCTACTACTATGGCATGTGTCGGGGGGCACGATAGAGACCGCTTAGTAGTAGCGAGGGTTAAAAACCCGCGCTACTACTATCAACTTAGTAGTAGCGAGGGTTAAAAACACGTGCTACTGCTAATTAGCAGTATCGCTTCTTTTTGTGCCACGCTGCTGCTAAGATTCTGTGTATAAGGTTTTCCCTAGTAGTGTAACATGATGAGATCACATCAATAGATTCAAGTACTAGATACTCAAGAAGTCCATAACCGGGGACACGGCTAACCATTATTAGTTTATACACTTTGCAGAGGTTTGCGCACTTTTCCCCACAAGACTCGACCGCATCCATGATCGGATGATTGAGACATAGCCTTTCTGAAGCATTAAATATCTACTCCGGGTAGACAGTACCACCTACAACCCTCTACATATGCTAGTCTACCTCTTCAAGAGCTCACGCAACTTACTCAACTATGCCAGAGCCCATAATGGCTTGTGGCTGCACACGGAAGTTTCTAGCATGAATAATCTTATGACCCCTTTGAGCCTGGGTGGCATTCCATAGGATAATCACACGGGTGCCCCCAGGATTTCCAAAAACAGAGAACACTGGGTTCCCCAGGTGCCTCAACCAATCCACCCAGATGTATATTAAAGTTGCCACCTTAATGTTATCCATAATTAAATAACTCTCAAACTTCCATGTGTGAATCACGATCCAATCCCCATCTACGAGCATGGCTAAGCAATAATAAGCATAACGTATATTCCCGGGGTGATCAAAAGGTATTAGGTTCCTACCTCAAGTACTACTACCAAAACCACATGTTCCCAATCCTACTAATGCAAATATGTTGAGGGGCAATACTAATGCATAGTAAAAACTGGGTATAAAGAAGTATGATCAAAGTGTAACTTGCCTTCCTGATGATCTACAAACTTTAGAGATTCATAGTAACAAGCTTCGCACTCCGGGAAATTTAGCATAGACAAACAATAGCATACATAAGCAATCACTCAATCGAAACACGAGAGAAACCAAGAAAAGATCCAAATCGAACACGAAACAAGCAAACGGCTTAGACTAACAAGAGTCAAAACCTAACAGCATATTAACATGTGAATTAGATCTTAACAGTGGGTACATGTGATTAGCTACGATTTGCAAAAAGATTCAACTCAAACGGAGCAACGAAACTCAAAATACGAACAAAACAAGATTGTTTACTAATCTGGACAAAAGTCAAATTTTACAGTAGCAAAATCATGTTCAAGTTGGTTAACTGGAAAGAACAAAACGATACGAAGATTTTGGTGTTGGTTTCACCTAATTTGGATAAACGAGTAAAAAGTTATGCTAGTTTAAAGATTAGGGGCTAAATCGCAATAAAAATAATCATGGATGAGTCCCTGACCGAAAATAAACTAAAAAGAAAAAGACTAACGAACGAACGTTCCTACCTGAACCAATCTGACGAAAACGTTCGTTAAAACAGACAAAGCGATGAACGTTCGCTAATTAAGTAAACCGAACGAAACCGATCTAAAAACCATAATATAAAAAAAACCAAAAATAAAAAAGAACCGAAGAACCAATGGTTCTTACCGGTTTTCAAAGAAAAACCGGCGGCGGCTCGGCGGCGGATCAACGGCGTCGGGCGGCTGCGGGGCGATGGCGAGGGGCTGCGCAGGCGGCGGGGGCGAGGCGGCACTGCTGCTGCTATGTAGCGAGCAGACCTCAAACAGTCTAGTCTCTGTGCATCAGTGTCATCCCTGGATCGGTAATGCTGACACGCATAGTACTTGAGGATTTATAACAGAGTTTCAATCACACACTTATTACAGCGAATGTCTCAAAAGATAACTTATTACAATAATATGGCTTAAGGCCATCTAAAAACGATAACAACGGAAGGCTTGGAAGATAAAGCGAGTCCATCAACTCCAACGGCATAGCTGAGTGAAAGACAATGACCTCTGGCACCTTACTCGTCGTCTGAAAAGTCTGCAACATGAAATGTTGCAGCCCGAAATGGGTCAGCACATGGAATATGCTGGCAATGTAACACATAGAGTAATGAATAGAATAAATGCTATCACTACATGCATATATGGCTGGTGGAAAGCTCTATGGTTACAGTTTTGCATAAAGCCAATTTTTCCCTACAACAAAGGAATAAATTTTTATTTCACTATCATGGTGGTTGTTAAACATTGAGAAGGTTCCTCCAACTCAATCCCAATTAAACATCATCATTAAACCCAATGAAATTAATTTAGAGTGATGAGATCAACATGATAATCCAAGAACCAGATACTCAAGATGTCCATAATCGGGGACACGGCTAACCATGATTAGTTTGTACACTCTGCAGAGGTTTGCGCACTTTTCCCGACAAGACTTGATCTCCTCTGTTGAATTTCTCGCACTACATGATGTTTGAGAAACGGATGACCGAGACACAGCCTTTCTGAAGCATTAACTCTCTACTCCGGGTAGACAATACCACCTACAACCCTCTACATCTGCTAGTCTACCTCTTCAAGGGCTCACGCAACTTACTAAACTATGCTAGAGCCCATAATGGCTTGTGGTTGCACACGGAAGTTTCTAGCATGAATAATCTTATGATCCCTTTGAGCCTGGGTGGCGAACCGTAGGATGATAACACGGGTACTCCAGGATATCCTAGGACAACACTGGATTCTCCAGGTGCCCTGACAACCACTGGGTACTCCATGGTGCCTCAAGCAATCCACCCAGATGTGTATTTAAGTAGCCACCTTAAGCTAACCATTAATTATCAATACTCACATCTGTCATGGATACACTCACCCAAACCACGTTTACGAGCATAGCATAGCAATATAAGCATAACGTAGAAGTAACTCCCGAAGGTTTGATAATTAAAGGGCAATAGGTTCTACCTCATCATCTACTTCCCAAAACCCACATGTTAATCAGATCCTAACCATGCAATGTTTGAGGGTTGATCTAATGCAATAAAACTAGGTAGTAAAGAGGTATGATCAAAGTGTTACTTGCCTTGCTGATGATCCGCGAAACCTAGAGACTCGTAGTAGCACGCTTCGCACTCCGGGTACTCTATTGCAAACAAACAAAGCACACAATAAGCACTCAACTATAAGCACGGGTAAAACTCAAATAAGAGATCTAACCAGAAAGTTCAACTAAAGAACTCCGGTTTGCAAAAAGAATCAAATCAAACGGAGCAACGAAACTCAAACTGCGAAAGAAACAAGATCCATTTACTAATCTGGACTAAAGTCAAATTTTATAGTACCAAAATCTTGTTCAAGTTGAATAAACAGAAAGAGGGCTTCGAGACGAACATCTAGGCGCTTGAATCGCCTGATTCCGATAAACAAGCGAAAAGATAAACTAAAACAAAGATTAGGGAAGAAATCGCGATCGAAAATAATCGCGGAAAACCCTGGAAAAAGAAAAACCGACGAACATGCTAACGAACGAACGTTCGCTATCTGCGGCTAACGGATGAATAGCGTTCGTTAAAATGAATGTACGGACGAACGTCCGCTATTTATCTAAACCGGGAAAAAACATAAAACCGAGCTCAAAAATCCTAGGGTTTTCTAAAAAACCGGGCGGTTCTCTCGGATAAACCAGCGGTGGCGGCGGTGGTTATACCTCCGGCGAGGTCAGCGGCGGTGGAGGGATCGGTGGCGGCTCCTCCGGGGACAGCGGTCGGCGGCGGGGTGGCGGAACGGGGCGGCGGCGTTCGTCGTCGGCAGCGGCGGTTCCGGCGATCGGCGGCGGCGGCAGCGCTAGGGTTCGGGATGGCGGGGCGGGCTGGCGGGGCGGGCGGCTCGGGCCTCGGCCTTATAAGAGGCCGGCCAGGTCGGAGTCCGGGGTGGACACGGCCCGGTATGTCGGTTGACTTTTTTTCAAAAATATTCTGACGCGTAGAAAAACAAATAAAAGAAATACGAAACAAACTCCAAAAATCCTGAAATAAAATTTTCCCATCCTCTAAAAATATAGCGGACAAGGTGAACATTTATTTGGGCCTCTAATGCAATTTTGAAAAACACACTTTTTTCCTAATTCAAATAAAATAGCAATAAAACTCCGAATAAAATTCTTATTTGATTTTAATATTTATCCTCCAATATTTCTTTATTTTGGAGAAGTCATTTTATCCCCTCTATTTTATTTTCATATAAGAAATATTTGAAGAGAAAAACAATTAAAACCAAATGATTCTCTTTTTATAATTCGAGAAAAACTTGAATATGAAAATAATGAAATCCCCAACTCTCTCTGTGGGTCCTTGAGTTGCATAGAATTTCTAGGATCAACCAAAAATGCAATAAAATATGATATGCAATGATGATCTAATGTATAACATTCCAAATTGAAAATTTGGGATGTTACAAACCTACCCCCCTTAAGATGAATCTCGCCCTCGAGATTCGGGTTGGCTAGAGAATAGGTGCGGGTGGTCCTTCTGTAGGTCTTCCTCTCGTTCCCAGGTGGCTTCATCCTCGGTATGGTGGCTCCACTGAACTTTGCAGAACTTGATAACCTTGCTGTGTGTGACTCGGCTGGCAAACTCGAGAATCTTCACTGGTTTCTCCTCGTAAGTCAAATCGCTATCCAACTGAATCGCTTCTAGCGGCACTGTATCACTTAGAGGAATATCGGCCATTTCTGCGTGGCACTTCTTCAACTGGGAAACGTGGAACACATCGTGAACTCCTGATAATCCTTCTGGCAATTGCAACTTGTAAGCAACTTCTCCCATACACTCCAAAACTTTGTATGGTCCCACAAAACATGGTGCTAACTTTCCCTTAACTCCAAATCGCTTAACTCCTTGAAGTGGGAACACACGAAGATAAACTCTGTTTCCGACTTTGTAAACTGTCTCCTTGCGTTTAGAATCCGCATAGCTCTTCTGCCTGGACTGGGCTACCTTGAGTCTATCACAAATCAGGTTAACCTTCTCTTCAGACTCCTTAATCAAATCTGGTCCAAACAACTGACAGTCTCCAACTTCATCCCATAACAACGGTGTCCTGCACCTCCTTCCGTACAAGGCTTCGAAAGGGGCCATCTTCAAACTGGCTTGATAACTGTTATTGTAAGAGAACTCTGCATATGGCAAATTGTCGTCCCAACTAGATCCATAATCTAGCGCACAAGCTCTCAGCATGTCCTCTAGCATATGATTGACTCTCTCAGTCTGTCCATCTGTTTGTGGATGAAAGGTTGTACTAAACTCTAGCCTGGTACCCAAAGTCTCATGCAACTGATTCCAGAACATTGAGGTAAACTGGGTTCCTCTATCTGATACAATGGTCCCCGGAACTCCATGCAGACATACGACCCTGGTCATTGGTAACCCACAAGTGTAGGGGATCGCAACAACTTTCAAGGGTAGAATATTCAACCCAAATTTATTAATTCGACACAAGGGGAGCCAAAGAATATTCTTGAGTATTAGCAGTTGAGTTGTCAATTCAACCACACCTGGATAACTTAGTATCTGCAGCAAAGTATTTAGTAGCAAAGTAGTATGATAGTAAAGGTAATAGTCGCAAAAGTAAAGATAATAGTTTTGTAGTAATTGTAACAGTAGCAACAGAAAAGTAAATAAGCGAAGCACAATATGTAAAAAGCTCGTAGGCATTGGATCAGTGATGGATGATTATGTCGGATGCGATTCCTCATGTAATAGCTATAACATAGAGTGACACAGAACTAGCTCCAGTTCATCAATGTAATGTAGGCATGTATTCTGAATATAGTCATACGTGCTTATGGAAAAGAACTTGCATGACATCTTTTGTCCTACCCTCCCGTGGCAGCGGGGTCCTAGTGGAAACTAAGGGATATTGAGGCCTCCTTTTAATAGAGAACCGGAGCAAAGCATTTGCACATAGTGAATACATGAACTCCTCAAACTATGGTCATCACCGAGAAGTATCCCAATTATTGTCACTTCGGGGTTATCGGATCATAACACACAATAGGTGACTATAGACTTGCAAGATAGGATCAAGAACTCACATATATTCATGAAAACATAATAGGTTCAGATCTGAAATCATGGCACTCTGGCCCTAGTGACAAGCATTAAGCATAGCAAAGTCATAGCAACATCAATCTCAGAACATAGTGGATACTAGGGATCAAACCCTAACAAAACTAACTTGATTACATTGTAAATCTCATCCAACCCATCACCGTCCAGGAAGCTTACGATGGAATTACTCATGCACGGCAGTGAGCATCATGAAATTGGTGATGGAGGATGGTTGATGATGACGACGGTGACGAATCCCCCTCTCTGGAGCCCCGAACGGACTCCAGATCAGCCCTCCCGAGAGAGATTAGGGCTTGGCGGCGGCTCCGTATCGTAAAACACGATGAAACTTTCTCTCTGATTTTTTTATCCGCAAAACATAATATATGGAGTTGGAGTTGGGTCGGTGGAGCGTCAGGGGGCCCACGAGACAGGGGGCGTGCCCAGTGTGGAGGGCGCTCCCCCCACCCTCGTGGACAGGGTGTGGGCCCCTGGTCTTGATTCTTTCACCAGTATTTTTTTATATTTTCCAAAACTTATCTCTGTGGATTTTCAGGACATTCCGAGAACTTTTGTTTTCTACACATAAAACAACATCATGGCAGTTCTGCTGAAAATAGCGCCAGTCTAGGTTAGTTTCATTCAAATCATGCAAGTTAGAGTCCAAAACAAGGGCAAAAGTGTTTGGAAAAGTAGATACGTTGGAGACGTATCAACTCCCCCAAGCTTAAACCTTTGCTTGTCCTCAAGCAATTCAGTTGATAAACTGAAAGTGATAAAGAAAAACTTTTACAAACTCTGTTTGCTCTTGTTGTTGTAAACATGTAAAGCCAGCATTCAGGTTTCAGCAAATATTATGAACTAACCATACTCACAATAACACTTAGGTCTCACAATTACTCATATCAATGGCATAATCAGCTAGCGAGCGATAATAATAAAACTCGGATGACAACACTTTCTCAAAACAATCATAACATGATATAACAAAATGGTATCTCGCTAGCCCTTTCTGAGACCGCAAAACATAAATGCAGAGTAACTTTAAAGATCAAGGACTGACTAAACATTGTAATTCATGGTAAAAGAGATCCAGTCAAGTCCTACTCAATATAAATCAATAATAATTAATGCAAATGACAGTGTGCTCTCCAGCGGGTGCTTTTTAATAAGAAGGTGATGACTCAACATAAAAGTAAATAGATAGGCCCTTCGCAGAGGGAAGCAGGGATTTGTAGAGGTGCCAGAGCTCGATTTTAAAATAGAGATGAATAACATTTTGAGTGGCATACTTTCACTGTTAATGCAACAACTATGAGATGGATGTATCTTCCATACTACATGCATTATAGGCAATTCCCAAACAGAATGATAAAAGTTTATACCCCCCCTCCACCAACAAGCATCAATCCATGGCTTGCTCGAAACAACGAGTGCCTCCAACTAACAACAGCCCTGGGGGAGTTTTGTTTAATTATTTTGATTTGCTTTGATCTTTTTGGATCATGGGACTGGGCATCCCGGTTACCGGCCCTTTCTCGTGAATGAGGAGCGGAGTCCACTCCTCTTGAGAATAATCCACCTAGAATGGAAGATATAGGCAGCCCTAGTTGAAACATGAGCTGCTCGAGCATACAAAACAAAATTTCATTTGAAGGTTTGTAGTTTAGCACATACAAATTTACTTGGAATGGCAGGTAGATACCGCATATAGGAAGGTATGGTGGACTCAATGGAATAACTTTGGGGTTTAAGAAGTTTGGATGCACAAGAAGTATTCACGCTTAGTACAGGTGAAGGCTAGCAAAATACTGGGAAGCGACCAACTGTGAGAGAGACAACAGTCATGAACATGCATTAAAATTAATTCACACCGAGTACAAGCATGAGTAGGATATAATCCACCATGAACATAAATATCATGAAGGCTATGTTGATTTGTTTCAACTACATGCATGAACATGTGCCAAGTCGAGTCACTCAATTCATTCAAAGGAGGATACCATCCCATCATACCACATCATAATCATTTTAATAGCATGTTGGCACGCAAGGTAAACCATTATAACTCATAGCTAATCAAGCATGGCACAGGCAACTATAATATCTAAATGTCATTGCAAATATGTTTACTTCATAATAAGTTGAATCAAGAACGATGAACTCATCATATTTACAAAAACAAGAGAGGTCGAGTTCATACCAGCTTCTCTCATCTCAATCAGTCCATCATATATCATCATTATTGCCTTTCACTTGCACGACCGAATGATGTGTATAATAATAATAGTGCACGTGCATTGGACTAAGCTGGAATCTGCAAGCATTCAACTCAAGAGAGAAGACAAAGTAATATGGGCTCTAAGTTAAATAAACAATCATGCATATGAGAGCCACTAAACATTTTCAATATG
The DNA here is from genome assembly GCF_002162155.2 of Triticum dicoccoides. Lineage (NCBI taxonomy): Eukaryota > Viridiplantae > Streptophyta > Magnoliopsida > Poales > Poaceae > Triticum > Triticum dicoccoides. The sequence continues at coordinate 171,173,619 of NC_041393.1, read as the reverse complement.
GTCTTCTACTCTCGTCCCCCAAAGGAAGAAAATAAAACAATTTACACGGGAAAGCTCCCAACAAGTAAAAGAAGAACGAGAAGTCTTTTTTGGTTTTCATTTTAATTTCTACTACAAGCATGGAAATAAACTAACTAATTTTTTGGTTTTTCTTAAGGTTTATCAAACACACAAGAAGAAAACTAGAAAAAGAAATTTAAACTAGCATGGATAATACAATGAAAGAGTATGAGCACCGATGACTAGAATAGTGTGTGAACATGAATGTAAAGTTGGTGAGAAATACGTACTCCCCCAAGCTTAGGATTTTGCCTAAGTTGGTCTACTACCAAGGACCTCGGCTACTCACCCCAGTGTACTGAGGGGTGTAATCAGGATACCACTGGCTGGCCATCTCCTCCGGATCCCACTGGTAAGATGATGCACGATAAGGGTCCAGTGAAGGTTCCGATTCAGGCTCAGGTTCTGGAGTGGATGCTTGGCCTCGATGAGCGTACACCGCTCTCAGCGTGACAAGAAAATTATCTGCAGTCAAATCAAACAACAGAGGCGCAGGCAGAATAATAGTCTCATTGTGTTTCTTATTAAATCTCATGTTATACAAAAGCATCTTATCATCGTTGTCAACAATAAATTCATGCGCTACCGTGCTCCTGTAATCTAAAATGTAAGGAGGCAAAATTATCTCCTCTTTCTCATGGTGCCTAATAGGGATCTCAAAATATTTAGCAAGACGTGCAACATAGATACCTCCAAAGATGGGGCCTTTCGTATGATTCAGGCTTAGCCATTTAGCAATAACGGCACCCATACTAAAACTATTATCACCAAACAAGGCATGGTGAAGAATAATAATATCAGGAACATTGAAGTTTCCACTATTTCCACGACCAATTAAGCCTCTACTAGCAAATATGGCAAAGTAGCGTAAAACAGGAAAGTGTATGATAGAGATTCTCGCATCGGAACCCTTCTTTGGATCTCCTACAGTGATAGTGTTAACAAAGCCATCCACATCTTTACGATGTGGTTCATCTAATTTTCCCTCAAAGGTTATCCTACATACCGCGCAAAAATTACGTAAAGACATTTCCCTGAATTCATCATATAAATGAAATGATACTGAAGGCGGTGACTTCTTAGGATAATAATAGAAGTTTTGCACGAAAGTATTGGTGAGTAAGAGATACTAACCGATCCGGCCATGGAGGAAATCGGTGAGGCCTGCATTCTCGATCAAAGAATAAAAGTCTTCATAAATTCCAGCTTCTCTCAAGAAATTGTCACAGGGCCATTCACACGGCCGTACTTCCTCTATGCGAGGAAGATTATACTTGGCCTTTTCCTTATCTTTAGCTTGTTTTTCCTGAGAGCCTTGGCTAGAAGAGCCCCTCATAAATCTCCTTAACATTTTCTGAAATTTCTGAAATTTTAGTAACTTCAAAATAAAAGTGAATAAAACTAAACAAGATTGGTAGCAACTACTCCTACAAGTGCCTAGAGCCTATATCATGCATTAGAATTACTTGGGACCTCATAAATTTGACATGCAAGCTCAAGAACAGGGTCACCTATGCAGCAAGAATTTGCAATGAATAAAGCACTAGAACAAAAACTAATTGGACCAATGGAGGAGTCACATACCAAGCAACAATCTCCCAAAGCAGTTTTGTGAATGGAGCTTTGAGCAAGGAGATTGAAAATTGCAGCAAAATGAGCTAGAACTCGTGCTTGAGCTGGATGAGGACTTTTTTGGGAAGAAGATGGAGTGTGTGTGCAGGAACAAGTGGAGGGGGGCCACCGTGGGCCCACGAGACAGGGGGGCGCGCCCAGGGGGTGTGGGCGCGCCCTCCACCCTCGTGGCCAGGTGCTTGCCCCCTCTGCAGTGTTTTCAGTGCCTAAAATCCTCAAATATTCCATAAAAACATACTAAATTTGCAGGGCATTTGGAGCATTTTTATTTTCGAATATTTTTTATTGCACGGATAATTCAGAAAATAGACGGATAATACTATTTTTGCTTTATTTATTCTAAATAACAGAAAGTAAAAAGAGGGTACAGAAGGTTGTGACTTCTAGTTTCATCCATCTCATGATCATCAAAATGAATCCACTAACAAGGTTGATCAAGTCTTGTTAACAAACTCATTCCGAATAACACGGAACCGGAGAAATTTCGAATAACACTAAGTTACCTCAACGGGGATATGAACATCCCCAACAATAAGAATATCATACTTTTTCTTGACAGTAGGAAGAGGAAATTCAAAACCTCCAATAATGGTAGTTGGAACTTTTCCAATAGAATTGATGCTATGAACTTGAGATTGTTTCCTTGGAAAGTGTACCGTATGCTCATTACCATTAACATGAAAAGTGACATTGCCTTTGGTGCAATCAATAACAGCCCCTGCAGTATTCAAAAAGGGTCTACCAAGGATAATCGACATACTATCATCCTCGGGAATATCAAGAATAACAAAGTCCGTTAAGATAGTGACATTTGCAACCACAACAGGCATATCCTCACAAATACCGACAGGTATAGCAGTTGATTTACCAGCCATTTGCAAAGATATTTCAGTAGGTGTCAACTTACTCAAGTCAAGTCTACGATATAAAGAGAGAGGCATAACACTAACACCGGCTCCAAGATCACATAAAGCAGTTTTAACATAGTTTCTTTTAATGGAGCATGGTATAGTTGGTACCCCTAGATCTCCAAGTTTCTTTGGTATTCCACCCTTAAAGCTGTAATTAGCAAGCATGGTGGAAATTTCAGCTTCCGGTATCTTTCTTTTATTTGTAATGATATCCTTCATATACTTAGCATAAGGATTTAATTTAAGCATATCAGTTAAGCGCATACGTAAGAAAATAGGTCTAATCATTTCAGCAAAGCGCTCAAAATCCTCGTCATCCTTTGTCTTGGATGGTTTAGGAGGAAAGGGCATGGGTTTCTGAACCCATGGTTCTCTTTCTTTATCGTGCTTCCTAGCAACAAAATCTCTCTTATCATAACGTTGATTCTTTGATTGTGGGTTATCAAGATCAACAATAGGTTCAATTTCTACTTCATTATTTTTGCTAGGTTGAGCATCAACATGAACATTATCATTAACATTATCACTAGGTTCATGTTCATCACCTGATTGTGTTTCAGCATCAGAAACAGAAATATCATTGGGATTCTCAGGTGTGTCTACAACAGGTTCACTAGAAGCATGCAAAGTCCTATCGTTTTTCTTTTTCTTCTTTTTGGAAGAACTAGGTGCCTCTAAATTATTTCTCTAAGAATCCTGCTCGATTCTCTTAGGGTGGCCTTCAGGATACAAAGTTTCCTGAGTCATTCTACCAGTTCTAGTAGCCACTCTAACAGCAAAGTCAAATTCATCAAGCAACTCACTTTGAGCTTTAAGTACTTGTTCAGCTTGAGTAGTAACCATAGAAGCATATTTGCTAATGAGTTTAAGTTCACCTTTAACTCTAGCCATATAATCACTCAAGCGTCCTATCTCGAAAGCATTATTCTTTAATTCTCTACCAACATAAGCATTAAAACTTTCTTGTCTAGCCATAAAGTTATCAAATTCATCTAAGCATGGGCTATGAAATTTAGTAGAGGGAATTTCAACTTTATCATATCTATAGAGAAAATTTACCTTTACTACCTGTGTCAGGTTATCAAGACAATGTGGTTCATCAACAGGCGGTATATTAAGACCATGTATTTATTCAATAGGAGCTAAATTCTTAACATCTTCCGCTTTTATGCCTTTTTCTTTCATTGATTTCTTTGCCTCTTGCATATCTTCAGGACTGAGAAATAGAACATCTCTCTTCTTCGGAGTGGGTGTCGGTGTCAAAACCGGTGGATCTCGGGTAGGGGGTCCCGAACTATGCGTCTAGGCGGATGGTAACAGGAGACAAGGGACACGATGTTTTACCCAGGTTCGGGCCCTCTTGATGGAGGTAAAACCCTACGTCCTGCTTGATTAATATTGATGATGTGTGTTACAAGAGTGGATCTACCACGAGATCAAGGAGGCTAAACCCTAGAAGCTAGCCTATGGTATGATTGTTGTTCATCCTATGGACTACAGCCATCCGGTTTATATAGACACCGGAGAGGGCTAGGGTTACACAGAGTCGGTTACAAAGGTAGGAGATCTACATATCCGTATCGCCAAGCTTGCCTTCCACGCCAAGGAAAGTCCCATCCGGACACGGGACGAAGTCTTCAATCTTGTATCTTCATAGTCTTGGAGTCCGGCCGATGATGATAGTTCGGCTATCCGGACACCCCCTAGTCCGGAACTCCCTCAGTAGCCCCTGAACCAGGCTTCAATGACGATGAGTCCGGCGCACATATTGTCTTCGGCATTGCAAGGCGGGTTCCTCCTCCGAATAATTTATAGAAGATTGTGAACACCAGGATAGTGTCCGGCTCTGCAAAAATAAATTCCACGTACCACCGTAGAGAGAATAATATTACACAAGATCAATCTACTGACGTATTCTGCGGCGTGACGTCACACCACTTCCAAGCCTTTACTTAAATTGTTTTTATTGTTCCACCTCAGCGCGTTTAGCAAGGCGGTTTCCTTGGCACGTCTTGTCGAAGCAGAGACCGTGTTCCCCTTATTCTGGGATTCCCATCAATATGGACATGGGTAACCCAACCGCGCCATTGATTGTGATGCTTGGGAGATAAGCGAGTTTTACCAGGCCAGTGGGGACACGTGTTTTTGTCCGCCCATATAAGGGGATAAAGATCCAACCCTTTTACCTGCGCCTTCTTCCTCCTTGGCTTATCCATCTCCGCGAACTCGAGCTCTAGCACCCAAGTCCGCACTTCTCACCTCAACCTTCTCCAACTATGTCCGGAGCGGGAGGCAAGTGGATGGCCTCCTCCATCATGGAGGGGCAGATCCAGAAGCTGCGCGACGCCGGATACTTGTCCAGCGACATCGCGCACCGGCTCCCCGACCAGGGAGAGCTCATCCCCACCCCCAGGCCCCATGAGAGGGTAGTGTTTCTTCCCCATTTCCTCCGCGGACTGAGCTTCCCACTTCATCCCTTTGTCCGGGGGCTCATGTTCTACTACGGCCTAGATTTCCATGATCTGGCCCCGAATTTCATTCTCAACATCTCGGCATTTATCGTCGTGTGCGAGGCCTTCCTCTGCATCCAGCCCCACTTCGGCTTGTGGCTCAAGACCTTCAGTGTCAACCGAAGGTTTTGAAGGGCACCCAAGCGGAGTGCGGAGGCGCCATGGTGGGCAGGATGTCCCACGTTACGTGGCTGGAGGGCACTTTCGTGGAAACCATCAAGGGGTGGCAATCGGGGTGGTTCTACATCACCGAGCCGCGTGACCCTGATTGGGCAGCGACCCCCGAATTCAGATCCGGCATCCCTACACGGCTCACCTCCTAGAAAGAGAGTGGCCTGATCTGGGGGGATTCGGAGGAGCTGACCGGACTCCAAGCCTGTATCCAGAAGCTGGTGGACAAGAAGCTCAAGCTTGTCAATGTAGTCCAGGTCATGCTCATCCGCCGGATTCTCCCGTGCCAACGACGGGGTTTCAACATGTGGGAGTTCGATCCGGCGTAGCACCAGACCCTGAGTGGGCTCTTCGACACTACGTACGAAGATGTCTGGAAGGTGCTGTTCAAGGGCGCCGAAGCTCCCGCGTCCGCTACCGAAGATCATGGATTCCGCTCGCAGCATCCGGCTGATGAGGTAAGTGATTTTGCCACTTGTTTTCCATAGTTTGACTCTATGCGGGATCTAAACTCCCTTTACCTTTGACAGGACTGGCCAGCGAAGGCCGAACGGACTATCTGTCCGGCCCCATTGCCAGAGGACCCAGCGGACGCCCACCTAACGGGGCTGCTGGCTCCGGCACCCCATGTGGTGCCGGAGAAGAAGGCCAAGAAGAAGGACACGGGGACTCGGAAGAGTTCCCGTTTTCAGGTGCTATCGGATGATGAATCCGAGGCCGACTCCTCCCACCAAGGCGAGGAGGAGAAGAAGAAAGCCTCTCCCCCAGCGGGGGGAGGGAAGAAAAGGAAGGCCTCCCCAACAAGGGAGGCCGAAGGGTCCAAGATGGGAAAAACTCTTCCCTCGGACCGCTCCGCCAACGCCAGTGACAACGACGAGGACTGGCCTCCAAGGGCCAAGCCCCTGGCGAGATTGTAAGTATTCGGACTCCCGAATAACTTCAAGGTTTTTTCTTTTCGCCACATAATGTCTTTCTAATGCCACATACAACCCTGCAGTCCACCCAAGGATGATCTTCCCGTTTTGTCGAGCGAGTCCTTGGGTGCGTCGGATATGGATTCCCTTCCGACTGCCTCCACCCCCCGTGCCGCGGACGACGACGAGGTGGGATCCCAGGAAGGGACCTACCAGGAGGAGGAGGCCCCGGAGGTGTCATAGGACAACCTCCCGGACTTTGCACCGGACTCAGCCCCGGAGGCCACAGTGGCTCCGGAGTCCGGCGGGCGACCCCTTCGTAAGAAGGGCAAGACCGCGACGCCGGCTGCCTCCATCCAACCGGAGGTGCCGGATAATTTGCTGGAGGCGCTCAACGGCGCCTCCATCGAAGAGGAACACCGCACTGTTATGAGTGCGGTGATTCAGAAGGTTCAGCTCGCCAAGAGCGGGCTGACCGAAGCCTGCATCAGCCTTCTAACAGGCTTTGAGGTAAGGATTTCAATATATGTAAAATGGTACCGCATAGACAGTAGCCCCTGATGCTCGGTTCGGTGTTCGGACAGAAAAGCCGGACTAAGGATCTTTAGAAAGATAAACGCAGGAGTCATAAAAATATGTCAATATGGGATTGCAGGCTGTGCTGCTGACCTCCGCCGCACTGACTGCGGAGGTCAATACTTTGAAGGAAAACCATGAGCGGTCCGAGAACGAGCTCGGCCATGCCAAGAAGCAGCTCGAGGAAAAAGAAGGTGAGTAATACCTTATGAAAATTGTACCTTACAGAAAAGGATTTGGTTGCAAGAAAAATGACAAGGATAACATGGGTATTGCAGGGGCCACTAACGAGGTGGCGACCCTGAAGGAGGCGGTGGCCGCGGCTGAACGCAATGCGGCCGCGGAGCGCACCGAGCGAGAGAAGCAGGAGGCGCGGGTGGCGGAGGTACAGCAAGAGCTCCAGGATCTCGTGAAAAAACATGAGAGCTTGGAGCGTGACTCGAAGACTCGAGAGTCTGAGCTTGCAACGGCTCTTGAGAGTGCCAAAGCCGCTAAGGCCGAAGCCTACAAGGCCCTCCAAGAAATTGAGGCGGTGAAGAAAATAGCAGCGGGTAAGGCATTTTTCATGCAAAGTAAGCATGTGAGTGTTAATTACCTGTTGCTTACCCGAATTCGGAGCTCTCCAGGAGCATTCGCAGATCTTCCTTGCAGCGTGTCCGATGCTGCCGCATTCTAACGGGCCGAAGAGGGGAGCTCGACGGAGAAGGTCTTCTGCTCTCAGTATGCTGAGGCCGGACATCCGGTGCCCCTTAGCGACCAGCTGAAGCAGCTGATCGAGCTCCACAAGGCGGCCGAACAGGCCATGAAGGGCCTCATAGTTCCTCTATGGCCTAAGGAGGCCATGCCTGGGAGCTACTTCGGCCTAGTGCGGCGGCTGGTGGATGCGTGCCCGTGGGTTGAAGTCATCAAGCATTCCGCTTGTATTGAGGGTGCCCGCCGGGCCCTTGCCCGCGCAAAGGTGCACTGGGGCAAGATGGATGCCCAGAAGCTCGTGACGGACCCGCCACCAGAGGGCAAGGAGCATCGCACGCCCGAGATGTATTATAAGAGTGTGCTGAAGTGCGCCCGCACTATTGCGGGTGAGTGCTCCAAAGATGTAATATTTGAGTAGACTCGCATTTTGTTATCCTGTGCGCTGAAAACTTGGTTCATATGCGCTAAGCAACGCTTGTTAATTTAAAATATTACCTTCTGTGCGGCTGTTTATCAAATCTGAGAGATGCCCAGTCGTCGGCTTCAGCTCCCATGCCACGAGTGCTGGGGTGTTCGGGATAAATTTGAGCGCTCTTGTTCCCATTTTGGGTCCATCTAGGGAGGCGTTCAACACAGCGAACAAGGCAACCGAACTTATAATGCTTGAACACTCTCACTTAGCCATAGAATTCGATAATTTTAAATTTCGGCGAAGCCCCTAGTCTTCGGAAGGCCGAATTTGGGGCGCTATCCACGCCTTGGCCGGACAGTATCCGGCTCCTCGCTCTAAGCGGCATAAGTCTTTAAGGACTCGCAGAAAACCTCTCGAACAGCGACCAGCTCTCGCCTCATCATGACGGTCAATTTTAGCTTTCTCCACTTAGGCGTTAACCTAGCTCAACTGGGGCGCAATCGCAGTGGTTCTCCCAGTGCTACCTTAGCCGATATAACGGAATGCAAGGTACCAAAACATGGGAGCCGGGCAAACCCAACTATTAACCCAAGACATGATTCGGAGCCGATGCATATAGTGCTATAAGTTCGGGGTGCCGCACTTGTGAAAGTGTTCGGACTCATCACACCATAATGCGGGAAACATAAGCCCCTGGTGTATATTAGCCGTACCAAAGTGTACGATGCAATATGCCGTGAATGAACATATGTATGAAAAAGAAATGCAATTATAAGCAAAAAGGTGCTGCATTGTTTTATTCAATAAGTGCTGCTACGAATGCAGAACGATACAAATAGTGCGATAAGCAAGGTATGGGACTGTTAAACATGTCCCCCTCCAGGGGTAGGCTGCAGACTGGTGTATAAAAATGCTCATAATGGAGACCACCTGTATATTCGTTGTAGCCTTTATCCTTCCCTGGTTGTTGCATCGTGGGTTCGGCAGGTCTGCTGCCGGACAGGGCCTCTGACAAACGGAGTCCTGTGGGTAAAAAATAAAAGGTAAAAAGAAAAGAAAAAAGAACGACACACTTGAGAGCCCCTGGTGTGGTTGAGCCGCAGTCTGGGTTTATCGTGGTCGTGCCCCTCTCCCCATGCCCATGGTATCTTCAGAGCATAATGGTGTATGCGAAGGACCTGCTTTGACGTTTCGCAGGAGCTGGGGTTGGGGCCGCACTGCTATGCGTGCTCGGAACGTGCCAGGTGGTCTTGTTATAAGTTATTCCGGGCGCGCTTAGCTGTGTCCGGCCGCTTAACGGCCGGACTCGAGAATTGCCTTAAGAGGCTGCATTGCACTTCTGCCGCGAGAGCCGCTGTATATTCCTCCGTGCGGAGAGAACGTTCAGTGTTTCCGTTGACCGTGATGACTCCTCGAGGGCCTGGCATCTTGAGCTTGAGGTATGCGTAGTGCGGCACCGCGTTGAACTTTGCAATCGCGGTACGTCCGAGCAAGGCATGGTAGCCGCTGCGGAATGGGACTATATCAAAGATTAACTCCTCGCTTCGGAAGTTATCCGGGGATCCGAAGACCACTTCCAGTGTAATTGAGCCTGTAAAATTGGCTTCTACACCTGGTATGACGCCTTTAAAGGTCGTTTTGGTAGGTTTAATCCTTAAGGGGTCTATGCCCATTTTTCGCACTGTATCCTGGTAAAGCAGGTTTAGGCTACTGTCGCCGTCCATCAGGACTCTGGTTAGGTGAAATCCATCGACGATTGGGTCTAAGACCAATGCGGCGAATCCGCCGTGGCGGATGCTGGTGGGGTGGTCCCTTCGGTCAAAAGTGATCGGGCAGGAGGACCACGGATTGAACTTCGGGGAAACTGGCTCCATCGCGTAGACATCCCTGAGTGCACGCTTCCGCTCCCTTTTGGGTATGTGCGTTGCGTATATCATGTTCACCGTCCGCACCTGTGGGGGGAAACCCTTCTGTCCTCTATTGTTCGGCGGTTGGGTCTCGTCCTCGTCATCGCTATGCAGCCCCTTGTCATTGTTTTCGGCAATTAACTTGCCTGCCTGCTTGAATACCCAACAGTCCCTGTTGGTATGGTTAGCTGGCTTTTCGGGGGTGCCGTGTATCTGGCACAAGCGGTCGAGTATTCGGTCCAAATTGGACGGACCCGGAGTAGTTCGTTTGAATGGCTTTTTCCGCTGACCAGGTTTAGAGCCTCTGAATCCGGCATTAACTGTCGTATCCTAAATATTGTCGCCGTTAATGCGGCGTTTGTTTTTGTTACGACGCGGCCTGCCATTTCGGTCCTTGAAGTCCGGACTGCCAGAATTTTTGCTGAGGTTGTTGCTGCGTGCTAGCCAGCTGTCCTCACCCGCGCAGAAGCGGGTCATGAGTGATGTGAGGGCTGCCATGGATTTCGGCTTTTCCTGTCCCAGGTGCCGGACCAGCCATTCTTCGCGGATGTTATGCTTGAAGGCCGCGAGGGCCTCCGCATCCGGACAGTCGACGATTTGGTTTTTCTTGGTTAAGAACCGTGTCCAGAATTGCCTGGCCGATTCGTCTGGCTGCTGAATTATGTGGCTTAGGTCATCAGCGTCTGGTGGTCGCACATAAGTGCCCTGGAAGTTATCGAGGAATGCGGCTTCCAGGTCCTCCCAACTCCCAATTGATTCTGCTGGCAAGCTGTTGAGCCAATGCTGGGCTGGTCCTTTAAGCTTGAGGGGGAGGTATTTGATGGCGTGAAGATCGTCACCGCGGGCCATGTGGATGTGAAGGAGATAGTCTTCGATCCAAACCACGGGGTCTGTTGTGCCATCATAGGATTCAATATTGATGGGTTTAAACCCTTCGGGGATTTGATGATCCATTACTTCATCTGTGAAGCATAGTGGGTGTGCGGCGCCTCTGTACTGGGCGATATCACGACGGAGCTCAAGGGAGCTTGGTCTATTTTTTTCGGCCCGGCCGGACTTACTGTGTCCGGCGTGATGGTTGTCGTCACGTATCGTGGGACGCCCACGCAATCCATAGATCGATCTTGATTGTCTTGCCTTATCCTCCAATATATCTCGCAAGTCTGGAGTGTTCCCCTGTGGCCGTGTGCTTTTCAAGCGATGCCGGGGTACAGGTCTAGTAAAGGGCCTAGAGGCCTCTCTGTCGCGACCACGGGGTGGTCGGTCAGCTGTATTGTCTCTTGGTGATGCGGGTTCGTAAGCCTCCTCCTCTAATCGGGGGAGCAGCTTGCGTTTAGGGTAGCTTTTGGAGGGGCGTTCGAGCTCATGCTCTTCGGCCGCGAGGACTTCAGTCCATCTGTCGGCTAGCAGATCCTGATCAGCTCTAAGCTATTGCTGCTTTTTCTTGAGGCTGTTCGTCGTGGCCATAAGCCTGCGTTTAAAACGCTCTTGTTCGACGGGATCCTCAGGCACGACGAATTCGTCATCGTCGAGGCTCCCTTCGTCTCCGGAGGGAGGCGTATAATCCTCTGCCTCTTCTTCTGCCGCTCCTTCATAAGGGCTGGCATCTCCGTCCTCCTGCGCTGCATCTTGCTGGAGTGGGTTTTCTTCGGCACTGTCCGGTGTATTATTGTCTCCGGTGCCGGAGTCTTCATTCTTGCTATGGCGGGATTTAGAGCGGCACCGCTGACGCCGGCGCTTTGGCTGCTTTTTGGAGGGGTCATCCTCCTTTGTTCCTTCGCCATTCCCATCTTTTGGGATATCCACCATGTATATGTCATATGATGAGGTGGCTGTCCAGTGCCCCGTAGGCGCTGGTTCTTGGTCGTCTCCGGCATCATCGTCCATACCGTCGATGTCCTCGGAGTCGTAGTCTAGCATGTCGGTTAAATCGTCGACAGCGGCTACCAAGTGGGTGGTGGGTGGGCTTTGAATTTCTTCGTCATCCGCATCCCAACCGTCCTGACCACAGTCCGGCCAGGGCTCTCCTGATAACGAGAGATATTTTAGCGAACTCAAGATGTCGCTGAAAGGTGAGTGTTGAAAGATGTCCGCTGCGGTGAACTCCATGATCGGCGCCCAATCGGATTCGATCGGGGCGGGCACGGGAGGTTCGGAGTCCGGCGAGGAGTCCGGCACCTCGGAGTCACGAGCTTTATGAGGGACAGAGTCAGTGTTCGGCTCTATCGCCGTAGAGGTTGCAGCCCCCGAGGCGGTGCCTAGGCATCCGTCCTCGATCTGTGGAGCTGGCTCCGAATTGAAGATCGGAGCGGTTTCGAGTGCGGCCTCCAAGGTACTGTCCGGCTGCAGAGCTAAATCATGCTCGCCGCGACAGTGCGGCACGCTCGACTGTGGCTCGAATCCATCGAGGATCAAGTCCCCGCGGATGTCAGCTGTGAAGTTCAAACTTCCAAATCTGACCTGACGGCCAGGGGCGTAGCTTTCGATCTGCTCCAGTTGGCCAAGCGAATTGGCCCGCAGTGCAAAGCCGCCGAATATGAAGATCTGTCCGGGGAGAAAGGTCTCACCCTGGACTGCATCGTTGATGATGGTCGAAGAAGCCATCGAGCCTATCGGTGACGACACAGAGGAACTCTCAATGAAAGCACCAATGTCGGTGTCAAAACCGGCGGATCTCGGGTAGGGGGTCCCGAACTTTGCGTCTAGGCGGATGGTAACAGGAGACAAGGGACACGATGTTTTACCCAGGTTCGGGCCCTCTTGATGGAGGTAAAACCCTACGTCCTGCTTGATTAATATTGATGATGTGTGTTACAAGAGTGGATCTACCACGAGATCAAGGAGGCTAAACCCTAGAAGCTAGCCTATGGTATGATTGTTGTTCGTCCTATGGACTACAGCCATCCGGTTTATATAGACACCGGAGAGGGCTAGGGTTACACAGAGTCGGTTACAAAGGTAGGAGATCTACATATCCGTATCGCCAAGCTTGCCTTCCACGCCAAGGAAAGTCCCATCCGGACACGGGACGAAGTCTTCAATCTTGTATCTTCATAGTCTTGGAGTCCGGCCGATGATGATAGTTCGGCTATCCGGACACCCCCTAGTCCGGAACTCCCTCAGTGGGTTTAGTTATAGGCTCAGGAGTTGGCTCAATTGGTTCAGGAATTGCCTCAGGAATTGGCTCAGGAAGAGTCCAATTATTTTCATTAGTCAACATATTATTCAATAGTAATTCCGCTTCGTTGACTGTTCTTTCCCTGAAAACACAACCAACACAACTATCCAAGTAGTCCTTGGAAGCATCGTGAGTCCATTATAAAAGATATCAAGTATTTCATTTTTCTTAAGAGGATGATCAGGCAAAACATTAAGTAATCGGAGAAGCCTCCCCCAAGCTTGTAGGAGACTCTCTTCTTTGATTTGCACAAAATTATATATTTCCCGCAAGGCAGCTTGTTTCTTATGAGCAGGGAAATATTTAGCAGAGAAGTAATAAATCATATCCTGGGGACTATGCACACAACCAGGAGCAAGAGAATTAAACCAAGGCTTAGCATCACCCTTTAATGAGAACGGAAATATCTTAAGGATATAATAATAGCGAGACCTCTCATCATTAGTAAACAGGGTGGCTATATCATTCAACTTGGTAAGATGTGCCACAACAGTTTCATATTCAAGACCATAAAAAGGATCAGATTCAACTAAAGTAATAATCTCAGGATCAACAGAGAATTCATAATCCTTATCAGTAACACAGATAGGTGAAGTAGCAAAAGCAGGGTCAGGTTTCATTCTAGCATTAAGAGATTGCTGCTTCCATTTGGCTAATAACTTTTTAAGATCATATCTATCTTTGCAAGCAAAGATAGCTCTAGCAGCTTCCTCATCCATAACATAACACTCAGGAACAACAGGTAATTCATAATCAGGGGGAGAACTTTCTGAAGGAAATATGCCCTAGAGGCAATAATAAAGTTATTATTTATTTCCTTATATCATGAAAATGTTTATTATTCATGCTAGAATTGTATTAACTGGAAACATAATACATGTGTGAATACATAGACAAACATAGTGTCACTAGTATGCCTCTACTTGACTAGCTCGTGAATCAAAGATGGTTAAGTTTCCTAGCCATGGACAAAAGAGTTGTCATTTGATTAACGGGATCACATCATTAGGAGAATGATGTGATTGACTTGACTCATTCCGTTAGCTTAGCACTTGATCGTTTAGTATGTTGCTACTGCTTTCTTCATGACTTATACATGTTCCTGTGACTATGAGATTATGCAACTCCCGTTTACCGAAGGAACACTTTGTGTGCTACCAAACGTCACAACGTAACTGGGTGATTATAAAGGTGCTCTACAGGTGTCTCCAAAGGTACTTGTTGGGTTGGCGTATTTCGAGATTAGGATTTGTCACTCCGATTGTCGGAGAGGTATCTCTGGGCCCACCCGGTAATGCACATCACTATAAGCCTTGCAAGCATTGCAACTAATTAGTTAGTTGCGGGATGATGTATTACGGAACGAGTAAAGAGACTTGCCGGTAACGAGATTGAACTAGGTATTGAGATACCGACGATCGAATCTCGGGCAAGTAACATACCGATGACAAAGGGAACAACGTATGTTGTTATGCGGTTTGACCGATAAAGATCTTCGTAGAATATGTGGGAGCCAATATGAGCATCCAGGTTCCGCTATTGGTTATTGACCGGAAACGTGTTTCGGTCATGTCTACATTGTTCTCGAACCCGTAGGGTCCGCACGCTTAAGGTTTCGATGACAGTTATATTATGAGTTTATGAGTTTTGATGTACCGAAGGAGTTCGGAGTCCCGGATGAGATTGGGGACATGACGAGGAGTTTCGGAATGGTCAAGACATAAAGATCGATATATTGGACGACTATATTCGGAGTTCGGAAAGATTCCGAGTGATTCGGGTATTTTTCCGAGTGCCGAAGAGTTACGGGAATTCGCCGGGGAGTATATGGGCCTTATTGGGCCATACGGGAATAGAGGAGAGAGGCCAAAAGGAAGAAGGCCTGCGCCCCCCTGTGGTCCGAATTGGACAAGGGGCGCAGCCCCCTTTTCCTTCTTCCTCTCCTCCTCTTTCCCCTTCTCCCACTCCAACAAGGAAGGAGGGAGTCCTACTCCCGGTGGGAGTAGGACTCCCCTTGGTGCGCCCCCTCCTAGGCCGGCCGCCCCCTCCCCCTTACTCCTTTATATACGGGGGCAGGGGGCATCCCATGACACACAAGTTGATCTTCGTGATCGTTCCTTAGCCGTGTGCGGTGCCCCCCTCCACCATATTTCACCTCGGTCATATCGTAGCGGTGCTTAGGCGAAGCCCTGCAATGGTAGAACATCAAGATCGTCACCATGCCGTCATGCTGACGGAACTCTTCCCCGACACCCTACTGGATCGGAGTCCAGGGATCGTCATCGAGCTGAACGTGTGCTAGAACTCGGAGGTGCCGTAGTTTCGATGCTTGATCGGTCGAGCCATGAAAACATACGACTACATCAACCGCGTTGTTCTAACGCTTCCGCTTTCGGTCTACGAGGGTACGTGGACACACTCTCCCCTCTCGTTGTTATGCATCACCATGATCTTGCGTGTGCGTAGGAAATTTTTGAAATTACTACATTCCCCAACAGTGGCATCCGAGCCAGGTTTTATGCGTAGATGTTATATGCACGAGTAGAACACAAGTGTGTTGTGGGCGATACAAGTCATACTGCTTACCAGCATGTCATACTTTGGTTCGGCGGTATTGTTGGATGAAGCGGCCCGAACCGACATTACGCGTACGCTTACGTGAGACTGGTTTTACCGCCGTGCTTTGCACACAGGTGACTACCGGGTGTCAGTTTCTCCAACTTTAGTTGAACCGAGTGTGGCTACGCCCGGTCCTTGCGAAGGTTAAAACAACACTAACTTGACAAACTATCGTTGTGGTTTGGATGCGTAGGTAAGAACGGTTCTTGCTCAGCTCGTAGCAGCCACGTAAAATTTGCAACAACAAAGTAGAGGACGTCTAACTTGTTTTTGCAGGGCATGTTGTGATGTGATATGGTCAAGACGTGATGAGATATAAGTTGTTGTATGAGATGATCATGTTTTGTTGAAGTTATCGGCAACTGGCAGAAGCCCTATGGTTGTCTCTTTGTTGCATAAGATGCAAGTGCCAAATAATTGCTTTACTTTATCGCTATGCGATAGCAATAGTTGCAAGAGCAATAGTTGGCGAGACGACCATGTGACGACACATTGATATAGATCAAGATGATGAAGATCATGGTGTCGTGCCGGTAATGATAGAGATCATGATAGTACTTTGGAGATGGAGATCAAAGGCGCAAGATGATCATGGGCATATCATGTCACATATTTTGATTGCATATGATGTTTATCTGTTATACATCTTATTCTGTTTTGTTTGAGGGTAGCATTTTAAGACGATCTCACTCTAATTATCAAGAAGTGTTCTCCCTGAGTTTGCACCGTTGCGAAAGTTCTTCGTGCTGAGACACCACGTGATTATCGGGTGTGATAGGCTCTACGTTCAAATACAACGGGTGCAAAACAGTTGCACACACGAAATACTCAGGTTAAACTTGACGAGCCTAGCATATACAGATATGGCCTCGGAACACGGAGACCGAAAGGTCGAGCGTGAATCATATAGTAGATATGATCAACATAGTGATGTTCACCATTGAAAACTACTCCATCTCACGTGATGATCGGACATGGTTTAGTTGATTTGGATCACGTGATCACTTAGATGACTAGAGAGATGTATGTCTAAGTGGGAGTTCTTAAGTAATATGATTAATTGAACTTAAATTTATCATGAACTTAGTCCTGGTAGTATTTTACAAATTATGTTGTAGATCAATAGCTTGTGTTGTTGCTTTCATATGTTTATTTTGATATGTTCCTAGAGAAAATTGTGTTGAAAGATGTTAGTAGCAATGATGCGGATTGGATCCGTGATCTGAGGTTTATCCTCATTGCTGCACAGAAGAATTATGTCCTTAATGCACCGCTAGGTGACAGACCTATTGCAGGAGCAGATGCAGACGTTATGAACGTTTGGCTAACTCAATATGATGACTACTTGATAGTTTAGTGCACCATGCTTAACGGCTTAGAATCGGGACTTCAAAGACGTTTTGAACGTCATGCACCATATGAGATGTTCCAGGAGTTGAAGTTAATATTTCAAGCAAATACCCGAGTTGAGAGATATGAAGTCTCCAACAAGTTCTATGGCTAAAAGATGGAGGAGAATCGCTCAACTAGTGAGCATGTGCTCAGATTGTCTGGGTACTACAATCGCTTGAATCAAGTGGGAGTTAATCTTCCAGATAAGATAGTGATTGACAGAATTCTCTAGTCACCATCACCAAGTTAGTAGAACTTTGTGATGAACTATAGTATGCAAGGGATGAAGAAAACGATTCCCAAGCTCTTCGTGATGTTGAAATCGCCGAAGGTAGAAATCAAGAAAGAGCGTCAAGTGTTGATGGTTGACAAGATCACTAGTTTCAAGAAAAGGGCAAAGGGAAAGAAAGGGAACTTTAACTAGAATGACAAGCAAGTTGTCACTTCCACGAAGAAGCCCAAAGCTGAACCAAAGCCTGAAACTGAGTGCTTACACTGCAAAGGAAATGGTCACTGGAAATGGAAATACCCTGAATATTTGGTGGATAAGAAGGATGGCAAACTGAACAAGGGTATATTTGATATACAGGTTATTGATGTGTACCTTACTAGTGTTTATAGTAACCCCTGAGTATTTGATACTTGTTCGGTTGCTAAGATTAGTAACTCAAAATAGGAGTTACAGAATAAACAGAAACTAGTTGAGGGTGAAGTGACGATGTGTGTTGGAAGTGGTTCCAAGATTGATATGATCATCATCGCACACTCCCTATACTTTCAGGATTAGTGTTGAACCTAAATAAATGTTATTTGGCGTTTGCATTGAGCATGAATATGATTTGATCATGTTTATTGCAATACGGTTATTCATTTAAAATCAGAGAATAATTGTTGTTCTGTTTAAATGAATAAAACCTTTGATGGTCATACACCCAATGAAAATAGTTTGTTGGATCTCGATCGTAGTGATACACATATTAATAATATTGATGCCAAAAGATGCAAAGTTGATAATGATAGTGCAACTTATTTGTGGCACTGCCGTTTGGGTCATATCGGTGTAAAGCGCATGAAGAAACTCCATAAAGATGGATTTTTGGAATCTCTTGGTTATGAATCATTTGATGCTTGCGAACCGTGCCTTTTGGGCAAGATGACTAAAACTCCATTCTCCGGAACAATGGAATGAGCTAGTGACTTATTGGAAATAATACATACCGATGTATGCGGTCCAATGAGTGTTGATGCTCGTGGCGGGTATCGTTATTTTCTGACCTTCAGAAGATGAATTGAGCAGATATGAGTATATCTACTTAATGACGCACAAGTCTGAAACATTTGAAAAGTTCAAAGAATTTCAGAGTGAAGTGGAGAATCGTCGTAACAAGAAAATAAAGTTTCTGCAATTTGATCGCGGAGACAAATATTTGAGTTATGAGTTTGGTCTTCAATTAAAACAATGTGGAATAGTTTCACAAACTCATGCCACCTGGAACACCACAACTTAATGGTGTGTCCGAACGTCATAACAGTACTTTATTGGATATAGTGCAATCTATGATGTCTCTTACCGATTTACCACTATCGTTTTGGGGTTATGCATTAGAGATAGCTGCATTCACTTTAAATAGGGCACCATCAAAATCCATCAGACGACGCCTTATGAACTGTGGTTTGGCAAGAAACCAAAATTATCGTTTCTTAAAGTTTGGGGCTGCGATGCTTATGTGAAAAAAGTTTCAACCTGATAAGCTCGAACCCAAATCGGAGAAGTGCGTCTTCATACAATACCCAAAGGAAACTGTTGGGTACACCTTCTATCACAGATCCGAAGGCAAGATATTCGTTGCTAAGCTGGATCCTTTCTAGAGAAGGAGTTTCTCTCAAAAGAAGTGAGTGGGAGGAAAGTAGAACTTGATGAGGTAACTGTACTTACTCCCTTGTTGGAAAGTAGTTCATCACAAGAAACCGTTCTTGTGACAACTACACCAATCAGTGAGGAAGCTAATGATATTGATCATGAAACTTCAGATCAAGTTACTACCGAACCTCGTAGGTCAACTAGAGTAAGATCCGCACCAGAGTGGTACGGTAATCCTATTCTATAAGTCATGTTACTTGACCATGACAAACCTACGAACTATGAGGAAGCGATGATGAGCCCAGATTCCACGAAATGGCTTGAGGCCATGAAATCTGAGATGGGATCCATGTATGAGAACAAAGTGTGGACTTTGGTGGTGTTGCCCGATGATCGGCAAGCCATATTGTATAAATGGATCTTCAAGAGGAAGACATACGCTGATAGTAGTGTTACTATCTACAAAGCTCGACTTGTCGCAAAAAGTTTTTTTGACAAGTTCAAGGTGTTGAATACGATGAGATTTTCTCACTCGTATCGATGCTTAAGTCTGTCCGAATCATGTTAGCAATTGCTGCATTTTATGGTTATGAAATATGGCAAATGGATGTCAAATCTGCATTCCTGAATGGATTTCTAGAAGAAGAGTTGTATATCATGCAACCAGAAGGTTTTGTCGATCCAAAAGGTGCTAACAAAATGTGCAAGCTCCAGCGATCCATCAATGGATTGGTGCAAGAATCTCGGAGTTGGAATATATGCTTTGATGAATTGATCAACGGTTATGGTTTTATATAGACTCTTGGAAAGGCCTGTATTTACAAGAAAGTGAGTAGGAGATCTGTAGCATTTCTAATACTATATGTAGATGACATATTGTTGATTGGAAATGATATAGAAATTCTGGATATCATAAAAGGATACTTGAATAAGAGTTTTTCAAAGCAAGACCTCGGTGAAGCTGCTTACACATTGAGCACCAAGATCTATATAGATAGATCAAGACGCTTGATGAGATTTTTCAATGAGTACATACCTTGATAAGATTTTGAAGTAGTTCAAAATGGAACAGTCAAAGAAGGAGTTCTTGCCTGTGTTGCAAGGTGTGAAGTTGAGTAAGACTCAAAACCCGACCATGGCAGAAAATAGAAAGAGAATGAAAAGTCATTCCCTATGCCTCAGTCATAGGTTCTATAAAGTATGTTATGCTGTGTACCAAACCTATTGTATATCTGGATCAGTGTAATAGTAGATCACTGGACAGTGGTCAAGAATATCCTTAGTGAGGACTAAGGAGATGTTTCTCGATTATGGAGGTGATAAAAGAGTTCGTCGTAAAATTTACATCGGTGCAAACTTTTACACTAATCCAGATGACTCTAAGTCTCAATCTGGATACATATTGAAAGTGGGAGAAATTAGCTAGAGTAGCTCCGTGCAGAGCACTGAAGACATATAATATTTGCAAAATACATATGGCTCTGAATGTGACAGACCCGTTGACTAAACTTCTCTCACGAGCAAAACATGATCATACCTTAGTACTCTTTTGGGTGTTAATCACATAGCGATGTGAACTAGATTATTGACTCTAGTAAACCCTTTGGGTGTTGATCACATGACGATGTGAACTATTGGTATTAATCACATACAGATGTGAATATTGGTGTTGAATCACATGCTGATGTGAACTAGATTATTGACTCTAGTGCAAGTGGGAGACTGAAGGAAATATGCCCTAGAGGCAATAATAAAGTTATTATTTATTTCCTTATATAATGATAAATGTTTATTATTCATACTAGAATTGTATTAACCGGAAACATAATACATGTGTGAATACATAGACAAACATAGTGTCACTAGTATGCCTCTACTTGACTAGCTCGTGAATTAAAGATGGTTAAGTTTCCTAGCCATGGACAAAAGAGTTGTCATTTGATTAACGGGATCACATCATTAGGAGAATGCTGTGATTGACTTGACCCATTCCATTAGCTTAGCACTTGATCGTTTAGTATGTTGCTACTGCTTTCTTCATGACTTATACATGTTCCTGTGACTATGAGATTATGCAACTCCCGTTTACCGGAGGAACACTTTGTGTGCTACCAAACATCACAACGTAACTGGGTGATTATAAAGGTGCTCTACAGGTGTCTCCAAAGGTACTTGTTGGGTTGGCGTATTTCGTTATTAGGATTTGTCACTCTGATTGTCGGAGAGGTATCTCTGGGCCCACTCGGTAATGCACATCACTATAAGCCTTGCAAGCATTGCAACTAATTAGTTAGTTGCGGGATGATGTATTACGGAACGAGTAAAGAGACTTGCCGATAACGAGATTGAACTAGATATTGAGATACCGACGATCGAATCTCGGGCAAATAACATACCGATGACAAAGGAATAACGTATGTTGTTATGCGGTTTGACCGATAAAGATCTTCGTAGAATATGTGGGAGCCAATATGAGCATCCAGGTTCCGCTATTGGTTATTGACCGGAAACGTGTTTCGGTCATGTCTACATTATTCTCAAACCCGTAGGGTCCGCACGCTTAAGGTTTCGATGACAGTTATATTATGAGTTTATGCGTTTTGATGTACCGAAGGAGTTCGGACTCCCGGATGAGATCGGGGACATGACGAGGAGTCTCGAAATGGTCGAGACATAAAGATTGATATATTGGACGACTATATTCGGAGTTCGGAAAGGTTCCGAGTGATTCGGGTATTTTTCGGAGTGCCGGAGAGTTACGGGAATTCGCCGGGGAGTATATGGGCCTTATTGGGCCATACGGGAATAGAGGAGAGAGGCCAAAAGGAAGAAGACCTGCGCCCCCCCTCTGGTCCGAATTGGACAAGGGGCGCAGCCCCCTTTTCCTTCTTCCTCTCCCCCTCTTTCGCCTTCTCCTACTCCAACAAGGAAGGAGGGAGTCATACTCCCGGTGGGAGTAGGACTCCCCTTGGTGCGCCCCCTCCTAGGCCGCCCGCCCCCTCCCCCCTTGCTCCTTTATATACGGGGGCAGGGGGCACCCCATGACACATAAGTTGATCTTCGTGATCGTTCCTTAGCCGTGTGCAATGCCCCCCTCCATCATATTTCACCTCGGTCATATCGTAGCGGTGCTTAGGCGAAGCCCTACAACGGTAGAACATCAAGATCGGCACCATGCCGTCATGCTGACGGAACTCTTCCCCGACACCCTGCTGGATCGGAGTCCGGGGATCGTCATCGAGCTGAATGTGTGCTAGAACTCAGAGGTGCCGTAGTTTCGGTTCCGCTTTCGGTCTATGAGGGTACGTGGACACACTCTCCCCTCTCGTTGCTATGCATCACCATAATCTTGCGTGTGCGTAGGAAATTTTTGAAATTACTACGTTCCCCAACACTTTCATCATCACTGTCATTAATAATAGCATCTTCAATAATTTCATTCTCTCTAACCCTAGCAAGTTGTTCATCAAGAAATTTTTCTAATGGCAAAGTAGTATCACGCACAGAAGTAGTTTCATCATAAGTATCATGCATAGCAGAAGTGGCATCATCAATAACATGCGACATATCAGAATTCATAGCAGTAGCAGGTTTAGGTGTCGCAAGCTTACTAATAACGAAAGGAGAATCTAGTGCAGAGCTAGATGCCAGTTCCTTACCTCCCCTCGTACTTGAGGGCAAAATCTTGGTTCTTTTGTCTTTCAAATTCCTCATAGTGATCAACAGATATAAATCCCAAGTGACTCAAAGAATAGAGCTATGCTCCCCGGCAGTGGCGTCAGAAATTAGTCTTGATAACCCACAAGTGTAGGGATCGCAACAACTTTCGAGGGTAGAGTATTCAACCCAAATTTATTGATTCGACACAAGGGGAGCCAAAGAATATTCTCGAGTATTAGCAGTTGAGTTGTCAATTCAACCACACCTGGATAACTTAGTATCTGCAGCAAAGTATTTAGTAGCAAAGTAGTATGATAGTAAAGGTAACAGTGGCAAAAGTAAAGATAATAGTTTGTTAGTAATTGTAACAGTAGCAACGGAAAAGTAAATAAGCGAAGCACAATATGTGAAAAGCTCGTAGGCATTGGATCAGTGATGGATGATTATGTCGGATGCGATTCCTCATGTAATAGCTATAACATAGGGTGACACAGAACTAGCTCCACTTCGTCAATGTAATGTAGGCATGTATTCCGAATATAGTCATGCGTGCTTATGGAAAAGAACTTGCATGACATATTTTGTCCTACCCTCCCATGGCAGCGGGGTCCTAGTGGAAACTAAGGGATATTAAGGCCTCCTTTTAATAGAGAACCGGAACAAAGCATTAGCACATAGTGAATACATGAACTCCTCAAACTATGGTCATCACCGAGAGGTATCTTGATTATTGTCACTTCGGGGTTGTCGGATCATAACACATAATAGGTGACTATAGACTTGCAAGATAGGATCAAGAACTCACATATATATTCATGAAAACATAATAGGTTCAGATCTGAAATCATGGCACTCGGGCCCTAGTGACAAGCATTAAGCATAGCAAAGTCATAGCAACATCAATCTCAGAACATAGTGGATACTAGGGATCAAACCCTAACAAAACTAACTTGATTACATGGTACATCTCATCCAACCCATCACCGTCCAGCAAGCCTCCGATGAAATTACTCACGCACGGCAGTGAGCATCATGAAATTGGTGGTGGAGGATGGTTGATGATGACGACGGTGACGAGTCCCCCTCTCCGGAGCCCCGAACGGACTCCGGATCAGCCCTCCCAAGAGAGATTAGGGCTTGGCGGCGGCTCCGTATCGTAAAACGCGATGAAACTTTCTCTCTAATTTTTTTCTCCACGAAACGGAATATATGGAGTTGGAGTTGAGGTCGGTGGAGCATCAGGGGGCCCACGAGACAGGGGGCGCGCCCAGGGGGGAGGGCGCGCCCCCCACCCTCGTGGACTGGGTGTGGCCCCCCTGGTCTTGATTCTTTCGCCAGTATTTTTTATATTTTCCAAAACTTATCTCCGTGGATTTTCAGGACATTCCGAGAACTTTTGTTTTCTACACATAAAACAACATCATGGCAGTTTTGCTGAAAACAGCGTCAGTCCAGGTTAGTTTCATTCAAATCATGCAAGTTAGAGTCCAAAACAAGGGCAAAAGTGTTTGGAGAAGTAGATACGTTGGAGACGTATCAGTCATGTATATCTTTGCCAACTTAGCACTAGTGTAAGTGGTCTTCACTGGGATGAAATGAGCTACCATCGTCAAACGATCGACTACAACCCATATCGAGTCATAGCCTGAATGAGTCCTGGGCAATCCTGTGATAAATCCATGCCTAGATTATCCCACTTCCATTCGGGTATCGACAATGGCTGTAACAAACCTGCTGGCTTCACTCAGCAATATCTTTCTTCATTCCGGTCCACCAGAAATTGTCCTTCAAATCCAGATACATCTTGGTATTCCTGGGTGAATCGAATACGGCGAATCATGGGCCTCCTACATAATCAACTTCCTGATCTCGGGGTCATTAGGCACATATATGTGATCCTCAAACCATAAGGTATCGTGCTCATCCTCACGAAATCCTTTAGCCTTTCCTTTGCTCATCCTTTCCTTTATCTCCGCAATCTCTTTGTCAGTTTTCTGAGCTTCTCTGGTCTTATCCATCAGGGTAGACTGAATTTCCAATGCTGCTACATAACCTCTCAGAACTATTTCCAAACATAGCTCGCGAAGATCCTCTGCCAACTCCTTGGGTAACCCTCCGGTCATAAGTGTATTGACATGACTCTTGTGACTCAATGCATCGGCTACTATGTTAGCCTTTCCGGGATGATAGTGTAACTTCATACCATAATCCTTGATGAGCTCCAACCATCTCCTCTGCCTGAGATTCAACTCCTTCTGCGTGAAGATATACTTCAAACTCTTGTGATCCATGTACACCTCACAATGGTTTCTGATGAGAAAATGCCTCCATGTCTTCAACGCATGCACTATGGCTGCTAACTCCAAATCGTGCGTAGCATAATTCAACTCATGGGGTTTAAACTGTCATGAGGCATAGGAAACAACTCTCCCCTCCTGCATTAGCACTACTCCAAGTCCTCGACGAGAAGCGTCGCAATACACTTGATAATCCTTGCGTTGATCTGGGAGAATCAACATTGGGGCGGTAACTGAATGTTTCTTCAACTCCTGAAAACTGGCCTCACATTCCTCAGTCCATTTGAACTTGGTGTCCTTCTTCAACAACTCCATCATGGGCTTTGCAATCTTTGAGAAATTCTCAGTAAACCTCCTGTAATATCCTGCGAGTCCAAGAAAACTCCGGATCTCTCCAACTGACGTGGGTGCTTCCCAATTTGTCACAGTGACAACCATGGTGGGGTCTACTGCTATTCCTTCTCCGTATATCACATGTCCGGGGAATCCAACTTCCTTCAACCAAAACTCACACTTTCTAAACTTGGCGTATAGCTGATGTTCTCTGAGCTTCCCAAGTACCAAATGCAAATGCTCCTTATGCTCCTCTTCATTCTTCGAGTAGACCAGAATATCATCAATGAACACCACGACGAACTTATCCAAAAACTCCATAAACACCTTGTTCATCATGTTCATAAAATAGGCAGGCACGTTAGTCAGATCAAATGACATAACGGTATACTCATATAGCCCATACCTTGTGGTAAAAGCTGTCTTAGGTATATCCTGCCCTTGAATCTTCAGCTAGTGGTATCCTGATCGCAGATTGATCTTGGAAAATACGTTAGCTCCTTGCAACTGGTTGAACAAATCATTTATCATTGGCAGTGGGTACTTGTTCTTGATCCTCACTTCGTTCAACCCACGATAATCCACAACCATCCTCAACGATCCATCCTTCTTCTCCACTAGAAGCACTGGTAATCCCCAAGGTGACGAACTTGGGAGAATATAGCCTTTATCTAGTAACTCCTTAATCTACTTCTTAATTTCTTCCAAATCATTTGCGGGCATCCGATACGGCCTCTTAGATATTGGCCCTGTGCCTGGCAAAAGCTCAATAAAAAACTCAATGTCTCTATCCGGTGGCATGCCTGGCAACTCCTCTGGAAATACATTAGGGAAATCCTTCACCACTGGTACTTCCTCCTGTATAACTCCTGATAAGGAATTCACTTGAGTCCTCTTCGGCACATGTTGGGATACATACTTAATCCTTCTTCCTTCTGGAGTAGTGAGCAAAATCGACTTACTGGCGCAGTCAATGTTCCCTCCATACTTCGACAACCAATCCATGGCTAATATTACATACAGTCCTTGTGACTCCAATACTATTAGGTCTAAGGGGAACATGTAGTTACCAATCCTTAATGGTAACCGATCACACCATAGGCTAGCCATATACTCTGCTCCTGGCGAGGTTACTAACATGGGTGACCTAAGGTCTTGGGTTGGGAGGTTATACTTATCCACAAATCCCCTTGATATGTATGAATGCGATGCACCAGTATCAAAAAGAACGATGCATCTGGCTGCGCTTCAACCTCCTCCATGCTAACGTGGTTCACTTGTCCCCTGTTGAAAGGGTTGGGCTTCTTCCCAGAGCTTCCATTACCATATCCATTCTTTGCTTCAGAACACTCCGTGCCGTAATATCCATTCTTCCTGCACTTGAAACAAGTAATGTGACTTAGATCCCTCTTGGCAGGCGTTGCTGGGTTGGAACGGTTCTGACCGTTGCTTCCTCCATTCCCATTCCCATTCTTGGGGCCACTATGGTTATGCGAACTCCCTTCATTGGAATTATGGCCTCCATGGTTATGGTGAATGTGTCCTCCCGAGTTCGGGGTAAAACGGGGCCTCTGTTGAGCTCCTAAATTGTACTTCCCTTGTCCATACTTCCTCTTGCGGTTTTCTATCTGCTGCTGCTTCCCTTCAATCAAGAGCTCTATCTACCAACTCCTGGTAGTTGTTGAAGGTTGCCACCATCAACTGCATGCTCAGCTCATCATTCAGCCCTTCCAGAAACTTCTCCTGCTTAGCAGCATCTGTAGCGATGTCATCCAGGGCATAACGTGCTAACTTGCTAAAATCATCCACATACTGGCCCACTATGCGTCCTCCTTGGCGCAAGTTGCGAAACTCGCGCTTCTTCATGGCCATAGCTCATGCTGAAACATGGGCAGTGCGAAACGCCTGCTGAAACTGGTTCCATGTGACAGTATCGGTGGGGTAAGTGGCTGTGAAATTCTCCCACCATGATGCTGCGGGTCCATCAAGCTGATGTGCGGCAAATCGCACTCTCTCCGCATCTGTGCATCCTGTAGTGGTCAACTCCCTTCCAATCTTGCGGAGCCAATCATCTGCAATAATCGGCTAAGTGCTACTAGAGAACACCAACGGATTTATCCTTAGGAAATGGGCTAAGTGATCAACAGGTGGTGGTGGTGGTGGTGGATTGTTGTTGTTGTTGTTGTTGTTCCCCTAGTTCTGATTCTGAACTAGTATCTGCATCAAGGCATTTTGCTGCTGGATCAACTGAGTGAGCTCCGGCGGGAAAGCAAATCCATTGTCACGTCTCGGAGGCATCTGATGGGTTTAGAAAAGGTCAGTAAACAGAATAGAATGAGGTATAGAGGGAAAACACTACCCATATGCACATGAGACAAACACAATCATTATCACTTCAATCAATTGAAGCAAGGGCATACAAGCGGTCTAATTATCATTACAAAAGTGCTCGGACTATTCTATATACATGGGGGAATACTACTACTGATATGGTGGTCGACTAGAAGTTTTTAATCGGTAGAAGACTCCATGATATCTGCTCCAGCTTCATCAATATAGTCATCATCGCTATCATCGGGGCATGAGTCAGTGTCGTCGATGATGATGTAGTCCTTCGAACGAATGGAATCGTCGTCTTCTCCTCCTCGCGCAGGGTCTCCCATGAATACTCCTAGCTTCCTCGTCAGATCGTCATTCTTCTCCACGAGTATCATCATTTCCTCCTCATATCCGTCGCGTGTAGACTTGAGTTCTTCCTCTAGCTCCGTGATCCTGGTCATTGCTTTCTTCAGATCTATCATACCTGCGCACATCTGGTTCTCCTGGCGTCGACTGTGCTGATTTAACTCCTGGATGAAAGCTGCAATGGACCTATCCCTCCTGGTGCTGATATCTCCCATTGCTCATATCGGTGCCCACAAATCTGATAGATAGTATCCTTCAAATCCTTGTGGTAAACTTCTCCAATGCGTCCCATGGTGATGTGGGCTGCCATGCTCTTTCCTAGACTCCAGGTTGGTGCATCAAAGGAAAACTCTATGGGCTCAGTGTCTGGCATGAACGTGCTTCCTGGAACTTGAACTCGAATCATCCAACGCTCCTCTTCTCGTAAAGTGGCGATGTAGGTCCCGGTGAAGCTTGGTATTCCGATGTTCAGGTACCTAGTGACTTCCTTCAAGTGTCGTCCAAAAGGTGTATCTTCATCTGGTTGTGTGAACTTGTTCCTTGTATCCGACAACCTATAGAGTAGAAAAGGGAGAGGAGTCAGAAATGAGAAGAGAGAAGAGTGACCTATGGTTTTAGCTTAGTGGTCGTGTCCTACAGTCAGCTTGTGCTCTGATACCATCTTGTAGCAACCAGACCTCAAACAGTCTAGTCTCTGTGCATTAGTGTCATCCCTGGATCGGTATGGCTGACACGCACAATACTTGAGGATTTATAACAGAGATTCAATTACACACTTATTACATCAAATGTCTCAAAAGAGAACTTATTACAATAATATGGCTTAAGGCCATCTAAAAACGATAACAGCGAAAGGCTTGGAAGATAAAGCGAGTCCATCAACTCCAACGGCATAGCTGAGTGAAAGACAACGCCTATGGCACCTTACTCGTCGTTTGAAAAGTCTGCAACATGAAATGTTGCAGTCCAAAACGGGTCAGCACATGGAATATGCTGGCAATGTAACACATAGAGTAATGAACAGAATAAATGCTATCACTACATGCATATATAGCTGGTGGAAAGCTCTATGATTACAGTTTTGCATAAAGCCAATTTTTCCCTACAACAAAGGAATAAATTTTTAGTTAACTATCATGGTGGTTGTTAAACATTGAGAAGGTTCCTCCAACTCAATCCAATCAAACATCATCATTAAACTCAATCAAATTAATTTAGAGTGATGAGATCAACATGATAATCCAAGAACCAGATACTCAAGATGTCCATAACCGGGGACACGGCTAACCATGATTAGTTTGTACACTCCGCAGAGGTTTGCGCACTTTTCCCGACAAGACTCGATCTCCTCTGTTGAATTTCTCGCACTACATGATGTTTGAGAAACGGATGACCGAGACACAACCTTTCTGAAGCATTAACTCTCTACTCCGGGTAGACAGTACCACCTACAACCCTCTACATATGCTAGTCTACCTCTTCAAGAGCTCATGTAACTTACTCAACTATGCCAGAGCCCATAATGGTTTGTGGCTGCACACGGAAGTTTCTAGCATGAATAATCTTATGATCCCTTTGAGCCTGGCTGGCGAACCGTAGGATGATCACACGGGTAGTCTGGGATATCCTAGGACAACACTGGATTCTCCAGGTGCCCTGACAACCACTGGGTACTCCAGGGTGCCTCAAGCAATCCACCCAGATGTGTATTTAAGTAGCCACCTTAAGTTAACCATTAATTATCAATACTCACATCTATCATGGATACACTCACCCAAACCACGTCTACCAGCATAGCAATATAAGCATAACGTAGAAGTAACTCCCAAAGGTTTGATAATAAAAGGGCAATAGATTCTACCTCATCATCTACTTCTCAAAACCCACGTGTTAATCAGATCCTAACCATGCAATGTTTGAGGGTTGATCTAATGCAATAAAACTGGGTACTAAAGAGGTATGATCAAAGTGTTACTTGCCTTGCTTATGATCCACGAAACCTAGAGACTCGTAGTAGCACGCTTCGCACTCCGGGTACTATATCGCAAACAAACAAAGCACACAATAAGAACTCAACTAGAAGCACGGGTAAAACTCAAATAAGAGATCTACCCAGAAAGTTCAACTGGAGAACTCCGGTTTGCAAAAAGAATCAAATCAAACGGAGCAACGAAGCTCAAATTGTGAAAGAAATAAGATCCGTTTACTAATCTAGACTAAAGTCAAATTTTACAGTACGAAAATCTTTTTCAAGTTGACTAAACATAAAGAGGGCTCCGATACGAAGACCTAGGCGCTTGAATCGCCTGATTGCGACAAACGAGCGAAAAGATAAACTAAAACGAAGATCAGGGCAGAAATCACGACCGAAAATAATCGCGGAAAACCCTGGAAAGAGAAAAACTGACGAACAGGCTAACGAACGAACGTTCGCTGTCTGCGGCTAATGGATGAACAGTGTTCGTTAAAACGAACGTAGGGATGAATGTCTACTATTTAACTAAACTGGGAAAAAACATAAAACCTATCTAAAAAAACCTAGGGTTTTCGAAAAAAACGAACGATTTTCTTGGATAAACCAGCAGCGGCGGCGAGATCGGCGGCGGCTCCTCCGGCGATGGCGATCGGCGGCGGAACGGGCGGCGGTGGTTGGCGTCGGCGGCGGCGGCTCCTCAGCACGGAGGCGGCGGCAAGAGGCGGCGGCGGCGCTAGGGCTCGGTGCGGCGGGGCGGGCTGGCGGGGTTGGCGGCTCGGGCCTCGGCCTTATAAGAGGCCGGCCAGGTCGGAGTCCGGGGCGGACACGGCCCGGTAGGTCGGTTGACTTTTTTAAAAAAATATTCCGACACGCAGAAAAACAAATAAAAGAAATACTAAACGGACTCCAAAAATCCTGAAATAAATTTTCCCGTCCTCTAAAAATATGGCAGACAAGGTGAACATTTACTTGGGCCTCTAGTGCAATTTTGAAAAACACACTTTTTTCTAATTCAAATAAAATAGCAATAAAACTCTGAATAAAATTCTTATTTGATTTTAATATTTATCCTCCAATATTTCTTTATTTTGGAGAAGTCATTTTATCCCCTCTCTTTTATTTTCATATAAGAAATATTTGAAGAGAAAAATAATTAAAACCAAATGATCCTCTTTTCATAATTCGAGAAAAACTCGAATATGAAAATAACGAAATCCCCAACTCTCTCAGTGGATCCTTGAGTTGCGTATAATTTCTAGGATCAACCAAAAATGCAATAAAATATGATATGCAATGATGATCTAATGTATAACGTTCCAAATTGAAAATTTGGGATGTTACATGTTGCTTGCGGCGGCGGGAGGAGGCGGCGCGGCGGGGTTGGGAGGAGGCAACGGGGGTGACACGCTATTTAAAGGCCTCCGGGGCGGGGCGGCCTCGGGACGCAGTCCCGGTCGGCGATGACGGTGCGGTAGTGTCCCGACCGGACTCGGCGGGTGGCGGAGGTGGTGGCGCGATCGGGCCGGCCTGGCTCGGCTGGGCCTTCGGCCCCGTTGGGCGACGAACGTTTTTTTAAATTAATTTTGCCTAAAGAAAAAAAAAATCCTAAAAAATATTCTTAAAATGCCAACAACAATTTTGACCGTCTAAATAAAATATTTAGAAGAAAGTGAACATTTTTCTGGCCTAAAAATTGCAAATTTTCAAAAATGCATATTTTCTAATTCAAATAAAATAGCAAATAAAATCATAATTTGATTTTAAAATTTGTTCTCCAATATTTCTCTTAATTTTAAGAAGTCATATTATCTTCTCATTTATTTTTAATATTGGAATAATTGGAGATAAAAATAATAAAATCAAAAAGATCTTTTCTTCAAATTTGAAATAAATTCAAATATGACTTTTGTGAAACCTCCAACTCTTTCCTTGGGTCCTTGAGTTACTTAAGATTTCTAGGATCACAACAAAATGCAAGAATAAATATGACATGCATATGATGATCTATGTATAACATCCAAATTGAAAATTGAGATGTTACCTCAAATCCACAAGCCAAAGCGTTCACGAGGAGCATGTGTCCCTTTGGTGTACCCGCAATAAATTAGTCGTCGAACGAGTGATTCCGTCCCGTGTGACTGATGTGATCTACAAAATGTGTGGCTTCTTGCAGCTTTGGAGACCGCTTAGTAAGCGGAGCGATCGAGCCGTCATTGACAACATCATGGCGGGTCTTCGTGCCTCGGCGGCGTCTTTTGCTCCTCCCCCGCCACCTCCCCCGCCCCCTCCTGAGCCAGATTAGCGTCTCCTAGTACTCTTTTTTGGGGCTTGTCTTGCTGTGCCCCCAGCATAATTCTATGACTTATTGTACTTGTAACTTGGTGTTGGATGCTTGATTGCTTGGTGGTATGCTTTATAATATAAAGTGGAGAAAAACCCTTTTTCGTCAAGAGGAGCATGTCACGACCCTTTTATATAAGGGCCTACATGGGTCGTGGCATGTCAGCCTTTTTATGGCCGGGACCTGGCACCCATATGGTCAGGTTTGTCGGGGAGATGACTATATTGCTTAGGAATTATTTCTGCAGAGTTTGTTTAATTTATAGGATATAAAAAAGTATAGATTTTTTTTTTTTTGCATGGTATTCCACATGAGTACTCTTCCTCCTAACCTTTAGGAAAAACCTTAACGGGCAGAAAGCTCAGTTCCCTGTAGACTGGTTTCATTGTTTTCCTCGTCTCTGACATCTGATTTCCGCGTCAGAAGGCAAGGGATCACAGAGTTGCGTGGGAGTTTAATTAGATTTTGTTAAGTTTCACTGTCCTTATGTCGTTCTCGGGGCGCTGGTTCCAACATCTACATGGGACGCACAAGA
The DNA here is from genome assembly GCF_002162155.2 of Triticum dicoccoides. Classification (NCBI taxonomy): domain Eukaryota; kingdom Viridiplantae; phylum Streptophyta; class Magnoliopsida; order Poales; family Poaceae; genus Triticum; species Triticum dicoccoides. Next base: position 171,140,957 of record NC_041393.1, on the reverse strand, counting down.
GTTAGTTTCAAAAAAATTGAGCAAACTATGTACATTGTAATTTATTATTTATTTGAACCGTGCAGAAGGAGTGCATATAAATATTATAGTAGTACGAGATAAGAAGTACAATGTCTTAACTAAAGATAGGAAAAAAATCCCCAGCAACATACACGCAAAGTGGGAAAGAATGCAAACCAACTAGACGAAACAACCAAGACTCAAGGGCACACACATACACCCATGCGACCATGCACGACCTAGACCGCAAGGTGATCTAGGCACCTAGTATTGGCACGACGCCATTGGCGCAGGTCACATTTAATCTGTTCAACCAGCCGATCAATGGAAGTGACGACACTGTGAAAATTCCTCTTATGTAGTACTATTTGTGTGTCATTGCTTTTAAGTTATGTATGACCCAAAAATTCGTTGGTGCTCCCGGGAGCGCGCGCTCCTGCACGTGAAAAAATTCCAAACAAAAATTTGACGCATACATCTCGATATTATATGTGTGCACGCCAAGTTTCGGAGAAAACCGATATTTTTTGTGGCTTGTGTAAAAAAGACAAAAGGATGTCTTGTGAAAAGTATTTTTTTAACATCAAATTTTGTTTTTTTTCACATGCGACATATAGGTTGTCGGTTTTTCGCGAAATGACTTTGTGAGCATGTACAGTATCAAGATGTATGTCCCAAGTTTTTGTTTGGAATTTTTTGACATTTCAAAATATGTTGAAAACACATTTTAAAAACCAGGAGCACGTGCTCCCATGTGCCAAAACGCCACTCTCGTATGAGACCTTGCTATATGCTTGTGAGATTATGGCTATGCTTCTTTGTCATATGTTATATTGTTGTTATTATATGCCCTATCACACAAACCACTTGTTGTCATTTTGAGATGGCTATGTGTTATATTTGTATTTTTAGTCATCTCATATGTCACAAGTTGTTGCAGAAGTGAAACTCATTTTGTGCATCCATGTTCACTTTTGCACCTCTCTGGTTTCTAAAGCTTTAGTCAAAGCGTTGATCATATTTTGTACATTTTTTATTCAAATGCAAATAATTTTTTTATGTGTGCACAAATGTAGGGGCCTAAACCTAAACATCCAGAACCCATGCTAAGATTATCATAGTACCCTTTATTATATTGATCTATTCATATTGTCATCAACCACCAAAGAAGGAAGACTAAAAGACATTCGTCCCGGGGATTTTAGTGTTAATGAAAATAGTTATTATACGTCTAACTATGTTGTGCTTTCAGATTACATGTGATTGGAAATGAAACGTAATGTCGGTCGACAACCCTCCTAAGCTAAAGGGATAAAGAAGATGGCACATCAAAATATACCGATGATTGCTCATTTTGAGTCGTAGGTATGTCGTACTGTTAAGAGGGGATACACCATGAATCATGTATGGGAATCACTGAACAAAACTAAGCCATATACACCCACATCCCACGTGAGAAAGAGCACCGTGTTTTTCACCTTTTATGCTGTTGTTCTTGCTGGTATGACCAAGTTAGACTATGTGACATGTGAGAGGTTCCGACTTATGGTCCGACATGTGGTCCAACTTTGTTTAGGGTCTTGTATCAAGTCTAATACCATGTTGAACACCAGGTCAGATATGCCGACAAGTCGGAATATTTGACGTAGGTTAGACTATCTGACTTCTCTGCGCAGCAAACAATAACAGGTAGAAAGCTAGTGGATCTATATAAGCCACCCTTCTTCTTTAAAGGCGGGTGACGACTCTATTCCTCTTACCTCCATTGATCCAATGCTCAAACCTTTAATCTCTCTCTCTCTCTCTCTCTCTCTCTCTCTCTCTCTCTCTCTCTCTCTCTCTCTAGCCACTCAATCCATCTGAGCAAGAGGAACACCCGATCAACCAATCCACAAAAGCAAAACTCAATTTCGTTGATTCCCCACAAGATCCTAGCACATCTTGTTACTCTTGGGTTTGTGGAGAACTCTAGATAGTTTGTGTTACCCGGGGACTATCGATTTATGTGGTCGTGCCCCAGGCTTGCATGTGAGGGTTTGGGGCTCGCCACAAGAGCTATCCCTAGTGAGAGGAAACTTGGGCATCCGTTGACCAAGGTTCTTAGAGACATAAGGTGAGACATCCGTTGTTGTGGGTGCATCCTTTTTTCCCACATCTCCAATGAAAATTAGCACACCTCCAAATGTTTGAACTTCAGTCTACATCTTCGTCTCCATCACTCTCGGTTGTCTCTTAACACTAACTTTACTTTGTGTTATTACTTGTTTGTTTGTTGCCTTGTGTAGCTTGTTAACTTGTTGTAACACATTATGTATGATGTATCATTTTGTTGCAGATACAAAGAACTCAATAACCTCTAAAATCAACTAGAAAAAGATTAAATTTGATAATCGTCTATTCATCCCCTATAGCCAACTTCTCGGGTATCTTTGAACCTTCAATTGGTATGAGAGCAAGCTTCCTCCCTCCCTTCCTCCCTCCCTCTCAAACTGAGAGAGTTCGAGAGAGAGGGGGAAGGGGGTGCCATCTATTGTGCAACAAGTTAACAACAACAATGGGTCAACGACGTGTGCGAAAGGGCCGTCACAAAGAGCCCACTAAAGCACTGCATTATAAAAATAAAATATATTGAAATCATAATAACACAAGTGGTGTAACAAAGCGCGCCTAATCTTTCTTCCATTGTTATAACATGGACCTTCTGTTCACACACCACAAAGTAAAGCTATGGAAACAAAGTTATTTGTTTCAAGAATACTTTACAGAAGATTTGTACTTGAATCCTTAATTCTTGCCGAACTCCTTGATGAAGCTGATAAGCCGTTGGAACTCCGTCGCCGACGAGCCTCCCTCCGCGACGTCCCGCCTCACCTCCTGCGACAGCACTTGAGCCGACATCCTTAGCTGGCCGGACTCCATGGCCTGCCTCACCATCCCCTCCACGACGGCCCTCTCGCACACGTCCTTCATGTCCAGCCCCGTCCCCCATACTGCGCCGACGAACCGGCTGTTGATGTGCTGGTCCGCGAAGAACGGCCAGCACACCAGCGGTACGCCCTCGGTGATCCCCTCCAGCGTCGAGTTCCACCCGGCGTGAGTCAGGAAGCAGCCCACGGTGCGGTGTCTCAACACGTCTCGCTGCGGCGCCCAGTCCACGACACGCGCCTTGCCGTTCCCCGCCGCGTCGACGGCTTCCTGGAGGACGGCGCTCTGGCTTGCCCCGACCATGTCCGGCCGGAGCACCCACAGGAACGCGTAGCCGGAGCCGACAAGCCCGGACAGGAACTCGGTGAACTGCTCGAGCGAAATGACGGCCAGGCTGCCCAAGCTCACGTACACCACGGACCGGTCCGCCTGACCGTCCAGCCACGCCATACACCCGTCGTCCTCGCGCCACAAACTGGCGGCCGGCGCCGGCGCCGCCGAGACGGCGTGGAGAGGGCCTATGGCGAAGACGTCGCGCATATGCAGCGCGATGTGCGCGAGCGCCGACCGCTCCAGTGACGCCGCCGTGTTGAATATGAGCGCCCGAGCATTGCAGCTGTGAGCGGTGTAGCCCACCAGAATCTGCAGCAAAGGGTCGACGTCGTCGGTCTTGGCCCGACGGCGGCAAGAGTTTGGAAGATCTCGTCGCCGCAGGAAATCCTCCATCCCCGGGACGCTACGGACCGGCTCATCGAGGTCGGCGCCTACAGGGATGGGAACCTCGCCGAGCTCCACGAGCCTGGGCACGGAGAGGTAAGCCAAGAAGCTGCACGCGCTCGCCGTGCGGAAAGCGAGCGCCGGCACGCCGAGCTCCTCCGCGACATCGATGGCGAACGGCAGTAAACCGTCGGCCACGACGCACGACAGCGCTGGGAACCCGCCGTCGGCCGCGGGGGACAGCGCCGAGGCGAGGAGCGCACGGTACGCAGCAGGGCCCGTCGTCATCAGTGACTTGGCGACATCCTTGAGGTCGCCCACGGAGCGGGGGTGGTCGACGGGGAGGCCGTCCGGCAAGGACACGAAGCGGAGGCGTGGCGTCGCGACGGCCTCGGCGTGGTGAGCACGGCGGAGATTGTGCTCCGTGTGAACGAATGTGACGTGGAGACCGGCGTCGAGGAGCCCCGCGGCGAAATGAAGCATCGAGTTGATGTGGCCCTGCAGCGGCCACGGGAACACCAGAACGTGCGCCGGCGCCATTTCCGTCACGCCGCCGGTCGCTTCCTCTCGCCGGCTAGGGATTCTCTGGAGTCTCTGAATTGGGTATACTTTTCCTCTGCGTGAGTACACTACATGAAGTCCAACTTTGAGGAGCAGTTTTAAAATCGATGGCGTCGTCCTCGCGTGAGATAAGAAAATGATGCTCTACTAGTGGAACCTGCTAGCATTAGCTTGCGTGATGGATTGGTGGCGAGGATCTTGATCCGATTTTCTGCTCTACTTTAAGCACACTCTGCGTGTGCATCATCAGAGCTTTAACGTGCACCTATCAGCTGTACTCCCTCCGGTCCTTCGCATATAAGATTTGTCTAAACTCAATCCTCGTAAAGTTTGACCGGCTTTATAGAAAAAATATCAACATTTACAATATGAAAACAACATCAGTAGATGTGTCATGACTTAAGTTTCATATTGTATAACTTTAACATGGTAGATGTTGATATTTTTTCATATAAATATGGTCAAACTTTATGAAGTTTGACTTACAGACAATTCTTATATGCAGAGTAAAAAGAACTGGAGGGAATACTTTTTGCCTTTTTACAGCTTTTTTTTATCGGTTGGCGATGTCGTTTCACTCCGGACGTCCGTTGAAAGCCTCAAACTCGCGCTCCTGGTATGGCATCTTTGGAGCACACTATTGGCCGCCAAAAGATCGTGGCTAAGATGGATCAAAGAGGGTGACGCGAATCCTAAGCTTTTTAAGCAGTGGCCAATCACCAATGGTAGGAGATCGAAGAATTATATCCCTCGATTCAAACATGGTGATGAAATTATCGACATGCGGTGCCCCCATGTGTGGTTTTGATAATTGATGACATTCTCTATGGACTAATGATTGCATTGAGTTATATTTGAAGGATTTGTCCATAGGCTTTTCTTGAAGTCCATGTGTTGGTTTTAAAGAGTTTATGAGTTGACCAAGGTGCTATTAAGGAATTATCCAAAGATTGGTCATGTGAGTGTTGAGCTTATTGCAAGCATGTCTTGAAGAAGGAGCTTGGGTGATCATTCATGTCTACCTCAAGACATTATCCGAATGAAGAGAGTTGGAAAGATTCAACACACAAAGCGTACAAGATGTACCGAGGGATCATGTGATCCCATGGTATGGTAAGCATTTTCCATTGCGCTTTGTGTGCTAACCCATGGTATTCGTGAGAGTTCATTGTGGGGTTAGGTTGCGGTGTGCAAGTTCAAGTGGAGCATCACGAAGAGATCAAATGCTTGAAGCTTGCCGTCCATTGTGGCGACAATGGACTTGTGAAGATGTGCGAAAGAGTGGCTCACCCATAGTGGAGTATGGGGGAGCAATCAATTAGTCTTCATCGAGCCACCGCAATCAAGAAAGGTGGTCCAACTTGAGGGAGCCGAGATCGTCATCATCTAACTCAAGTGGACCATGTGCAAGGCAAAGGTTTGCCCTTGATAGGTTTTCTATTTTACCGGTCTCATGGTGTTAGTTGGGAGACCGGGTTATAAGATCGATTGCTGTACTATCAAGGGGGGCTCTCGATGAGTAGCTTGATCGTATCATTCGCAGAGAGCTCAAACCATTGCATCCTTGCATCATCTTTCTATGTTCTTGTTTGGTTTTCTCCTAGTGAGATTTGGAGCTTATGGTCATCTTCTTGACAAGCTCGAGTTCATCAAAAACGGAGTTCACATGCTTCTTCTATTGCGTTTTCGGTGTTGGAGGTTTTACCGGTCTTATTCTAGGAAGGGTTCTCACCATTTTCTTATGGGCCTTTTCTAATTTTCTTCTTTTTGTTTTTTCTATCAAGATTGTGTTAGCCCTTGTCGCTAGCTTTCCAACAAACTTGGTCTCGTTGAATTCGGAGTCCGTTTGCAGAAGTTGTGTCAGTGTTTGGTGTCCTTATAAAAGCTGCAGCGGTACTACCGCTTGTGGGAGCGGTACTACCGCTTGGAGGGGATGTAATTTTGTACTACCGCTCCTGGGAGCGGTACTACAGCTTGGAGCGGTACTACCGCGGCTACTTCCATGGCTACTTCCGCTCCGTACCAAAAACTCGTCACAAGTCCAGCGGTGGTAGGCACGGATGTATTTTTTTTAGTACCGCTCGCAACCAGTAGTACCGCTACCCTTTGAGGTAGTACCGCTACCCCTAGCGGTAGTATCGTGAGGTCGAGCGGTAGTACCGCTTTGTGTGGGCTGTGAGCATAACGGTTGGATTTTTCCCCACCTATAAAAGGGGGTCTTCTTCCCCAATGAAACTCATCCTTTGAGCTCATGTTCTTCCCCATTGTTGACCTTCTTGGAGCTTGCTAACTCTCAATCCCTCCATGGATTCTTGCTAGTTTTTGAGGGAAAAGAGATAGGAGATCTAGATCCACATTTCCACCAATCACTTTCTCCTCTATGTGAGGGGAACCCCTTGGATCTAGATCTTGGAGTTCTTGGTGTTCTCCTTCTTGTTCTTCCTCTCACTTTCCTCCCGAGCATTAGTTGCTTTGGTGGGTTTTGAGAGAGAAGGACTTGGGCATTCCGTGTGCCATTTCCATTGCATTTTTGCATCGGTTTGAGTTCTCCACGGTGATACGTGGAAGTTACAAGTTGAGAAGCTTATTACTCTTGGGTGCTTGGTACCCTTGAGCTTGTTCCTCTTGGGTGCTTGGGCGCCCTAGACGGTAGGTGGTGTTCGGAGATCAATCATTCTGGTGTAAAGCTCCGGCCAAGCGTCAGGGTCTCCAATTAGGTTGTGGAGATCGCCTCGAGCAATTTCACGGGTATCGGTGACCGCCCTCAAGGGTTGCCAAAGTGTACGGGTTTAGTGACCGCCCCCAAGGGTTGCCATTTGTACGGGTTCAATGACCGCCCTCAAGGGTCCCTTAGTGGAATCAAGGCATCTTGCATTGTGCGAGGGCGTGAGGAGATTACGGTGGCCCTAGTGGCTTCTTGGGGAGCATTGTGCCTCCACACCTCTCCAAACGGAGATTAGCATCCGCAAGGCTGTGAACTTCGGGATACATCGTTGTCTCCGCATGCCTCAGTTATCTCTTACCCGAGCCCTTTACTTATGCACCTTACTTTCTGATAGCCATATTGTTTCTTATCATATATCTTTCTATCACCTATTAGTTTATCTTTCTTAGCTTAAGTTGTTGGTGCACATAGGTGAGCCTAGTTGTTGTAGGTTTTGTGCTTGACAAATTAACCACTAGGTTTATTCCGCATTTGTTCAAGCTTAAACCATAATTATTTTAAAGCGCCTATTCACCCCCCTCTAGGCGACATCCTCGATCTTTCAATTGCTATCAGAGCCTCGTCTCTCTTTGATAGGCTTAATCGCCTAGAGAGTAAATATGTCGACTAGGGGATTAGGATTCTATGACACTCTTAGTTTCGATGGCACAAATTTTTATGTTTGGTTTATTCACATGATTAATCTCTTTAGGGTCATGGACCCTAATTTAGAGCGAATTGTAGATATGGGTTTTTCTCCTCCGAAGGATCCCCAAAGATTGTCGTTCGAGGATGAGAAAAACTCTTATCTCAATGCTCAAGCTTCTAATGTGCTTTTTGATGCTGTGAGCAATGTAGTTATATTTCAACTCATGCCGTTCCGGGATGCTCATGAGTTGTGGAGAAATCTTGAAGGTAAATATGGCGTGTCCAAGATTTGTGGGGATGATTGTTCTCCCTCCACCTCCGGCCGTGTTGCCTTCTCAACTTCTTCTACTTCACCTACATGTCTTGCTATGTCTTAAATTGCGTGATGATATGCTTGCTATGTCTTGTTGCCATGATAAAAATGCTTCTATTTCCTCGAGTTGTTGTAGAGGAAACTCAACAATCCATGGAACAAGATGTGGTCTTGTATGATGCTTCAAGGGATCCTACATCATCATCTATTGCTTTTTGCCTTATGGCTAAGGCTTCAAAGGTATCTCCAACTTAGAATCCCGATATATCTTGTGATGATGATGTTGATGATGATAAGGATGATGATGAGGAGGATCATATTGAAGAGAATGATAATGTTGCTTCCTTAAAAATTAAGGGGGAAATTATTTTCAAAGCTCTTCATAAAAATAAAATTGCTCGTTCCAACTTCATGGAAATCATGTGTATTGCCATTGAGGGCAAGAAATACATTGAGGAGTTGGAATCCCATCTTGAGGAGCATGAGGTCACCATTGATAAAATGGAAGGCCATGAGCGTGATTATGCTAATGAGATCGCCGACCTCTCTCAAGCTCTTGAACTTGAACAAACCACCAAGGAATCTCTTGAGGAGACCTTTGCACTAGAATTATCTAGAATAAGGGAATCCCATGATAGAGCCCTTGAGGTGGCCAATGATTCCAAAAGTAAAAATGATAAGCTTGAAGTTGCGCATGTTAAACTCCTTGAGGATTTTGAGCACCTCGAAAATGGCTCAAGGGTCATCAAGGGTGAGCTCATCAAACTCACCGAGTCTCATGCTCAACTTGAAGCTTCATATTTAAAAGAGCTTGCCAAGTTGCCTTCTCCCCTTGTTGTTAATGATGATGCTTGTGCTACTAACTCTATTTCTTGTGAAGCATCCATTTTGAAGGAGAATGTTGAGCTAAGGGCTCAACTTGCGTTGCTATCTAGCAATTATGGGAAATTGGAAGAAAGTCATGAAAAGCTTTCTAGCTCTCATGATGATCTTCTAGTATCCAATAATTTGCTAAAGTTAGATAATGAGGCTATGACTACTAAGGTAACATCTAGTGAGCCTCATGTGGATACTAGCACTATTTCTAGTCAAAATGCTATATTGCCATGTGCTAGTCCTTGTAATTCATCTACTCACAATGTTGGTACATCTCGTGATAAATTGCTTTCGTTGCCTTGTTGCTCTAACGATGAAGCTTATACTTCCTCTAGTACTTGTGTTGAGACTAACCATGTAGAGGAAATTAAAGAGCTCAAGGCCCAAGTCACTTCTTTGAAGAAAGACTTGGAAAAGATTCATGAAGGGAAATTCACACTCAACAATATCTTGAGTGTGCAAAAATCCCCCAATGACAAAGGTGGACTTGTATTCAACTCCAATAAGAGGAAGAAGTCCAAGATAAACAAAAAGAAGGGCCAAGAACAACTCAAGAATTCGGCCAAGATTATTTTCTTTAAGTGCAAAGTAGAAGGGCATCATGTTAGATCTTGCCCATTGAAGAAGAAGCCCATTAGTGACAAGCAAGAAGGGAAGCAGCCACAAGTTCACTCTCATGCTCAACCTCAAGTTGAAGAAAGGCCTCTTCCCAAGAAAACTCAAGCTAATGCTTCTCAGGTTGAGAAATCAAGTGAGAAGAAAGTGAAGAGTAGACATTGCTACCTATGTCGTGAGAAAGGTCACCTCGCTTCTTCATGTACTAGTGGTAACTTATCCAACCCAATTATTATTGATGATATCTATTCTCTTGGGAAGGATAAGGTTGGCAATGTGTTTGCCAAAGTTGTTGGCACTCAAAGTGGTGTCAAGAAGAGAACCATTTCGGTAGCCAAGCCTATTGTGACTAACCTCTTAGGACCCAACTTGGTTGGGAACCAACAAGCTCAAACTTGATCAATAGGTGTTGTTGGAGGTCATTGGAGACTTGGCTACATTATGAAGAATTAAGGGGACTTCATCATTCTTATTGTCTCAAGCCAAGTCAATTGGGTTATCAAGTTTCTATCTTATATCCAATGTGCCTCCTTGCGGTAACTTGTACTTAAATTGTTTACAGTAAAAGTTACTTGCCCCTTTGCATGTTTCGGTTTTGTAGCTTGCATGTGTGTGTATATGTTGTGCTTCCAATTTGCTTGTTGGTTTGCACATCATGTACATTTGAGTATTGTGTTGAGCCTTTATGCATCTTGTTTGTATCTTAGTTGGCTCTTGTGAGAGATTAATGGAATATACCATTATGGGGGAGTGATGTGCGTTGTGCACCTCACAATCCTATAAATGTGTGTACATGAGGAATACCATCTAGTATTGACATTACAAGATTATCTAGTCTCTATGTGGTATGTCTTCTCTTGAGAAATTCAAATTCCAAATAGTCCATTAATTATCTCTTGTTGGATTCCCTTATTGCCTCTTGTTAAGTTTTTATTGGTATCACATTATGGGGGAGTAATATGCTATGTGCATATTACAAGCCTAGAAAATGTGTACATTTGAGATATTGTCACCTAGAATTGTTATTGTAAATTATCTTGTTCCTAGGTGACATGTTAGCTCTACAAGTTGCAATTTGCTTGTGTGTGGTGTGAAGATGATGTTGGATATCCTTGCTATCTACCAACGGGAATTATTTCCAAATACTTCTTGTCTTTTGACAATTGGTACTCACTTATGTGTGGTAGAAATTATTGATCATCTTTACATTGGCCTTTGCTTTTATTTGCCTTATCTCTTGCCTAGGATTGTGTCAACTCCCATTGTATTCCATACCACTTGTGGATCTTGTTAATTTCTTGAGCTTGTCTAATTTTTTTAGATATAGTGAAAGTGGTGATCTCATCTAGTGCATTTTGTATTCAAATACAAATTCTCAATAATGCACATCGCTTGGTGAGCTATCCTATTTTTCTTAGAATGCTCATCTTGTGATCCATATCAAGTGTGTGTTGGTGGAATGCAAACCGTTTCTTTTTGGTACTTTGTGCCATCATGAAACTTTGTAGAGCACTTGGTTTGTTTGGAACCATTCTCTCTTTTGGGAGTTTGACATCTTTCTTTTTGCGTGTATCAATGGATATCTCATTCCTTGATGTATCTTTCAATTGATATCCTCCAAGTGATGATTTATTCATTTGGTATATCTTCTTCATTTTTCTTTGTCTATTGGTATCGGTTCTTGAAAGTCTTGAGCATGCATTTTAACTTCATGTAGTTTCTTTGGCATGCTTTCTTTCTTTGACCCAATATATAAGGGAAACTCCACCAAGTCTCTAATTGGCTAAGATGTGCATGAAATTCTATTTCATATCTATATGCACATATTTATGTGGAGTTTGTCATATGTATTGATGGTTTGCTAACTCTTTGGTCCCAATGAGTTTGGGTACCATTTTATTTGTGGTGTTGTTCTAGGAACAACTAGAGATGCATTGGATGCTTGTCTCATTCAAAAGGAAGGTGGTGTCACCATGTGCTTATTTGAGTCAAGCTAGGACGCTCAATGAACTAATATCATTTACATTCAATTGGTATCTACTACATCCTTCCAATGCTATCTCGGTAACAAGTATCTACTCATGCATACATTTCTTCCGTGTGTAGGTTCCATCATGGCATGAATTTCTTGATTAGTTCTTGTGTTACTTGTTTCCCTTCTCAAAGCATCTCAACAATGATCTCTTTTTCATAGTTGTGATGTCTTTGATGTTCGTTTGATTGAAGCTTGTAAGGTAATATTAAGACATGCGCTATATGCTTTTCAAGCAAAGATCTTATCAGTATATTTTATGACTTCCGTTTGGGTATCCTATTCTTTCCTTGAGTAACCATTTCTTGTGTGCATCCTTCTTTGTGGATTGATATCATGATGATTTTCATCTACCTAGAATCTTATACACTTAAGAGAAGTTACATCTTTAGTGGATATCCTTATTCTTTCACTTCCACCTTTCTTTCCTTTGTATTTCCTAGGTGGATCTAAGAAAGGATTTGTCTTGAGTGCGGATCTTATATCTTTGCTCTTGTTGCACTCTTTTGTGATGAAGATTATATTTCTCTTGCTTGTCATGATGAGGCTTTTTCCAATTTAATTGGTATCCCTCCTCTTAACGGAGCTTCCTTTTATATCTTCACCATGGGTTGTCACAAGCATAGGTTCTTTGTATGCTTATTAGTGAGCTTGTGAACCCATTTGCTAGTTGTGTGTGGGAATGACATGCCTTGCACTGTGTATCTCATTCATTTAATACTATATTGATGCTTAATGCTCATCCATACATTAGTCTTCTCAAGTGCATTGCCTTGACCCACACACATCAGTTTTAGTTGAGCCTATTCTTAAGTTTCTTCTTTTACATGTTGCTCAACCATGTGTTTGTTGCAAGTGCTAGGCTTAGTTTCCTATATGCTCACTTGCACTTGTTATAAGTTTCTATTGATTTTGGGGGAGCTATGATCTCTAGTTTCTTTAGAACACTCTTCTGCTCATATCATAATATCCTTTATTCATGTGGCTCATAGGATTTTTGGTCTAGTTGGTTCGATTGATATCCGTTGATTGCTTGCTTCAATTGCTATCTTTTGATTGCTTGATTGCTTGTGTCTCTCTCTGTTATGTCTTTGTGGCATATCTTCCTTTAGCAATCTTTGTGCCTCAATATAGTTGGTCTTCCTCCAAGTATTACCTTTGGATATGTGTATGGCATTCCACTCTCTTGTTGAGAAATACACAATTTTTTGGAGGAACACTTTTTATATTCGTCTTCTAAGCTTTTCGCCCATTCTGGCAATCGATGCCAATGGGGGAGAAGTTTCAGAGAGTTTCGTGGAGAAGTCTTCAGAGTTTTCTCCTTGCTTTGGTTTTGTTCCTACGCATTTGCATCTTATACTCATGCATGATTGGTTGTTGCATTGCATGGTGATGCATAATTCCTTATATAAACTCTCTTTAAAGTGATTGTCATCAATTACCAAAATGGGGAAGATTGAAAGGACATGCGGTGCCCCCATGTGTGGTTTTGGTAATTGATGACATTCTGTATGGACTAATGGTTGCATTGAGTTATATTTGAAGGATTTGTCCATAGGCTTTTCTTTAAGTCCATGTGTTAGTTTCAAGGAGTTTATGAGTTGACCAATGTGATATTAAAGAATTATCCAAAGATTCGTCATGTGAGTATTGAGCTTATTGCAAGCATGTCTTGAAGAAGAAGATTGCATGATCATTCATGTCTACCTTCAAGACATCATCCAAATGAAGAGAGTTGGAAAGATTCAACACACAAAGCATACAAGATGTACCGAGGGATCAAGTGATCCCATTGTATGGTAAGCATTGTCCATTACGCTTTGTGTGCTAACCCATGGTATTGGTGAGACTTCATTGTGGGGTTAGGTTGCGGTGTGCAATTTCAAGTGGAGCATCATGAAGAGATCAAATTCTTGAAGCTTTCCGTGCATTGTGGCGACAATGGACTTGTGAAGATGTGTGGAATAGTGGCTCATCCATAGCGGAGTATGGGGGACCAATCAACTAGTCTTCATCAAGCCAACGCAATCAAGAAAGGTGGTCCAACTTGAGGGAGCCGAGATCATCATCATCTAACTCAAGTGGACCATGTGGAAGGCAAAGGTTGGCCCTTGATAGGTTTACTATTTTACCGGTCTCATGGTGGTAGTTGGGAGACCGGGTTATAGGATCGATTGTCGTACTATCAAGGGGGGCTCTCGATGAGTAGCTTGATCGTATCATTCGTAGAGAGCTCAAACCATTGCATCCTTGAATCATATTTCTTGGTTCTTGTTTGGTTTTCTCCTAGTGAGATTTGGAGCTTATGGTCATCTTCTTGACAAGCTCGAGTTCATCGAAAATGGAGTTCACATGCTTCTTCTATTGCGTTTTTGGTGTTGGAGGTTTTACGAGTTTTATTCGAGGAAGGGTTCTCACCGTTTTCTTATGGGCCTTCCCAAATTTTCTTATTTTTGTTTTTTATCAAGATTGTGTTAGCCCTTGTCGCTAGCTTTCCAACAAACTTGGTTTCGTTGAATTCGGAGTTCGTTTGCAGAAGTTGTGTCAGTTTTGGTGTCCTTATAAAAGCTGCAGCGGTACTACCGCTCGTGGGAGCGGTACTACCGCTTGGAGGGGATGTAATTTTGTACTACCACTCTTGGGAGCGGTACTACCACAGCTACTTCCATGACTACTTCCGCTCCGTACCAAAAACTCGTCACAAGTCCAGCGGTGGTAGGCACAAATGTATTTTTTTAGTACCGCTCGCAAGCAGTAGTACCGCTACCCTTTGAGGTAGCACCGCTACCCCTAGCGGTAGTACCGTGAGGTCGAGCGGTAGTACCGCTCTGTGCGGGTTGTGAGCATAACGGTTGGATTTTTCCCCACCTATAAAAGGGGGTCTTCTTCCCCAATGAACCTTATCCTTTGAGCTCATGTTCTTCCCCATTGTTGATCTTCTTCGAGCTTGCTAACTCTCAATCCCTCCATGGATTCTTGCTAGTTTTTGAGGGAAAAGAGAGAGGAGATCTAGATCCACATTTCCACCAATCACTTTCTCCTCTATGTGAGGGGAATCCCTTGGATCTATATCTTGGAGTTCTTGGTGTTCTCCTTCTTGTTCTTCCTCTCACTTTCCTCCCTAGCTTTAGTTGCTTTGGTGGGATTTGAGAGAGAAGGACTTGGACACTCCGTCTGCCCTTGCCATTGCATTCATGCATTGGTTTGAGTTCTCCACGGTGATACGTGGAAGTTACAAGTTGAGAAGCTTATTACTCTTGGGTGCTTGGTACCCTTGAGCTTGTTCCTCTTGGGTGCTTGGGCGCCCTAGACGGTTAGTGGTGTCCAGAGCTCAATCATTGTGGTGTAAAGCTTCGGGCAAGCGTCGGGGTCTCCAATTAGGTTGTGGAGATCACCCCGAGCAATTTTACGGGTATCGGTGACCGCCCCCAAGGGTTGCCAAATTGTACGGGTTCGGTGACCGCCCCCAAGGGTTGCCATTTGTACGAGTTTGGTGACTTCCCTCAAGGGTCCCTTAGTGGAATCACAACATCTTGCATTGTGCGAGGGCGTGAGGAGATTATGGTGGCCCTAGTGGCTTCTTGGGGAGCATTGTGCCTCCACACCTCTCCAAACAGAGATTAGCATCCACAAGGGTGTGAACTTCGGGATACATCGTCGTCTCCGCGTGCCTCGGCTATCTCGTATCCGAGCCCTTTACTTATGGACCTTACTTTGTGATAGCCATATTGTTTCTTGTCATATATCTTGCTATCACCTATTAGTTTATATTGCTTAGCTTAAGTTGTTGGTGCACATAGGTGAGCCTAGTTGTTGTAGGTTTTGTGCTTGACAAATTAACCGCTAGGTTTATTCCGCATTTGTTCAAGCCTAAACCATAATTATTTTAAAGCGCCTATTCACCCCCCCTCTAGGCGACATCCTCAATCTTTCAACGGACTAGCAACGGAAGGAAGAGGTTTTCATTGAAGCCTATGAAAACTTCCATGGAGCTCCGCAGGCTTGGAGTCACACTCTAGATTTGGACTATCTAGGCATGGGCAGTGATGACGTCTTTACGGTGGATGAAGTGTGGATGGTCGTAATGGAGTTGCACACGGGTCGGGGATCGGGTCGTGATGGGTTCATCGATGTGTTCTATTAGCGAGCTTGGCCAATCATCAGATCATGGCAGCACTACTCAAATTGTATGTTTGTGATGCTAGAGGCTTCACCAAGCTCAACAGGGCTCTGATCGCCTTGATCCCGAATAAAGTAAGCACTAATCAGGTGGGGGTTTTCGCCCCACGGGTAGTTTCTCCAAACTATTTGCAAAAAATGCTTGCCTTCGGGGTCCGTCGACATATGAAGGCGCTGGTTAGCATCAACTAATCAACGTTCATTCAGGGATGGAATCTACATGACAACTTCCTTTGGCCTGTCAGGTTGCCAGGAAGATACATGCGAGGAGAATCCCTGTTGTTTTTCTGAAACTCGATATTTCTCTAGCTTTTGACTCCCTCTTGGACTTTCTTGTTCGAAGTCCTAAGAGCGAAAGGTTTCAACGACTAGTGCATCCGATGGATGGCTATACTGCTGCAAATAAGTACCACTCAGATAGTTGTAAATGGCATCCCTGAAAGGAGATTTGCTCATGCCGGAGGGTTGCATTAGGGAGATCCCATCTCTCCGTTACTATTTGTGATAACCATGGATGCGAGTGGACACGCTCACTCAAAACCACCAAATGGTGCAATAAGCCTTGGTGGAGGAGAGATGGATACAAGACACTCAGAAAGGCATATCTTTCACCGCGCATATCCAACTGATGCACTTGCAGCACGCCATCTCAACTGTGCCCAGAAATGTGCTAGCTTAAGACAATTTTGAATGGTCATGCATGACGTCCGGTATTTACTCTACCAAGTCTGACTACAACAGACTGTGCCAGGGTTTGGTTTGCTCTTCAATGCGGCCAGCATAGGGTGGAGCTGCTCACCTCTAAAATGTACAATCTTTGTGTGGCTGGCAACACAATACCGGCCATGTTTGGATTCATGGGTTAGAGTTAGTTTTAGTTAGTTTGGGCTCAAATAGCCCTAAAGTATTCAAACATGAGGGCTAGTTTGAGCTAGTTGCATCTAACCCACCCGTAAAAAAACTATCCCACCCAAGAGGTGCTGGTTGGAGCTAGTTCTTCTAGTGCATTTATTGTCAATCTAATCCTGTCATCCAAACACCTCTTTGGCTAGAATTGGTTGAGGGTTAGTCATGAGCTAAAAACTAACTCTAACCTCTAGCTAAGTTAGAGTACCCAAACAGGGCCACCGTTTCTCGACCTCGGATCACAGAGCTCAACATGGTCTATAGGACATACCTTCATCGTCTTACACTTCTTTGCGGGAGGAAAACAACATCGACCACATTTTGGCTTGTGTTTATGCACATGAAGTATGAAATTTTTGCTTCGACGCTTTACACGTAAAGGTCATCAACCTGGAGATGATAGACTCGTTCATTGCATGGTGACTCCGAACCGGATATAAATTCAAGAAAGTGGAGAGGCGTGGATTTAAATCACTGGTGAATGGGATTTCATGGTCTCTTTGGAAACAAAGGATTGCAGGGATCTTCAATAGTGTGGAGCAATTTAGAACTCCTTTTAGTTTAGCTCAAAAAATCTTAGATCAGATCAAAGCTTGGAAACAAGCAAGTGTTAGAGCGGCAGGGTTGCATAGGTTTTTGAGAGAGTAGTCTTACTACTCTCTGGTGGTGTGCGTGTACCTACGATGATGTTCACGTCATTGCCTAGGTCTCTTGTAAACTTTTTGCCCTCTTCTGTAAAACTATGGTACGCTTTTGGCGTACTCTTGAAAACAAACATATACAATCGTAACCACAAATCTTTCCTATACATCCGGGCGGCGGCCCGACCACTACCTGGTCAAAAAATGACATCCAACTGGACTCTTCAAATCGGTCATATATGTCCGGGCTATCCTGCACCCCGAAACTCAACCCATGTACATGAAGCATATGGGGACGACTGAATGTGCCCTCACGTCAGATTCAACAGGCTAGGCCAATCCCAAATCCGCTCTAAATTGACCAAATTCACCATGCTGGAGATATGCCCTAGAGGCAATAATAAAAGTATTGTTCATTCCAAGTTTATGCTTTTTTGTTTAAATTCTATGTTGTAACTGCTATGGTCGATTCTGCGGAAATAAAGAGGCTAAGAGGAAAACGCATGTGAATGTGCAGAGTTATAAACAGTAAAATAGATTCATAGTCTTACTTCTAGGACTAGCTATAGTTCTGTTTTCTTGATCACGGGCATGTGTTACGTGTAACGATGATGTCGGTAAGTTTGAGGGCACGTTGTTAGAAAAACACTTGTATTGAATTGACCCAAGTTGTATGTTACACTAGGAGATTACTTCATAGTCCATAACACGGGAAACTTAATGTATGCAGAATTCCTTGGACCATGAGAGTGTCGAGTCACTTCATCTGGACGATGCAATTTGGGTTGTTCTACGGTCAACCGTAACAGGGTGATCATAATGGCAACTTATATGACGAGGAACTAGATAGCTCAAGATTGAGATTTGCTTCTCCAAGAATGGAGATATATCCTTAGAGCCCTCTTGGTGTGACGGTATCCATCATCGTCTGGGCAGACGCCTAGAGATAGCGTGACTTGCTCGGGGATGCTGAAACATGAGAACGAGAAAAGAGAACAAAAACAACAACGAGGAGACTGTCATAGTAATCATGTGGTGACTCACAAGGATGCCGATATATCTCACCTCGGGTTTTGTAAAGTATCGCGAAGCAAAAACGAAAGCATTATAGGTTCACTCGATAATCATTTGTGTGGATATAGATTTCAATCTGAATGCCCATGGTTTCACTATTGATCATTGACTGTCAGCTGCAGCAAGCGCCTGCGAGCAAGCGTTGTGGCACCAGTGAGCGGGCGTTGTGGCACCAGCATGCGAGAGCTAGCTCGTGTTTTTTTTCTTTTGTCTTAAAAAATATAATTTTTCAATCTTCCCGAATTAGAGATTCTGAACGATTTTGAAATATATAGTGAAAATGTATTTAATATATGATGAACTTTTTTTATATACAATGAAATTTTTTAATATACGATGAACAATTTTAGAAAATACAGACTAAAAAATTATTTGATATATGATGAACATTTTATTTGTATATAATGGACTTTTTAAATATACGGTAGAGAATTTTCAGTTATACATGAACATTTTTATACACGGTGAACAATTTTTGACAAACTGTACAATTTGTGAAAATGTGATTCTCTTTTTTCATTGGTGAATATTTCTTGAAACTGTGAACAATTTTTGAATTCAGAACCTTTATTGATAAAACACAAACATATTTTTAAAACATAAATATTTTTTAAAAAACTAGTTTTCTTTTGTAATTTTGAACCCTTTTGAAAGTTATGAAATTTTGAGAAAAAACAAAAAAATAAAACAAAAATAACGAAAAGATAAAAAACTAAAAAGGGAAAAAAGTAAAAAATTGCTTTTAAAAAATAGTCATGGATTTAACAACAAATAATTATGAAAGGAAAAATAAAAAGAAAAAAAAAGGAACAAGAAAAAAGAACAGAAAAACATGTCAGAAAAACTAGAAAACTAGGCAAAAAACACATAGAGGAAAAAACGGAAGTTTCCCAAAAAACAGATGCAGAAATGGGACACCTGAAGGTGAAACAAGAGACTCATACCCATGGTCATCTGATTCATCTACTCGGCTTTGGTACTGGAATGAAAAGGCCAAAGGCCAAACAGAAGACGTTTCGTCTGCTCCAGACGAGGTAAGGGCGAATGATCTTTTTCGTGATTTCCGTCATAAGAAGATCGGCTTGTAGAAGACTAAAAATGGGGAGCAAAGGGAGAGGCAAGCTGGGAATGCTCCCCTCCTCTAGCCGTGCCCCGGATAGGAAAAGAGTGGCAAAACCGGTAACTTCCAGAGGGGTGCGCCTACGCAAGCGTATCATCTGATGCGCTGTCTTTTCTGGAACATCCGGGGTTGCGGCCACTCGGGTAGACGCACCCAGCTTAGAGAATACATTGCCCGTGAACAAATAGATATAGTGGCGCTTCAAGAGACTATCAAAATGGATTTCACCTTTAGAGATCTCACGGCTTTCGATCCCCTCCAACGATTTCTGTGGGGTTGGGTACCCACCAACGACCATTCGGGCGGTCTTCTTTTGGGATGTAACCGTGATGTATGTGACGTTGTAAATTGGGACATGGGCTCTTTATTTATTGCAGCTATGATCAAACATCGCATTTCCTTAGCCTCTTGGACGATCAATTGTGTATATGACCCTGTTGATCACTCGCGATCGTCAGAGTTTTTGAGTGAAATCCAAGCCTTGGTTGGGGCCAAGAAAGACACCAACATCCCCATTGTCCCCGGGGGTGATTTTAACCTCATCCACTCGGGGGCGGATAAAAATAATCGGAATATTGATTGGCCAAGGGTGGCCATGTTCAATAACGCCATTGCGGCTTCCGCTCTGCGTGAGATAGCAAGAACCGGTGCTAGATTTACATGGACTAACAAGCAGTTAGCTCCGGTTCATAGTGTGCTTGACCGCGTTTTTGTTTCGCTCGACTGGGAAGTTCCTTTTCCCCTTTGTACGCTAATAGGATCTGATCATGTCCCGCTCGTCTTGGCCTCCGGGGAGGACAGGATCAAACGCAGCCGGCGTTTCTTCTTTGAAACTGGCTGGTTTGAGGTAGAAGGGTTTATCCCGTTGATCATCGCTCGCTGGGAGCTAGCGGTGGTCACGGCAGCTTGTACCAGAGGGCCAATGGATCTATGGATCTCGGCGGCCGGTGTCAGTGTCAAAACCGGCGGATCTCGGGTAGGGGGTCCCAAATTGTGCATCTAAGGTCGATGGTAAGAGGAGACGGGGGACACGATGTTTACCCAGGTTCGAGCCCTCTTGATGGAGGTAATACCCTAATTCCTACTTGATTGATCTTCATGAATATGAGGATTACAAGAGTTGATCTACCATGAGATCGTAATGGCTAAACCCTAGATGTCTAGCCTGTATGATTATGATTGCCTCTACGGACTAAACCCTCCGGTTTATATAGACACCGGAGGGGCCTAGGGTTGTACAGAGTTAGTTTGCAGAGGAAGGAATCTTCATATCTGAACGCCAAGCTTGCCACCCACGCAAAGGAGAGTCCCATCCGGACAGGGAGGAAGTTTTCTATCTTGTATCTTCATGGCCCATCAGTCCGGCCCATGTCATACTGACCGGACGCCCGAGGACCCCTTAATCCAGGACTCCCTCAGTAGCCCCCGAACTAGGCTTCAATGACGATGTGTCTGGTGCGTTGGTAGTCTTCGGCATTGCAAGGCAGGTTCTTCCTCCGAATACTTCAAAGCGTCTGATCTGAAGAGTTATACTCGGCTTTCCATTTAATGTCATACCCATTGGCTTCTGCGCCTCCATTGCTTCGGCTTCCACGTGTCGAGTGAACACGAAAGATCATAGTATTTTTTTGCACATAACACCCTAGCCATGTAAGAAAGGCGTATATTTAAGTGGATTGGATCTCAGATGCCTTCTCACACTAGCCAGAAAATCCTTAGAGCTTGCTAGGAGAAACCATTCCAGCATGGCTAGCGTTCCCAGTTCTTCCTCCCGCCCCATGGCTCCGAAAAAGGCGATTGGGAGAAATGTTCAGTATTGCATGACCAGCTGAGTAAGCTTCAAACACAGGGATTCCTTCCGCCCGTGGATCTAGTCCCCGTCCGGGCAGGATTAACCTCCTTTACAGGCGAAGCCCTGGCAGAAAATTTCCCTAATACAACCAGGGGGAGCGAGTGTGCTTCGTATCCTTCTTAATAAGAGGCGTTGGGTTTCCAATCCACCCTTTCCTCCGAGGTCTCCTAGAGTACTATGGCCTCCAACTGCACAACCTCACTCCGGCCTGCATCCTCCATATCGCGGGTTTTGTCGCTCTTTGCAAGCTATTCCTAGGCTGCGAGGGCCACTTTGATTTATGGAGGAAACTTTTCTGCCTCATTCCTCGTACCCAAAAGGGATCCTTATTCGAGGTGGACGGTACTGAGATATGGCGCATAGCCGGGACCGGATACTTGTGTGGCACGCCGAAGAAGGCATCCGAAGAGTGTCCCTCGGAGTGGTTTTATATTGAAGATGTCACTCTCCCCGACCCAGTCCGAATGGGCCTTCCCGAATTTTCTAGCGCTCCGTTGAGGAAATGCCACAGCTGGCGCCCTCGGAGCCTCGAGGAGGAAGACAACGTAGAAGTTCAACAATTAATGAGCAAGATAAGGATACTTGCCCAGTTCGGATTATCAATAATCGAGGTAATGGCAACTTCCAAAGCGCGAGGTGTTGAGCCGCTCCGATTTAGGGGGCTCCCTATGTGGCACTACAATGGGGAAGATGACGCCTCACGCTGCAGATGAAAGGGTCCGGATTCCCCCGCCGCCCTGGCCACAATATTGGTCGATCTATATAAAGGGGAGAAAGAGGAGTTCACTCGTCTTACGCGCCAAGAGGGATTTTCCATGTACAATCCTCCTAGCTGGGTGAGTTTCAATCCCACCACTTTATTCAATCCTCTCCCCGAGTCATGTTTAACCGACATTAACCAGTCCGTCAATAGGAACGGCGGAGGGTCACCGCGGGGATCCATAGCCCCGCTCCACAGCCGGAGGACCATGACTGGGACCTCGATCCCGGATTCAAAGAAGATCCGGCCATATTTGTAGAGCTCAAGGAGATAGTCTTCTACCAGGCGAGCTATGATGGCACAGAAGTGGCCATCACAGTCGATTATCCCGGCCTCCTTCCTGCCTCATATGTAAGTAACCAGGAGACATTTCCTCCGAAGGAGCTTCCTCATTATGCCTCACCCGCCGCACTATCTTGTGCTCCAAAGGGGAGGCGCTCGACGCGTCATATTGCACCAGAGGTGTCTCAAAAGAGAGCGGTGCCTACGCCGGGCGGGTCTTCAAAGAGAAAGGAAAATGACAACACGGCCGAACCTTCATCAAAGAGGTATGGCTTTAATATGCCCTATGGCAGTCACATCAAACCATGACATTGTCCGCTGTGTTTTATTAGGAAAAGCGTTTGCCGGACCGTGTCCGGGGGGCCTACCAGTCGCGCCCCCACCAATCAGGTTCCAGACCCTGCTTCTAGGGCAAGGGCAGATACGGGAATAACGTCGGATTGTCCTCCTTCAGAGGATTCGGATAATGTATCCATCACGAACTCTGAAGTAGAGAATACCATGAATCATCGGCGCCGGAGGGCCGCTCTTCGCGACCCCGGCTTTACTAAAGAGGCTTTCGACGCCTTTAGCTCGGCCGATGCATACATCCGAGCTGCTCGGGATGGGCTTACCAGAGCCACTGACCAGTATTTGAAAGATATGCGGGTAAGTACGCATTGCACAGATCTTAATAATCATGTACCAGTATCCCCGAGACTTGAAATAGTTGAAACAACTGATTTAAGGATCGTTGTATAATCAGGTACTCACAGAGAAGAACAACATGCTGTCTCATCAGCTGGAAAAGTGCCGGACTTAGCTAGCTGTTGTTACCGGCGAACTAGAGAAGTCCAAAGAGGCACTGCCTGGTAATGTTCCCCTCCATCCAGAAAAAGTATAATCATGTACCAGTAATGTTAACACTGTTGAGTTTCCGATGACAGGATCAGTAGATCAACTGAAAGAGAAACTGAAGGTCACACAGGCGGGTAAACAACAGGTCGAAAGGCAACTGGCCGTAGGAGAACGTGTGTTGACACGAGTCAGGGATGATAAGAACAAGCTGCCGGATTCCAACACCCTGCTGGGCGAAGAGCTAAAAGATGTATGAGCCCAGCTAGCGACGCCGTAAAGGGAAATACGAGGCTACGAGGCGGCATATTCAATATGCTTTTGATATTACCTTCGTCTAATGCGGCAAAGAAATGAGCTGACAGATTTATGTCTCCGGGTATGCTGACTGGATGTTTCGAAGAGGAAGTGTCCAGATCTCAAGGCGATCTACTGCAAGAGCTGTCCCAAGTGCATGAGCGAGCTCGGCAAGCAATGCGGAGTGTTGCCAAGGCTTTGTGGCCATCCGCCTCTCCTCCAGGAAGTATGGAGGAGCTTGTGAAGCTATTCCAGGGAGCTCGGCCTCGTTTTCGATTATGGAAGATATCGGCCTGCCGAGAAGGTGTGTGAGAGGCCTGGGACATGGTGAAAACACGGTACACCAAGCTTGATCTGAATCATATGGCCCGGGTCGGACCTCGGGGGTCAGATGGACATGAAATTCCAGTGAGTTTGGTATATGACCAAGTAAAGATAGCCGCCAAGTTTTCCCAACAGGATTGTAAGCTAGACAACCTGTTAGACGGCATAGAGGAAGAAGTTTTTGAGTCCAAGTGACTATGTACTTCAATTGAAAAATTTGTCCCTAGCTGGATTGTAAAACGATTGTCATGGCAGACCTTTTTGCTTTGACCTCTGGACCCGAAGGTGCGGAGTGTTTCCGAATACCAGAGCGGCAATATAGACCGGGGTATGCATGGAAACCAGGCGTAGGGGTCATAGTTGCTTAAACAGACAAGTTGTATCCGGCTAGCTATGTTATATTACATGTTGATTGTAAGAAACATCTTCTAGGGAGAATTGTTCTGTTAAGGTTCCTTTCCCTGGGTGAACATGCGTTATTATGCATGCCCGAACTATGACTGAAAAATCGCAGTATATGTAACATCTGGGGGTTCATAGTGTAATGAGGGTAAAACGTCTTTAGTTCACCGACCGAATATTCCCTTAAGAACGCTAGCTTTCGGCTTCACCCAGTCTAAGGTACAAGTCCGGATGACCCGACTGTAACAATCGTAGAGGTGCTCCCTTTATGCCCTAGCCGAACAAACGGGAACGTAGGGCATAAGCACAGGAGCCAGGCAACCTAGCTTGGCAAAAACTTAAGTCATAACGGTGCATATAATGGCGAAGAAAAGGTACATATGAGGAAAGGAAACATATGTGGTGAGCTTGATGCTCAGAAAATTATAATAAGCTTCTATAAAAGAAGCCCCCAGGTATTATGGGCGTATACATTTAAGGATGTGTATGTCATAGGTGTGCGGTCTAGCCGCACAAGAGATATAGAGATAAAGAAAAAGTTAAAGAGAGAAAAAATGGAAACAAAGGGAGAGTAAGATGAACAAAGAGTCCGACTCTAGGCGTAGAATCTTCGGAGTCTGGCGGCATTCCATGGGTTCGGCTCTAAGCGATTGTCCAATGCATCATGCAGGCGGTACACTCCTCTAGTGAGAACTTCATCTATAATGAAGGGACCCTCCCACTTGGGCTTGAGTTTGTCCTTTTTCTTTTCTGGCAAGTGTAGAACGAGTTCACCAACATTATAAGTCTTGGCCCACACTTCTCTGCTTTGGTATCTGCGAGCCTGTTGTTGATAGAATGCAGAACGTGCTTTTGCAACATCACGCTCCTCTTCCAGGGCATCTAGACCGTCCTGCCGATCAAGCTCGTCCTCTCTCTCTTCATACATGCGCACTCGAGGTGAGTCATGAATGATGTCGCAGGGCAAAACGACCTCTGTGCCATACACCATGAAGAATGGTGTGTATCCGGTAGTGCGATTGGGCGTGGTCCACAGCCCCTAGAGTACGGAGTCGAGCTCCTCAACCCAGTGCTTGTCTGATTCTTTCAAAGACTCCACTACTCTAGGCTTAACGCCGCTCATGCTAAGACCATTAACTCGTTCGACTTGACCGTTTGTTTGTGGGTGATAGACGGAGGCGTAATCAAGCTTAATGCCCAGTTTTGCACGCCAAGTTTTCACTTCATCGGCTGTAAAATTGGAGCCATTATCGGTGATGATGTTGTGTGTGACACCATAACGGTGCACGACACCGTATATAAAGTCTATCACTAGTCCGGCTTCGGCCGTTTTAACTGGTTTGGCCTCTATCCACTTGGTGAATTTATCCACCATGACCAGAAGATTTTTTTCTTATGGATTCCTCCTTTAAGGGGATCGACCATATCAAGCCCCCAGACCGCGAAAGGCCAAGTAATGGGGACTGTTTGTAGAGCGGTAGGCGGCATATGGCTTTGGTTGACGAAAAGTTGGCATGTGGCACAATGTTGGACAAGGTCCTGTGCACCTGCTCGGGTCGTCGGGCAAAAGTAACCTGTACGGAAGGCTTCACTTACAAGGGCCCGAGCCGCGGCGTGGTGGCCGCCGAGACCAGCATGGATTTCGGCCAGAAGCTATCGTCCCTCTTCTTCGGAGATACATCTTTGAAGGACTCCGGTAACGCTTTTCTTGTAGAGCTCTCCATCATGGACCTTGTAAGCTTTTGAGCGCCGAACAATGCAGCGAGCCTCATTCTGATCCTCAAGGAGCTCTCGCCTATTAAGGTAGGCCAAGAAGGGTTCGGTCCATGGGGCAATTACTTCCATTATTAGATGGGCCGATGGTGTTATTTTGGTGGCTGAGCCCCCGATGATATTGGTACTATGTTCGGAATCTAGGGGTATAATCGGATCCAGACTAGTGTTGCTGCTCTCATCCTGCCACACCACGGATGGCTTGAAGAGCCGTTCTAGAAAGATGTTAGGCGGGACGGGGTCACGCTTGGCGCCTGTTGACACTGGATTTTGGCAAGGTACAAAAGGCAAGTAAGATAGCCTCGAGTGAAAGAGTTTTCAGCATGCAAAGTTTCAGGTCGCTGAGTGGAATAACTTTGATGTTTAATTCATTGACATCCGACATCATCTTAGGGGCCGAAACTGTACTCCGAGTGGCATAATTTAGTGCTCCGAGTGCTTTTCAGCCAATTACGCCTTCAAGACGACCTCGGATGAAGTAACACTCTAAAGGAATTATCTTCGTCTCGTCGAGGCAATCAATTTTTATATATAGATCATCTCAATCCGAGTTCGCATGCAAAAGTTAAAGGCAATACACTACAGACCAAATCTAAACGGAAATATGGTGTGAGGTACCAGACACCCTGTCTGATGGGTCGCGCGAGCAATTCAGCCCTAAAGAAGGTCTTGAATCGAAAAACCTTCAACACAAGAAAGTTTCTTCTCGTCAAGCCGATCGATTTTCATATATAATTCTTCTCAATCCGAGGTAGTATGAGACCTGGGGAGACAAATCGAGATCAGGCTATGTTTTCGGTCGAGTGAAAAGCTTACCGGTCGAGTGAAAACTTACCTGTCGAGTGAAAGATTGCCGTCCGAGTGAAACTTGCCGATCGAGTAAGAGGTTGCCTTCCAAGTGAAAATATAATCATCCGAATGAAAAGATTACCGCCAGAATGAAAACTTGCCGATCGAGTAAAAGATAGCCTTCCGAGTGAAAATATAGTCATCCGAGTGAAAGATTCTAACATCCAGCGAAAAAGTCCAGTCAGACGATCCGAGTGAAAGACTCTAATATCCGAATGGATGAGCTCGAATCCGAGTGAAACTGAACATGTGCCCGAAAGTTTATCAAGATGACCTCGGATAGAGAAGTGTTCAATATGGAAGTTGTGCATATCGTCAAAACGGTAAACTTTGGTTTTGGAGTCATCATCATCAGAGATATTATATGGCCTGCAGATTCACTACGAGACATGCTTAATCCAGTCTGCTGCAAGACCGAGTCCGATTGGAAGGTAAAGATGACCTCAAAAGGTATTCAAGATGACCTTATTTGAAAAAGTGATCAACATGTGAAAGATCGAGGATGTCGCCTAGAGGGGGGGGGGTGAATAGGCGTTTTAAAATAATTACGGTTTAGGCTTGAACAAATGCGGAATAAACCTAGCGGTTAATTTTTCAAGCACAAAACCTAAAAAAATTAGGCTCACCTATGTGCACCAACAGCTTATGCTAAGCAATATAATCAACTATATGATAGCAAGATATATGACAAAGAACAATATGGCTATCACAAAGTAAAGTGCATAAGTAAAGGGCTCGGGTAAGAGATAACCGAGGCACGCGGAGACGATGATGTATCCCGAAGTTCACACCCTTGCGGATGCTAATCTCCGTTTGGAGCAGTGTGGAGGCACAATGCTCCCCAAGAAGCCACTAGGGCCACCGTAATCTCCTCACGCCCTCGCACAATGCAAGATGCCGTGATTCCACTAAGGGACCCTTGAGGGCGGTCACCGAACCCGTACAAATGGCAACCCTTGGGGGCGGTCACCGAACCCGTACACTTTGGCAACCCTTGGGGGCGGTCACCGGAACCCGTCAAATTGCTCGGGGCGGTCACCGGAACCCGTCAAATTGCTCGGGGCGATCTCCACAACCTAATTGGAGACCCCGACACTTGCCCGGAGCTTTACACCACAATGATTGAGCTCCGAACACCACCAACCGACTAGGGCGCCCAAGCACCCAAGAGGAACAAGCTCAAGGGCACCAAGTACCCAAGAGTAATAAGCTTCTCAACTTGTAACTTCCACGTATCACCATGGAGAACTCAAACCGATGCACAAATGCAATGGCAAGGGCACACAGAGTGCCCAAGTCCTTCTCTCTCAAATCCCACCAAAGCAACTAATGCTAGGGAGGAAAATGAGAGGAAGAACAAGAAGGAGAACACCTAGAACTCCAAGAACTAGATCCAAGGGGTTCCCCTCACATAGAGGAGAAAGTGATTGGTGGAAATGTGGATCTAGATCTCCTCTCTCTTTTCCCCCAAAAACTAGCAAGAATCCATGGAGGGATTGAGAGATAGCAAGCTCGGAGAAGGTCAACAATGGGGGAAGAACACGAGCTCGAAAGGATAAGGTTCAATGGGGAAGAAGACCCCCTTTTATAGGAGGGGGAAAATCCAACCGTTACCCCAGTGGACATCCCCGCACAGAGCGGTACTACCGCTAGGGAAGGGCGGTACTACCGCTCCCGGCGGTACTACCGCTCAACCCAGCGGTACTGCCGCGCAGCCAGGGCCCTGACCCCAGGGCGGTACTACCACTAGGGAAGAGGGGTACTACCGCTTAGGGCGGTACTACCACTCCTACTACCTCCCTTAGTGCCGCAAAACCCGACACGAAAAACTTCGTTCGAGAATCGAGGCGGAAGTAGCCCAGATACACAGCGGTACTACGGCCGAAACTCCCAAGCGGTACTACCATTCGGAGAGCGGTACTACCGCTTGGAGCGGTACTACCGCTCTGAGAGCGGTACTACCGCTTGGAGCGGTACTACCGCTCTGAGAGCGGTAATACCGCTGGGGAGCTTCGGCGGTACTACCGCTGAGGGTGGCGGTACTACCGTTGGCACCAACCTTAAGCCACAACCACGAAAACAAAGAATACTCCAAGGAAAACCAGAACTGCCATAACTTCTTCATATGAGCTCCGAATTGAGCAAACTCAAGCTTGTTGGATAGAGCAAGACGAGTGTAGTAAGAAGAGGCAGGGGAGGTATGCTTAGCAAACAAAGGAGTGAAACCTCCAACCGAGAAAAACCGGCATACCCTCCAACATCGAAAACATCATAGAAGATGCATGAGAACTCCGTTTTCGATGAAATCGAGCTTGTCATAAAAATGACCATAAGCTCCAAATCTCACAAGGAGGAGAAACAAACAAGAACCAAAAAGATGATGCAAGGATGCAATGGTTTGAGCTCTCTACGAACGATACGATCAAGCAACTCATCGAGAGCCCCCCTTGATAGTACGGCAATCAATCCTATAACCCGGTCTCCCACAACTACCGTGAGACCGGTAAAATAGAAAACCTATCAAGGGCAAACCTTTGCCTTGCACATGATCCACTTGAGCTAGATGATGACGATCTTCTCCTCCTCAAGATGGACCACCTTTCTTGATTTCTTTGGCTCGATGAAGACTAGAGATTGCTCCCCCATACTCCACTATGGGTGAGCCACTCTTCTGCACATCTTCACAAGTCCATTGACGCCACAATGGATGGCAAGCTTCAAGCATATGATCTCTTCGTGATGATCCTACTTGAACTTGCACATCGCAACCTAACCCCACAAAGAACTCTCACGAAGACCATGGGTTAGTACACAAAGCGTAATTGACCATGTTTACCATACCATGGGATCGCTTGATCCCTCTCGGTACATCTTCTATGCTTTGTGTGTTGATCAACTTGATTCATTCTTTGACTTAGTCTTGATCAACCTTGAATCTTTCCAACTCTCTTCATTTGGATGATGTCTTGAAGGTAAACATGAATGATCACACAATCTTCTTCTTCAAGACATGCTTGCAATAAGCTCAACACTCACATGACCAATCTTTGGATAACTCCTTAATAGCAACTTGGTCATCACAAACTCTCCTTGAAACCAACAAATGGACTCCAAGAAAATCCTATGGACAAACCCTTCAAATATAACTCAAGGCAACCATTAGTCCATAGAGATTGTCATCACTTGCCAAAACCAAACATGGGGGCACCGCATGTTCTTTCAACATGAGAGTTGTTCGTCTCGTCGAGGCGCACAAGTTTGAAATTTGGGCCGTCTTGATCGGAGATCATATGCAAGCTCGAAGGCCCGCGCAAGGAGGAAGACAGAAGTTGGGCTAGATTCAGACTAAATCCGAGTTGGAATAGAACTAGGACTCTAGGACGTGAATTGATGTAATTTTCTTGTAAGGAAATCCTAGATGAATCCTTTACTTGTACGGGAAGTCCAGCCGGCTCTTATATATGTTGGGGGTGACGGCCGATTGAACAACACCAATCGAACCAATCAATCTATTGCACTTTTGTGTTCATCTATCTTTATCCCCTACCCTTGTATCTTTCTTTCTCGTTCTTCGTTCGTTCTTCGCGTTGGAGGGCAGCGATCCATGAGGCTCTAGGGGCGAGCGAATCGACCTAGAGCAGCCCATAGCCGCCGCACTCCCTGACGGGGTCCCTCCCGGGGGTGTGGGGTTTTTGGGTCTACAAAAGCGCTCGTCGACTGTCTTGCGTATCGCGCTGTCGGTCGGGTCTCCTTCGACGTGAGTTGCGGTGCATCACCCCCGGCGTCGAGGGTACACGTGACGTGTTCGTGTGTAAACACACTTTTTGGCGACTCCGCTAGGGACGAAGCTTTGAACAGCTTCTAGCATGTTCTTTCTACGAGGAGAGCGTCATCAAGCGGCTGCAATCTACAATGGTAACATGTATCATCAATCTCCTTATGTAGATGCAAATAGCCATTATGTTGATGTTGCTAGATCTTTCAATGGACATGTCATGTCGGCTAGCCCTAACGAGCAAAGGCCGACTAGTTATTCCGTTGGAGAAACTTGGAATTTACAGAATCGTGACATGCAACCTACGAATCTGAACTTTCGTGCATCGGCAACATCTTTCAATATGCCGGTGAACAACACGCTTTGTTCGAGTGATCAATATATGACACCTCAATTATAGGAGGGTGTCTCACTGTTTTATCCATCGGCAGTCAACTCGCAATATGCGGGTTCATCCCCAAACATGCCGATGGATGGGGGAATCGGCCATGCTTCCATTAGCTATTTGGCCGGTTATCCTCAAACATCATATACTACACCTCGTGAGATTAATTGTTCAGTGGCATATGAAGCTAAAAATATTCATGACTCAGATCACCTTTGTGGTTATGGCCGAGTGAATGGAGATTCTGCAGGAGCATATGTGCCTAATATTGCAGGAGATGAGGTGGCTCTAGCTGCATTAAAAAGTTTAGCCCGAAATAAGAAGATTAGTGCTATTTGCCTTGAGCAGCACGAAAAGGGATTGGTTCCTAATTATGAGGCAATAAGAGCTAGGGTTTTGAAAGAAGACGAAGTGTTGCCGATTGAGAGAAAATATTCAACAACAGTGCACAAGTCTTCACCTATCATTGCAGCATGTTATACGCCCCCTATACAATCGAAAAATTTCGGCAACATCACTTCATTGCCGAAAGATCCTAAAAGTGTTGGGGGGCAAGCCGGTCCAAGCAGGGCTGAGTTTGAAGAAAAATATGTGGCCCAACTAGACAAGATAAAGCTAGAGCTAACAGGGAATTGCGTTAATGAATTTACTACACCTACCCTTGAAGAATTACCAACAGAATATCGACAGGCTTATGAAGCACTCAAGAAGAAGCGTGGAGAGGAAGATTTGCGAGAATACGTCAAGTGCCTTCCTCCATGCAGCAACCATGTTGGCCCTTCTACACTGTTGAGGCAAGATAAAAAACAAGCTTTGCAAGCCAATCAGCAAGAAATGGTTCACTTCGCCAATATGGTTGATTCGGTTGAAACTGAGTCAAATATGACTAAGTCATCTACAGTCGAGTCGAACAATTCCTTTAAAGAAAAGACAATGGTGAATTCAGTTGAAACCAGATTGAGCACAGAGACGGTTACAGTCGAGTGCATAGAGTCCATACTGAGTACATCATGCCAGCCGAGTGCATCGTTCCAGACGAGTGCATCACTGGCTAAAGTCGAGTGCATCAAGCCAATTATTGCTGCGTGTACCAAAACAGAAGATGCAAGTTTCGTCGAGCAAAGGAATGGTAAACGCAAAAAATTGGCCATGTTAGATTTTTCTAGATGTAAGGGAGCTTACATGCTACCCTGTGAGTTTCGTGCTAAAGATATTGATGAGCATCAAGAACAAAGTAATATGGTTGAACACAGTTCAGTTAACGATGAAAATCAAGACCAAGAAAATGCGGCCGAGCAAAGTTCAACTGACAAAG
The DNA here is from genome assembly GCF_002162155.2 of Triticum dicoccoides. Classification (NCBI taxonomy): domain Eukaryota; kingdom Viridiplantae; phylum Streptophyta; class Magnoliopsida; order Poales; family Poaceae; genus Triticum; species Triticum dicoccoides. Next base: position 171,108,798 of record NC_041393.1, on the reverse strand, counting down.
AGCGTCCGAGTGAAATCCACTCGGGCAATCCGACTGAAATATACTCGGGCAATCCGAGTGATGAGGCACGAGATCCAGAAAAAGAGGAGGAGGCATTGGAGAATTATTCAGAAGTGGAGCAATGTATTGTTCCAGTGGTGCAACCATCTTCTTCTTCCAATGTCTTCACAAAGGTACACCTAGCAGATAGTTTACTCAATTTTCGATTCGGTCAAAATCATATTGTTGATGCACCTGTTAGTAAGATTCTAATTAATTTTGAAAGACCAATTGAAATGAGTAATCTATTTGTTAGGAATGATCTTGTCACTAATCATGCTGATCAACACATGACATTATTCAAAGAGGCTAATAGTGACAACTTATCGCAACCAAAGTTGTTCCTGTCATGTCGACTGAACTTTATATTCATATGGACAACTTTGTTTGTTTCATGCCTGTCTAACATTTGGTCTCAGATGAGACATATATTCTGTAATTATTTTGGTTGTAGGAATATAAAGCCAGGTTCAAAGTTCTCTAGGATAGCCGATTCAAAAGCATCGGGAAAGGACAATGAAAATCAATGCATAACCGAGTCAGATGACACTAAGCTGGCACCATTCGTTTGTTTTGTTTTAGAGCCGGTATCACAATATCGTTTAATGGGCCAGGAGTGTACGTCCAGTGCAGGCATAGTTGATCACATCATCGGTACATCGCTGACTAATCCTATTATTATAATTGATCATGATGTCGAGCCATCAGGACAAGAACAAATGCAATGCTTGTTTGAAGAGAATATCAAAGACAACAACGTGATTCATCAAGCCGCACAATCGGACAACATAGGACGATTGGAGTTTGTTGAGGCACGACCATATGGCCAGTCGTATCAGATTGGTCTTGATGGTGATCAAATGTTGACTCGGCTATCTCAAGCCGATTCATCTAAAGGTCAACAGGTACACACCGACGATGACGGGGTCAAGTCTTCGAGCAAGAATATGGTTAAAAGGTGCATCAACAAAAATCTTGAAGACGAGAATTCCATCAAAGCTACAATGGCGACATCTAGCACTGGGGGGCAACGAGAAAATTCAAAGACCGATACATGCACAATTAAACAAAGCAAAGGAAATGGTAAGCACAAAGGTAAAAAGCCAAAAGTCACTTTCGCGCAGTTATTAGAAAAATATCAGAAGATAAGTGAGGCAAAGAGTGTTTATCGGCCGAGTGAAACAAAAGCATTGAAGTCACCCCCAAGGCATAAATCTGAACACCGGGATTGGCGAAGGAAGAAGTTGAGCAAGCAGACTCCATGACCCCCTTTTGGGTCATCAATACCAATGCCATGGATTCCTCCCCATGCTGACTATTATTCATGTCAATCATGGAACAAGTATAAATCAAGGACACACTGTCCATCATATTCTAAACCACCTCAGCAAAATTATGTAGCTCCGAGAAGATCATCGTTTGTTCAACAACAACATGTTATAGACCGACTCAACCAAAAAGAATCGGTCCGAAGCTCAACAAAGAAGATGGATGCGGTCAAGCAAGTATACCGACTGAAAAAGGATGGCCGCAAGTGTGCTATTTCAGATCCAACTACAGATGACAAAAAGCCAGCCGAGTCTATGTTGGCTACTAAGGACAAGAAAGAGAAGCAGGTTACTTTCAAGGGTCCAATTGCCAAGTTTGGACAGGCCAAGTCGGAGATGCCCAAAGCAAGGAAGAATTTGCTAGTGCATAAAACAAAATCACAGCCAGGATGCTCACTCGGCTTATCACATTGGGAAGAAAGAAAACTAAAGAGGCTCAGGGTGAAGGAGCTGGAGAAGAGGAATATGGCTTGGGTTCCCAAGAGAAATCCTCGAGTCAAGAGCGGAATCACATCTCTTGTTGTGAAGCTGGTAGGAGTGAAGGAGGACAAGTGTGAAGCCGGTAGGTGGAGTCGACAGTTTTTATCTCACTATAGGGGACTCCAAATGGCACATCGTCCATGTTCTTCGACCGTTCCATCAAAACCAGCATCCCAGAGCTTAACCCCAGCTGAAACATCTGAATTATTTTGGCTATTCACACTTTGGTGGACGGGCTCACCATGTCCTTCGAGATAAGGACACATGGTCGATATTTGCATATCGCCCCAAGAGTATATTGTGTTGACAAAGTTGGCATCTGAATAATTGTGCTCATTGTGGTGTATCTCATATTCCCAAAGCCAAATCTTAGTTTTGCCAACACTGGAAGGCTGACTAATTATTCGGCCACTAATCGAGAGTCTAGTGCAAGAAAAGTTGTCGACTCATATTGTCGGTTTATCACAGGATCCAGAAAAAGTGTGTCACCGAGTTGAATGAAGCTCTGTTCACTCGGGGAACAAGGATATGTTGACTCAGGAGACCGAAGGAAGGGGGCGTGACATCACATTTATCAGTCGGCGCTCACTGGATGCCAAGTCAAAATGTCGTGGAGATTATTTTCATGATTCAGTTTAGCAGCGCCCAGAGTCGGCGTTATTCACATATTTCTTCACGGGCTTGATTTGAAGACTTCATGACAACTAGATCTTACATGCTAATAATCAAGATGAATATGCTGTGCTATTCAGGCTAGAGGACTTTTTGGCTAAGGGGTGGCGTGCATCAAGGTTCACAATGATTCGTTGCCAACCGTCCAACAAATGTTATCTTTATATGCATCGACGAATCACTCAAACATTGACCTCATGAGTTGCGGCTAATTCCACGGTGGAGTCAGCCACTGATGGATCTAGTGCGAGTCATATAGCTGGCTGGAGAAAGTTTCTCTTATCTACAAGATCCAAGTTAGGAGACAGACATTATTTGGCGGAGACTTGATGGAGCATTTTTATCAACAATGGGGGGAGTCACCGAATAGTTGATGGTTCCTTTAAGGTGCATGGACATAATCTTTTGGCATCCGGTATCGCCGAATGGTTCTAATATCCCTATGGGGTACTTGGATAAAGGTCAAGTCAAGGATTGACATGAGAGACTTACATGAAGGCATTCATGGCATCCAATGGTTGTTCTCAGACGATTATTATTTGAAAATGCTCTACCCAAGCAGCAACAAGACTAAGCATATGGCCGATAACAATTATCGTCTTCAGCATGCACAGCCGATGTAGTGTTGACATCGCGCTTAAAAGAAGTATTTTCTGGCACGCAAGCTCTGCCAGAAAACAGGGGGGCATGTGTTGACACCGGATTTTGGCAAGGTACAAAAGGCAAGTAAGATGGCCTCGAGTGAAAGAGATTTCAGCATGCAAAGTTTCAGGTCGCCGAGTGGAATAACTTTGATGTTTAATTCATTGACATCCGACATCATCTTAGGGGCCGAAACTGTACTCCGAGTGGCATAATTTAGTGCTCCGAGTGGTTTTCAGCCAATTACGCCTTCAAGACGACCTCGGATGAAGTAACACTCTAAAGAAATTATCTTCGTCTCGTCGAGGCAATCAATTTTGATATATAGATCATCTCAATCCGAGTTCGTATGCAAAAGTTAAAGGCAATACACTGCAGACCAAATCTAAACGGAAATATGGCGCGAGGTACCAGACACCCTGTCTGATGGGTCGCGCGAGCAATTCAGCCCTCAAGAAGGTCTTGAATCGAAAAACCTTAAACACAAGAAAGTTCCGTCTCGTCAAGCCGATCGATTTTCATATATAATTCTTCTCAATCCGAGGTAGTATGAGACCTGGGGAGACAAATCGAGATTAGGCTATGTTTTCGGTCGAGTGAAAAGCTTACCGGTCGAGTGAAAACTTAATTGTCGAGTGAAAGATTGCCGTCCAAGTGAAACTTGCCGATCGAGTAAGAGGTTGCCTTCCGAGTGAAAATATAATCATCTGAGTGAAAAGATTACCGCCGGAATGAAAACTTGCCGATCGAGTAAAAGATTGCTTTCCGAGTGAAAATATAGTCATCCAAGTGAAAGATTGTCTTCCGAGTGAAAGATTCTAACATCCGAGTGAAAAAGTCCAGTCGGACGATCCGAGTGAAAGACTAATATCCGAATGGATGAGCTCGAATCCGAGTGAAACTGAACATGTGCCCGAAATTTTATCAAGATGACCTCGGATAGAGAAGTGTTCAATACGGAAGTTGTGCATATCGTCAAAACGGTAAACTTTGGTTTTGGAGTCATCATCATCAGAGATATTATATGGCCTGCAGATTCACTACGAGACTCGGATAATCCAGTCTGCTGCAAGACCGAGTCCGACTGGAAGGTAAAGATGACCTCAAAAGGTATTCAAGATGACCTTATTTGAAAAAGTGATCAACATGAGAGTTGTTCGTCTCGTCGAGGCGCACAAGTTTGACATTTGGGCCGTCTTGATCGGAGATCATATGCAAGCTCGAAGGCCCGCGCAAGGAGGAAGACAGAAGTTGGGCCAGATTCAGACTAAATCCGAGTTGGAATAGAACTAGGACTCTAGGACGTGAATTGATGTAATTTTCTTGTAAGGTAATCCTAGATGAATCCTTTACTTGTACGGGAAGTCCAGCCGCCTCTTATATATGTTGGGGGTGACGGTCGATTGAACAACACCAATCAAACCAATCAATCTATTACACTTTTGTGTTCATCTATCTTTATCCCCTACCCTTGTATCTTTCTTTCTCGTTCTTCGTTCGTTCTTCGCGTTGGAGGGCAGCGATCCACGAGGCTCTAGGGGCGAGCGAATCGACCTAGGGCAGCCCATAGCCGCCGCACTCCCTGATGGGGTCCCTCCCAGGGGTGTGGGGTTTTGGGTCTGCAAAAGCGCCCGTCGACTGTCTTGCGTATCGTGCTGTTGGTCGGGTCTCCTTCGACGTGAGCTGCGGTGCATCACCCCCGGCGTCGAGGCTACATGTGACGTGTTCGTGTGTCAATAGCGCCCATGCGAGCAAGGACATCCGTCGCTTGATTACTTCCTCGAGCCACATGATGGAACTCGAGTCCCTCGAACCGAGCTGATATTTTGAGTATGGCATTACGATAGGCCGCCATCTTTGGATCTTTGGCTTTGAAGTCTCCATTTATTTGGGATATTGCTAGATTTGAATCCCCGCGCATGTCCAGGCATTGTATGACGATGGAGGCAGCCATCCGAAGACCGTGCAATAAGGTGTCATATTCGGCTGCATTGTTGGAGTTTGTGTATAATATCTAGAGTATGTACTGGACTGTGTCTCCAGTGGGGGACGTTAAGACAACGCCCGCTCCTAAGCCGGCCAGCATTTTAGAGCCATCGAAGTGCATGGCCCAGTTGGAATATGTACCATACTCTTTAGGGAGTTCGGCCTCTGTCCATTCGGCGACGAAGTCGGCCAATGCTTGGGATTTAATGGCTCGGGATGGTTTGTATGTTATGTCGAATGGTAGGAGCTCAATGGCCCACTTGGCAATATGGCTTGTAGCGTCGCGGTTGTTGATTATGTCATTGAGTGGGACTTCGGAAGCCACTGTGATCGAGCACACTTGGAAGTAGTGTTGTAGCTTCTGGGATGCCATGAAGATCGCATATGGTGTGAGGACAGTGGATACGTAGTATACTGGTTTCTGAAGTGGGAATTTGTGTCTGTCCTCCTCTCACTCAACGACGAGTACCGTGCTCACCACCTGGTGTGTTGCAGAGATGTATAATAACATGGGTTCGCCACGTTCGGCGCGGCCAGGATTGGGTTGCTCGCTAAAAGAGCCTTTATTTCTTCCAGTCCGGCCGTTGCCGCATCCGTCCACTCGAAGTGGTCGGTGCGCCAGAGAAGGCGATAAAATGGCAATCCTTTTTCTCCTAGTCTGGAGATAAAGCGGCTTAAAGCTGCCACGCATCCGGCTAGTTTTTGGACCTGTTTGAGGTCTGTTGGTGTAGCCAATTGCAACAAAGCTCGGATTTTGGCTGGATTTGCCTCAATTCCTCTATTGGAAACGATGAAGCCCAGCAGTTTTCCAGCGAGAACACCGAAACCACACTTTTCTGGATTAAGCTTGATGTCATATGTACGGAGGTTGTCAAATGTTAGACGCATGTCGTCTATTAATGACTCGACATGCCTAGTCTTGATGACGATGTCATGCACATATGCTTCAACTGTCTTGCCGATTTGTTTCTCTAGGCATGTTTGAGTCATGCGTTGGTAGGTGGCGCCGGCATTTTTAAGCCTAAAGGGCATAGTGTTGAAGCAGAAAGGCCCGTATGGGGTAATGAATGCTATTGCGGTTTGATCGGACTCCTTCATTTTCATTTGATGGTATCCGGAGTATGCATCGAGGAAACACAGTGAGTTGTGTCCTGCAGTAGCATCAATGATCTGATCAATGCGGGGGAGGGTGAAGGGATCCTTAGGGCAGACCTTGTTGAGGTCTTTGAAATTGACCCACAGGCGCCAGGATTTATCCTTCTTTGGTACCATCACCAGGTTTGCTAGCCAGTCCGGGCGTTTTATTTCTCTGATGAATCCAGCCTCGACTAACTTGGCTAGCTCCTCCCCCATAGCTTGTCGTTTGGGCTCGGAAAATCGCCGCAGTGGTTGCTTGACCGTCTTATATCCCTTCAATATATTGAGGCTATGTTTGGCCAACCTGCATGGTATTCCTGGCATATCAGTAGGGTGTCAGGCGAATATGTCCCAGTTCTCATGCAGGAACACTCGTAGTGCAGCATCGCCCGTTGGGTCCAGTTGTGCCCCGATGGAAGCTGTCTTCTTGGGGTCCATTGGGTGGACTTGAAATTTGACTATTTCGTCTGCTGGTTTGAAGGAGGTGGATTTGGGCCACTTATCAAGGATTACGTCGTCCTTATCCACCATGGAGTGTAGTGTGGTTAACTCTTCGGCCGCAAGGGCCTCGGATAGTGCCTTGAGGGCCAGGGATGTGGTTTTGTTTTTGGCGCGGAGTGCTATGTCCAGATCACTGGCGAGAGTGATAATACCATTGGGCCCGAGCATCTTGAGCTTCATATACCCGTAATGAGGTATAGATGGAAAGCGCATGAATGCATCTCGCCCTAACAGGGCGTGATATCCAGTGTTGAAAGGGGTCACCTGGAAGGTTATCTCTTCGGACCGATAGTTCTCCGGCATCCCGAAGACTACGTCGAGTGTAATTTTCCCCGTGCATCGCGCCTCCTGGCTGGGAATGATTCCTCGGAAGATCGTATTACTTTGCTCGATGCGGCTCCTATCTATTTCCATTTTATTGAGCGTGTCCTCGTGGATGAGGTTTAGCCCGCTGCCGCCATCCATGAGCACTTTAGTGAGCCGAAAGCCAGCCACAATTGGATTGAGGACCAAGGCGGCTGGTGCCCGGACTGACCGGAATTTTTGTTCATCACTGGCATTGAAAGTTATGGCCGTGTCGTTCCAGGGATTTATTGCTGCAACTTGGCAGACTTCGGCGAGGTTGCGGAGTGCCCTCTTGTGCCGATTGTTGGAAGCGAAAGTCTCGAAGATCGTCAATACTCTAAGATCGTCATTTTGCGGGGCGCATTGCTCTAAGGTGTTTTTTTGTGAGGATATCCTCGCCGCTCTTGGCCACCTGCCGGAGTATCCAACATGCTCTGAGGTTGTGGGTTGGTTCGGTATCCAGTGTCATGTGTATTTTGCATGGCTTATTGAGCCATCCCTCAAGAACGGTTCTGTGTCCCATAATGGGTTTACTTTTCTTCACTATGGGGTCGGGTGCCCCGTGGGGGTGCATCCTTTTTGCCCGCCAGAGGGGTTGAGTGAAGACCGGTGATTCCCAACGAGCTGTCTGATTTTTCCAGGTGCTTTCCACTGTGCAGTGCTTCTGTACTATGGTTGCCAAGTCAGCGAAGTGTCATACGCGACAGCGGTTGATGGCATTGAGGATTCCTTCGTCCATGCAATTATTGCATAATACTGAAATCGCATCCTCGTCGCGGCAATCTTTAATCTTGTCTTTGACAAGGAGGAATCTGGCCCAAAAGTGATGGACTGTTTCCTGAGACTGCTGCCGTACATACATGAGGTCGCATATATCCAGAGGGCCGGACTTGCTTGGCGAATATTTCTTATGGTGGGTGTCGGTGTCAAAACTGCCGGATCTCGGGTAGGGGGTCCCGAACTGTGCGCCTAAGGTCGATGGTAACAAGAGACAGGGGACACGATGTTTACCCAGGTTCGGGCCCTCTCTATGGAGGTAATACCCTACTTGCTGCTTGATTTATCTTGATGAATATGAGTATTACAAGAGTTGATCTACCACGAGATCGTAATGGCTAAAACCCTAGGAGTCTAGCCTATATGATTGTGATTGCCTCCACGGACTAAACCCTTCGGTTTATATAGACACGGGAGGGGACTAGGGTTGTAAAAAGTCGGTTACAGAGAAAGGAATCTTCATATCCGAACGCCAGGCTTGCCATCCACGCCAAGGAGAGTCCCATCCGGACACGGGAGAGAGTCTTCTGTCTTGCACCTTCACGGCCCATCAATCCGGCCCACGTTACATAGGCCGGACGCTCGAGGACCCCTTAATCCAGGACTCCCTCAATAGCCCCTGAACCAGGCTTCAATGACGATGTGTCCGCTGTGCAGATTGTCTTCGGCATTGCAAGGCGGGTTCGTCCTCCGAATACTCCAAAGCATCCTTCGAACACAAAAAACGTGTCCAGATCTGCATAATAAGTACCACACACAACCGCAGAGAGTGTAATACTTCAGGAGTCCAATCTGCTGACAACTTTTGAAGCGTGACATCACATCACCGCCTGGTCATTATTTTGAACCGTTTTTAGCCTCCCGCTCCATGTTTCAAAATGTGGTTTCCATTGGTACGTCTTGTCGCAGCAGAGATCATGTCCCCTTATTATGGGATTCTCATCAATACGGGTGTGGGTAATCCAACCGTGCCGTCTTCACGGCCCTTGGGAATAGGCGAGTTTTATGGAGAGTGGGGAGGTGCTTGATATTCACCGCCTTTACAAGGAGATAAGGATTCCTTTCTTTCACCCACACCTTCTCTCTCTCTGCCCCCTCCCATTCTCGAGCTGCAGCGCCCAAGTTCTCATCCTTTCCGCCTCAGAAAAGCACTCCAATCATGTCCGGATCCGGAGCGTAGGGCAAGTGGATGGTCTCCTCCGTCAAGGAGAAGGACATCACCAAGCTCTGGGAGGCCGGGTATCTGGCCAAGGAAATCGCCCACCGGCTTCCAGCCAAGGGGCAGATCGTCCCCACCCCGGAGCCCCATGAGAGGGTAGTTTTCATCCCCCACTTCATTCGCGGGCTGGGATTTCCTCTCCACCCATTCGTCCGTGGACTCATGTTCTACTACGGGTTAGATTTCCATGATCGAGCCCCAAATTCTTTCCTCAACATCTCGGCATTTATTGTTGTGTGCGGGGCTTTCCTCCGCATCCCACCCCACTTCGGATTGTGGCTAAAGACTTCAATGTGAAGCCAAAGATGGTGGGTGGCCAACACGCAGAGTGCGGAGGCGCCATGGTGAGCAAGATGCCCAACATCACTTGGACCGAAGGCTCCTTCGTGGAGACCATCAAAGGGTGGCAGCAATTGTGGTTCTATATCATAGAGCCCCGCGACGCCACCTAGGCCGCGGCTCCTGAATTCAAGTCCGGAGCTCCAATGCGGCTCACCTCCTGGCTAGAGAAGGGCCTGAATTGGGCTTCGTCGGACAAGCTGACAGTGCTGCAGACGCGCATCCAGAGCATGGTGGACAAGAACATCAAGCTCGTCAACGTGATATAGCTGATGCTAGTTCGCTGGATCCTTCCATGCCAGAGCCGGGATTGCCATTTATGGGAACTCGATCTAGCTGAGCACCAGACCTTGCAATGGTTCTTCGGAACTACGCACGAAGATATCTGGAAGGTGTTCTTCAAGGCCAACGAGACATGGCCAAAGATGACTGAGGACCATGGGCACGACCTGGCCCATCCTTCCAGTCCAGTAAGTCTTTCGCATTTCCAGGTGTATCCTTTACTTGCTTATTCAGGGAAGATGCCTAAGCCTCCCTATTTATTTTTTTCAGGGCTGGACAAAGAAGGCAGAGCGGATCCAGTGTCCGGCTCCGTTGCCAGAAGACCCAGCGATCCCTCTTCTGACGAAGATGCTGGTTCCGGTGCTCTACAAGGGCCGGAGAAGAAGGCTAAGGAGACCCGAAGTGTTCTCCGCCGTAAAGGTGCTTCGGACGCGTTGTCCGAAGAAACCGAAACCTACTCCTCCCCCGCCGAAGACGACGAGGAGGAGGAGGAAAGCAATCCTCCCCTTGAGGAGGGTAGGAACAAAAGGGCAGCCTCCACGCATCTGGAGGCTGAGGCGTCAAAGAAGGGGAGAGCCTTGCTTGCGGATAACATCGCGCTGGACACGGACAACAGCTCGGAGTGGCGCTCGAGGGATAAGCCCCTGGCCGAATGGTAAGTATTCGAAGCCACTGACGCGCTCATATATCGAACTTCACTTTGTGTTTTTAATGTATCCAATCACACGCTGTAGTTTGGCCCGCGGCAGTCCTCAGCGATCCCCATCTTCAGGGGGTTCTCTGGATCCAAAAGCGATGGACAGCGGATCCCTACCGGCGGCTTCTTCTCCCAAGGCCACGGACGACGCCGAGGTGCTGTCCCAAAGGACCTTCCTAGGCCAGGGAGAGATGCAAGAGGCCGTCAGGGTGGCGCCGGAGGGTGATACCTCGGTGGCCAGACACATGGGGGAGCAAACCCCCTTGGCAACTGACGATGGGGGCCACCTTCAATTCGGCCCCCAAGCAAATACTATTCCAGAGACCCGTACGTCTCCGGAATCAGGTGAGAAGCCTCCTTTGAAAGAAGGAGGTGCGCCTATCCCGCCGGTGACCTCTATCCATCCAGAGGCACCAGATACTCTACTGGAAGCGCTGCGAGGTGCTTCCATTGTGGAGGAACGTCGTATCCTTATGGGTACGGTGATTGAGAAGGTACGGTCTGCCAAGAGCGGATTGACCGAAGCCTGCACCAGCCTTCCAACAGGCTTTGAGGTAAGCGACGCAATTGTATAAAAAGAATGTCATAGTATAGACAATAGCCCCTGAGACTCTGTCCGGTGTTCGAAAAGCAAAACCGGACAGAGGGTTGATAACCCACAAGTATAGGGGATCACAACAGTTTTCGAGGGTAGAGTATTCAACCCAAATTTATTGATTCGACAAAGGGGAGCCAAAGAATATTCTCAAATATTAGCAGTTGAGTTGTCAATTCAACCACACCTGGATAACTTAGTATCTGCAGCAAAGTATTTAGTAGCAAAGTAGTATGATAGTAATGGTAACAGTGGCAAAAGTAAAGATAGCAGTTTTGTAGTAATTGTAACAGTAGCGACGGTAAAGTAAATAAGAAAAGCACAATATGTGAAAAGCTCATAGGCATTGGATCAGTGATGGATAATTATGTCGGATGCGATTCCTCATGCAATAGTTATAACATAGGGTGACACATAACTAGCTCCAGTTCATCAATGTAATGTAGCCATGTATTCCGAATATAGTCATACATGCTTATGGAAAAGAACTTGCATGACATCTTTTGTCCTACCCTCCCGTGGCAGCGGGGTCCTAATGGAAATTAAGGGATATTAAGGCCTCCTTTTAAATAGAGAACTAGACCAAAGCATTAGCACTTAGTGAATACATGAACTCCTCAAACTACGGTCATCACCGAGAAGTATCCCGATTATTGTCACTTCGGGGTTGTCGGATCATAACACATAATAGGTGACTATAGACTTGCAAGATAGGATCAAGAACTCACATATATTCATCAAAACATAATAGGTTCACATCTGAAATCATGGCACTTGGGCCCTAGTGACAAGCATTAAGCATAGCAAAGTCATAGCAACATCAATCTCAGAACATAGTGGATACTAGGGATCAAACCCTAACAAAACTAACTTGATTACATGGTAAATCTCATCCAACCCATCACCGTCTAGCAAGCCTACGATGGAATTACTCACGCACGGTGGTGAGCATCATTAAATTGGTGATGGAGGATGGTTGATGATGACGACGGCGACAAATCCCCCTCTCTGGTGCTCCAAACGGACTCTAGATCTGCCCTCCTAAGGGAGATTAGGGCTTGGCGGAGGCTCATGCGATGAAACTTTCTCTCTGATTTTTTTCTCCGTGAAATGGAATATATAGAGTTGGAGTTGAGGTCGGTGGAGCAGCAGGGGTCCCACGAGACAGGGGGCGCGCCCAGGGGGAATGGGTGTGCCCCCCACCCTCGTGGATAGGGTGTGGCCTTGATTCTTTCGCCAGTATTTTTTATATTTTCCAAAACTTATCTCCGTGGATTTTCATGTCATTCCGAGAACTTTTGTTTTCTGCACAATAAATAACACCATGGCAGTTCTGCTGAAAACAACGTTAGTCCGGGTTAGTTTCATTCAAATCATGCAATTTAGAGTCCAAAACAAGGGCAAAAGTGCTTGGAAAAGTAGATACATTGGAGACGTATCAACTCCCCCAAGCTTAAACCTTTGCTTGTCCTCAAGCAATTCAGTTGATAAACTGAAAGTGATAAAGAAAATTTTTTACAAACTCTGTTTGCTCTTGTTGTTGTAAATATGTAAAGCTAGCATTCAAGTTTTCAACAAAGATTATGAACTAACCATATTCACAATAGCACTTAGGTCTCATGTTTACTCATATCAATAACATAATCAACTAGCGAGAAATAATAATAAATCTCGGATGACAACACTTCCTCAAAACAATCATAATATGATATAACAAGATGGTATCTTGCTAGCCCTTTCTGAGACCGCAAAACATAAATGCAGAGCACCTTTAAAGATCAAGGACTGACTAAGCATTGTAATTCATGGTAAAAGAGATCCACTCAAGTCATACCCAATATAAACTAATAGTAATGCATGCAAATGACAGTGTGCTCTCCAGCGGGTGCTCTTTAGTAAGAAGGTGATGACTCAACATAAAAGTAAATGGATAGGCCCTTCGCAGAGGGAAGCAGGGATTTGTAGAGGTGCCAGAGCTCGATTTTAAAATAGATATGAATAACATTTTGAGTGGTATACTTTCGCTGTCAACACAACAACTATGAGATCTTGATATCTTCCATGCTACATACATTATTGGTGGTTCCCAAACAGAATGGTAAAGTTTATACTCCCCCACCACCAACAAGCATCAATCCATGGCTTGCTCAAAACAACGAGTGCCTCCAACTAGCAACAACCCTGGGGGAGTTTTGTTTAATTATTTTGATTTGCTGTGATCTTTTTGATCATGGGATTACCAGCCATTTTCTCATGAATGAGGAGTGGAGTCCACTCCCCTTGAGAATAACCCACCTAGCATGGAAGATACATACAACCCTAGTTGAAACATGAGCTGCTCGAGCATACAAAACAGAATTTCATTTGAAGGTTTGGAGTTTGGCACATACAAATTTACTTGGAACGGCAGGTAAATACCGCATATAGGAAGGTATGGTGGACTCATATGGAATAACTTTGGGGTTTATGGAGTTTGGATGCACAAGCTGTATTCCCGCTTAGTACAGGTGAAGGCTAGCAAAAGATTGGGGAGCGACCAACTGAGAGAGCGACAATAGTCATGAACATGCATTAAAATTAATCAACATTGAGTGCAAACATGAGTAGGATATAATCCACCATGAACATAAATATCTTGAAGGCTATGTTGATTCGTTTCAGCTACATGCGTGAACATTGCCAAGTCAAGTCACTCGAATCATTCAAAGGAGGATACCACCCTATCATACCAGATCACAACCATTTTAATAGCATGTTGGCACGCAAGGTAAACCATTATAAGCTCCTAGTTAATTAAGCATGGCATAAGCAACTATAATCTCTAATTGTCATTGCAAACATGTTTATTCATAATAGGATGAATCAGGAACGATGAACTCATCATATTTACAAAATCAAGAGAGGTCGAGTTCATACCAGCTTCTATCATCTCAATCAGTCCATCATATACCGTCATTATTGTCTTTCACTTGCACGACTGAATGGTGTGGATAATAATAATAGTGCATGTGCATTGGACTAAGCTGGAATCTGCAAGCATTCAATTCAGGAGAGAAGACAAGGTAATATGGGCTCTTGGTTAAATCAACAATCATGCATATGAGAGCCACTAAACATTTTCATTATGGTCTTCTTCTCTCGACCCCCAAAGGAAAGAAAAGAAAATAAAACTATTTACACGGGAAAGCTCCCAACAAGTAAAAGAAGAACGAGAAATCTTTTTGGGTTTTCATTTTAATTACAACTACAAGCATGGAAATTAAACTAACTAATTTTTTTTGTTTTTCTTAAGGTTTATCAAACACACAAGAAGAAAGCTAAAAAAAGAAAATAAACTAGCATGGATAATACAATGAAAGAGTATGAGCACCGATGACTAGAATAAGTGTGTGAACATGAATGTAAAGTCAATGAGAAATACATACTCCCCCAAGCTTAGGCTTTTGGCCTAAGTTGGTCTATGCCCAAGGATCGCGGCTACTCTCCCCGGTGTACTGAGGAGTGTCGTCTAGATACCACTGGCTGGCGATCTCCTCCGGGTCCCACTAATAACAGGATGGATGGTAAGGGTCCAGTGGCAGTTCCGGCTCAGGCTCTAGAGCTGACGTCTGGCCTCGGTGTGCGTACACGGCCTTCGGCAAGACAAGGTAATGGCCTGTAGTTAAATCAAACAAAGAAGGTGCAGGCAGGGTAATAATCTCATTGTGTTTCTTATTAAATCTCAGGTTATACAGAAGCATATTATCATCATTGTCAACAATAAACTCATGCGCTACCATGCTCCTGTAATCTAAAAAGGTAGGGGGCAGCAGTGTCTCCTCTTTATCATCATGCCTAATAGGTATCTCGAAATGTTTAGCAAGGCGTGCAGCATAGATACCTCCAAAGATGGGGCCCTTTGTACGGTTTAAGCTTAATGGCACCCATACTAAAAGTGCTATCACCGAATAAGGCATGGAGCAGAATAATAATATCAGGAACACTGAAGTTTCCACTATTTCCACGACCAATTAAGCATCTACTAGCAAATATGGCAAAGTAGCGTGAAATAGGAAAATGTATGCTAGTGATTCTCGCATCGGAACCCTTCCTCGATTCCCCTACAGTAATAGTATCAATAAAACCATCCACATCTTTACGATGTGGTTCATCTAAGCTACCCCCAAAGGGTATTCTGCAAGCCGTGCAAAAATTATGTAATGACGTTTCGTTAGCCTCATCATATAAATGAAAAGATACTGAAGGAGGTGAATTCTTAGGATAATAATAAAAGTTTTGCACGAAAGTATTGGTAAGTAAGAGATACTGTTTGATCCGGTCATGGAGGAAGTTGGTGAGGCCCGCATTTTCAGCCAAAGAATAAAAGTCTTCATAAATCCCGGCTGCTCTCAAGAAATTATCACAAGGCCATTCACATGGCCTTACTTCCGATACGCGGGGAAGATTATACTTGGACTTTTCTTTCTCCTTAGCTTGTTTATCCTTGGAGCTTTGACTAGAAGAGCCCCTCAATAATCTCCTCATCATTCTCTGAAAATTTCTAAAAAATTTAGTAACTCAAAATAAAAGTGAATCAAACTAAACAAGATTGATAGCAACTACTCCCACAAGTGCCTAGAGCCTATATCATGCATTAGAATTACTTGGGACCTCATAAATTTGACATGCAAGCTCAAGAACAGGGTTACCTAGGCAGCAAAAATTTGCAATGAATAAAGCACTAGAACAAAAACTCATTGGACCATTGGAGGAGTCACATACCAAGCAACAATCTCCCAAAGCAGTTTTGTGAATGGAGCTTTGAGCAAGGAGATCGAAAATCGCAGCAAAATGAGCTAGAACTCGTGCTTGAGCTGGATAGAGATTTTTTGGGAGGAAGATGGAGTGTGTGGGTGCACGAATAAGTGGAGGGGGGCACCATGGGCCCACAAGGCAGGGGGCCTGCCCAAGGGGAGTGGGTGCGCCTTGGACCCTCGTGGCCAGGTGCTTGCCCCCCTGCTGTGTTCTCAGTGCCTGAAATCCTCAAATATCCATAAAAAATCATACTAAATTTGCAAGGCATTTGGAGAACTTTTATTTTCGGGATATTTTTTATTGCAAGGATAATTTAGAAAACAGACAGAAAATACTATTTTTGCTTTATTTAGTCTAAATAACGGAAAGTACAAAGAGGGTACAGAAGGTTGTGCCTTCTAGTTTCATCCATCTCATGATCATCAAAAGGAATCCACTAACAAGGTTGATCAAGTCTTGTTAACAAACTCATTTCGAATAACATAGAGCCAGAGAAATTTCGAATAACACTCGGTTACCTCAGCGGGGATATGAACATCCCCAACAATCAGAATATCATATTTTTTCTTGACAGTAGGAAGAGGAAATTCAAAACCTCCAATAATGATAGTTGGAATTTTTCCAATAGAATTGATGCTATGAACTTGAGGTTGTTTCCTCGTAAAGTGTATCGTATGCTCATTACCATTAACATGAAAAGTGACATTGCCTTTGTTGCAATCAATAACAGCCCCTGCAGTATTCAAAAAGGGTCTACCAAGGATAATCGACATACTATCGTCCTCAGGAATATCAAGAATAACAAAGTCCGTTAAAATAGTGACATTTGCAACCACAACAGGCACATCCTCACAAATACCGACAGGTATAGCAGCTGATTTATCGGCCATTTGCAAAGATATTTCAGCAGGTGTCAACTTATTCAATTCAAGTCTACGATATAAAGAGAGAGGCATAACACTAACACCAGCTCCAAGATCACATAAAGCAGTTTTAACATAATTTCTTTTAATGGAGCATGGTATAGTGGGTACTCTTGGATCTCCAAGTTTCTTAGGTATTCCACCTTTAAAAGTGTAATTAGCAAGCATGGTGGAAATTTCAGCTTCCGGTATCTTTCTTTTATTGTAGTGATATGCTTCATGTATTTAGCATAAGGATTTAATTTAAGCATATCAGTTAAGCTCATATGTAAGAAGATAGGTCTAATCATTTCAGCAAAGCGCTCAAAATCCTCATCATCCTTTTTTTGGATGGCTTAGGAGGAAAAGGCATGGGTTTCTAAACCCATGGTTCTCTTTCTTTACCATGCTTCTTAGCAACAAAATCTCTCTTATCATAATGTTGATTCTTTGATTGTGGGTTATCAAGATCAACTGCAGGTTCAATCTCTACATCATTATTACTGCTAGGTTGAGCATCAACATGAACATTATCATTAACATTATCACTGGGTTCATGTTCATCACCAGATTGTGTTTCAGCATCAGAAATAGAAATATCATTGGGATTCTCAGGTGTGTCTACAACAGGTTCACTAGAAGCATGCAAAGTCCTATCATTTTTCTTTTTCTTCTTTTTAGAAGGACTATGTGCATCTAAATTATTTCTCTGAGAATCTTGCTCAATTCTCTTAGGGTGGCCTTTAGGATACAAAGGTTCTTGAGTCTCTACCAGTTCTAGTAGCCACTCTAATAGCAAAGTCATGTTTATTATTTAATTCATCGAGCAAATCAGTTTGAGCTTTAAGTACTTGTTCAGCTTGAGTGGTAACCATACAAGCATATTTGCTAATGAGTTTAAGTTCACCTTTAACTCTAGCCATATAATCACTCAAGCGTCCAATCATGAAAGCATTACCCTCTGATTCTGTACCAACATAAGCATTAAAACTTTCTTGTCTAGCCATAAAGTCATCAAATTCATCTACACATTGGCTATGAAATTTAGTAGACGGGATTTCATCTTTATCATATCTATAGAGAGAGATTACCTTTACTACCTGTGTCGGGTTATCAAGACAATGTGTTTCCTCGACAGGCGGTATATTAAGACCATGTGTTTCTTCAATAGGTGGTAAATTCTTACCACCTTTAGCTTTGATACCTTTCTCTTTCATTGATTTCTTTGCCTCCTGCATATCTTCAGGACTGAGAAATAAAACACCCCTCTTCTTCGGAGTTAGTTTGGGAATAGGCTCAAGAGTTGGCTCAATTGGCTCAGGAATTGGCTCAGGAAGAGTCCAATTATTTTCATTAGTCAACATATTATTCAATAGCAATTCAGCTTGGTCGACTGTTCTTTCCCTGAAAATACAACCAGCACAACTATCCAAGTGGTCCTTGGAAGGATCGGTTAGTCCATTATAAAAGATATCAAGTATTTCATTTTTCTTAAGAGGATGATCAGGAAAAGCATTAAGTAATCGGAGAAGCCTCCCCCAAGCTTGTGGGAGACTCTCTTCTTCGATTTGCACGAAATTATATATTTCCTGCAAGGCAGTTTGTTTCTTATGAGCAGGGAAATATTTAGCAGAGAAGTAATAAATCATATCCTGGGGACTACACACACAACTAGGATCAAGAGAATTAAACCAAGTTTTAGCATCACCCTTTAATGAGAACGGAAATATCTTAAGGATAGAGTAATAGCGGGATTTCTCATCATTAGTGAATAGGGTGGCTATATCATTTAACTTAGTAAGATGTGCCACAACAGTTTCAGATTCATAGCCATAAAAAGGATCAGATTCAACCAAAGTAATTATCTCAGGATCAACAGAGAATTCATAATCCTTATCAGTAACAAAGATAGGTGAAGTAGCAAAAGTAGGGTCATATTTCATTCTAGCATCTATAGTTTTCTGTTTAAGTTAGTTAGTAACTTCTTAAGATCAGATCTATTATTGCAAGCAAGAAGATCTCTAACAGTTTCTTCATCCATAACATAACCCTCAGGAACAACAAGCAATTCATACTTAGGGGGAGAACCTTCATCATCACTATCATCAATAATTTCATCTCAAATAATTTCGTTCTCTCTAACCCTAGCAAGTTTTGTTCATCTAGGAATTCACCTAATGGCAAAGTAGTATCAAGCACATAAGTAGTTTCATCATAAGTATCATGCATGGCAGAAGTGGCATCATCAATAACATGCGACGTATCAGAATTCATAGCAGTAGCAGGTTTAGTTGTCGCAAGCTTACTCAAAACAGAAGGAGAATCTAGTGCAGAGCTAGATGGCAGTTCCTTACCTCCCCTCGTAGTTGAGGGTAAAATCTTAGTTCTTTCATCTTTCCAGTTCTTCATAGTGACCAGCAGATATAAATCCCAAGTGACTCAAACAATAGAGCTATGCTCCCCGGCAACGGCGCCAGAAAATAGTCTTGATAACCCACAAGTATAGGGGATCGCAACAGTTTTCGAGGGTAGAGTATTCATCCCAAATTTATTGATTCGACACAAGGGGAGCCAAATAATATTCTCAAGTATTAGCAGTTGAGTTGTCAATTCAACCATACCTGGATAACTTAGTATCTGCAGCAAAGTATTTAGTAGCAAAGTAGTATGATAGTAATGGTAACAGTGGCAAAAGTAAAGATAGCAGTTTTGTAGTAAGTGTAACAGTAGCGACGGTAAAGTAAATAAGCAAAGCACAATATGTGAAAAGCTCGTAGGCATTGGATCAGTGATGGATAATTATGTCGGATGCGATTCCTCGTGCAATTGTTATAACACAGGGTGACACAGAACTAGCTCCAGTTCATCAATGTAATGTAGGCATGTATTCCGAATATAGTCATACGTGCTTATGGAAAAGAACTTGCATGACATCTTTTTCTCTACCCTCCCATGGTAGCGGGGTCCTAATGGAAACTAAGGGATATTAAGGCCTCCTTTTAATAGAGAACCGGACCAAAGCATTAGCACTTAGTGAATACATGAACTCCTCAAACTACGGTCATCACCGAGAAGTATCCCAATTATTGTCACTTTGGGGTTGTCGGGTCATAACACATAATAGGTGACTATAGACTTGCAAGATAGGATCAAGAACTCACATATATTCATGAAAACATAATAGGTTCAGATCTGAAATCATGGCACTCGGGCCCTAGTGACAAGCATTAAGCATAGCAAAGTCATAGCAACATCAATCTCAGAACATAGTGGATACTAGGGATCAAACCCTAACAAAACTAACTTGATTACATGGTAAATCTCATCCAACCCATCACCGTCTAGCAAGCCTACGATGGAATTACTCACGCATGGCGGTGAGCATCATGAAATTGGTGATGGAGGATGGTTGATGATGACAACGGCGATGAATCCCCCTCTCCGGAGCCCCAAAGGGACTCCAGATCAGCCCTCCCCAAGAGAGATTAGGGCTTGGCGGCGGCTCTGTATCGTAAAACGCGATGAAACTTTCTCTCTGATTTTTTCTCCGTGAAACGGAATATATAGAGTTGGAGTTGAGGTCGGTGGAGCAGCAGGGGGCCCACGAGACAGGGGGCGCGCCCAGGGGGAGGGGGCGCGCCCCCCACCCTCGTGGACAGGGTGTGGGCCCCCTGGCCTTGATTCTTTCGCCAGTATTTTTTATATTTTTCAAAACTTATCTCCGTGGATTTTCAGGTCATTCCGAGAACTTTTGTTTTCTGCACGATAAATAACACCATGGTAGTTCTGCTGAAAACAGCGTCAGTCCAGGTTAGTTTCATTCAAACCATTCAAGTTAGAGTCCAAAACAAGGGCAAAAGTGTTTGGAAAAGTAGATACATTGGAGACGTATCAAGGGTCAAATAATTTCCGCAGGAGACTAACCGTACAAGTTTATATGAATAAGCATGCATCGCTACTAGCTGCGACCTCCCATTCTGCCGCAGTCTCCGGACTGAAGCAGGGTCTGGAGCGGGCCAACGAAGAGCTCGTCCGAGTGAAAAAACAGCTAGAGGACAAGCAAGGTGTGCAATTGCATATGCAGATCTTAGAAAGATATGAATTGTTTGTGCCGATCATATTATCATGATATTTCGTAGGGGCTGCGACCGAGGTGGAGACCCTCAAGGACGCGCTGGCCGAGGCAAAAAAGAAAGTGGCAGAGGAACAAGCCGCCCACGAGAAGCACGAGGCGAGGGTCGAGGAGGTCCAGCAGGAGCTCCAGGACGCCGTGAAGAAGTGCAAGTCCTTGGACCGCAAGATTACGGACCAAGAGTCCGAACTTACTAAGGCCAGCCAAGGCGCACAAGATGCCCGGGTTGAAGCCCAAGGTGCCCTCCAGGAAATCCAAGAGGCCAGAAAAATCACGGCGGTTAAGGCCTTCATTATGCAGAGCAAATATGTGAAGAATAGATATCTCTTACTAACCCGGATTTGGAGTTCTCCAGGAGCATTTGCGGATTTACCGCGCAGTGCTGCCGACGCTGCGGAGTTCTCCTGAGCCGAAGAGGGGAGCTCGACGGAGAAGCTGTTATGGTCGCAATACCTTGCGCCAGAGCATCCGGTGCCCTTTAGCGATCAGCTAAAACAGCTGGTCGAACTGCATAGGGTGGCCGAACTAGCCATGAAGCATTTAATAGTCCGGCTATGGCCTATCAAAGCCATACCCTGCAGCTACTTCAGGCTCGTGAAGCGGCTGGTCAGTGCCTGCCCCCGGCTTGACGTCATCAAGCGGTCAGTCTGCATCGAGGGTGCGCGGATGGCCTTCGCCCGTGTCAAGGTGCAGTGGGCGAAGATGAACGCCGTCAAGCTCGCGACCGAGGGACCGCTCGCTGGCAAGGAGCACCGCACGCCCGAGTGGTATTTTGATGATGTCCTGGAGGAATCCCGCGTTGTAGCGGAGCAATGTGCTAAGGACATTATTTTTGAATGAATACATTCATGTTGTCCTGTATGGTGAAACAAGGCTAATATGTAATATAATGCTTGTTATTTTTAAAAGATTTACCTCCTGTGCGGCCGTTTTTATTAAATATGAGAGTTGGCCAGTCGTCGGCTTCAGCCCCCATGTAGGTAGTACGGGGGTGTTCGGGATGAAATCTAAACACTCTTGATCCAAAGGATTGGTCCTTGAAGGAGGTGTTTAGCGCAATGAACCAGGCAATCGGACTATGTGGCTTTATCACCCTCACTTAGCCATAGGTGTTTGACAATAGAATTTTAGGCGCAACCCCTAGTATTTGAGTCCGAACTAGGGTGCTGTAAATACCCGATCGGGTAAAGACCGACTCGTCGCATAATGCAGAAAAAATCACAAAAGATTTGTAACCTCTGAATAGCTGACCGGCTCACGAAGCATCATGACAGTCAGTTTTCGACTTTCTCTACTGAGGTGCTAATCCGGATAAACCAGGACACAATCACAATAGTTTTTCCTTTACTACCCTAGCCGATATAGCGGAACGTAAGGTAGTAAGCACAGGAGCCGGGCAACCCAACTATTGACCAAAGACATGATTCGGAGCCGATGCATGTAACGCTAAAATTCGGGGTGCCGAACTATACTGTAAAAAAGTGTTCAGACTTTGTTGCCGTAGTATGGGGCGCAATGAAGCCCCTGGCGAATTAAGGCGTACCAGAGTGTACGGGTGCAATTGATAAGATTATCAAGAAAAAATGAAGTAGTAAGCTAGTGCCGTAAAAGTTGGGCCGCAAACTGTTTCCATTGTAGTATGATTAATACGTCACTTCATATTTGTACAAGTAACGCGATAAGCAACAGGGCCATTTAACATGCCACGACCAAGGAAGAGCTGCGTGCGGGTCCTGAAAACAGGTAGGGTGATCGTCAAAAAGACCACCTAGAGATTTCTGTATAAGTCGATGCTTCTTGCCATCTTGGTATATCTATCCTTTGAAAGGACTGATAATCAGGCCGCCGCGAGGGTCCTGTGGAAGAGAAACCTAAAAAGGATAAAAAGGAAAAGTGAAAGTATGTGTGTCCAGGGAAGGTCGAGCCATATTATGGACCACAATCTAGTTATGCCTCCGTCTATGCCCATGGTATTTTAAGTGCGTAGTTATGTACGTGTGGTACGTATGCTGCCATTTGGCTGGGACGGAGACGGAGGCCGGATTGCTAGTATAACTCCTGACGAGCCGGACTGTTATGCTGCAGAGTAGTCCCGATTCGTTTGACAGTGTCCAGGAGCTTGGCCGCTGAATTAAGATTCTGCTTGGTAAGGCCGCTCTGTACTTCCATTGCTAGGGCCCCAGTGTGCTCCTCGGTATGGAGGGAGCATTCCGTGTTTCCATTAACTATTATGACGCCGCGTGGACAGGGCATCTTGAGCTTGAGATAAGCATAGTGTGGCACCGCATTGAATCGAGCAAATGAGGTTCGTCCGAGCAGTGCGTGATAGCCACTTCGGAAGGGGACAATATCGAAGGTCAACTCTTCGCTTCGGAAGTTGTCCGGAGATCCGAAGAAAACCTCCAGTGTGATTGAGCCCATACAGCGGGCCTCTACACCTGGTATGAATCCTTTAAAGGTAGTTTTTGTGGGCTTGATCCTTGAGGGATTGATGCCCATTTTGCACACTGTATCCTGATAGAGCAGGTTCAGGCTATTGCCACCGTCCATGAGGACTCGCGTGAGATGGAATCCATGAATGATTGGGTCGAGGACCAGTGCGGCTGAATCGCCATGTAGGATACTGGTCAGATGGTCCCTGCGATCGAAGTTGATCGGGCAGGACGACCATGGGTTGAACTTTGGGGCGACTAGCTCAATCGCGTAGACGTTCCTGAGCGCGCGCTAGCGCTCCCTCTTGGGGATATGACTAGCGTATATCATGTTCACCATTTTAACTTGGGGGGGGGACTTCTTCTGTCCCCCTGTGTTCGGCCGACGAGACTCCTCATCATTGTCCTTGCTTTGCAACCCCTTCTCCTTGTTCTCGGCATTTAACTTGCCGGCCTGTTTAAAAACCCAACAGTCTCTGTTGGTATGATTGGCTAGTTTATCAGGGGTGCCGTGGATCTGACATGGACGGTCGAGTATGTGGTCCAAGCTGGATGAGCCCATCTTGTTTCTTTTATATGTCTTCTTCCGCTGCCGGACTTGGAGCCACTGAATCCAGCGTTGACTGTCGTGTCATCGGTATTGTCACTGTTGCTTCGACGCTTGCGTCTATTGCGTCGGGGCTTGCCATTGCTATTTCTGGCTTCAGAAGTGTCAGGTTCGCATGTACTGTTATTACTACGGGCTAGCCAGCTATCTTCGCCCGCGCAAAAGTCGGCCATTAGCACCATGAGGGCTGCCATGGACGTTGGCTTTTCTTGGCCAAGGTCTCGGGCGAGCCATTCGTCACGGATGCTATGTTTAAAGGCCGCTAGGGCTTCGGCATCCGGACAGTCAACTATCTGATTCTTTTTAGTTAAGAACATAGTCCAGAATTTCCTGGCGGACTCTCCGGGCTGCTGGACTATGTGAGTTAGGTCGTCAGCATCCGAAGGTTGGACGTATACCTTGGAAGTTATTGCCGGAAGGCGTCTTTCAGGTCCTCCCAGCTGCCAATGGAATTTTCTGGCAGGCTGTTCAACCAGTGCCAAGCTAGCCCCTTGAGTTTTAGTGGGAGGTATTTGATGGCATGAAGATCATCACCACGGGCCATATGAATATGGAGAAGAAAATCTTCAATCCATACAGCGGGGTCTGTTGTCCCATCATATGATTCGATCTTTATGGGTTTAAACCCTTCTGCGAATTCGTGCTCCATTACTTCATCAGTGAAGCAAAGGGGGTGTGCGGCGCCTCTATATCGGGCCACGTCGCGACGTAGCTCGGATGGAGTTCGTATGTGGTTTTTGGCCCAGGCATGATTATGCTTGTCGCGTCCAGCTAGATAGCCGTCGTCGCGTGTCGGGGCACGCCTCCGTGATCCGTAGATCGATCAAGTCTGTCCTACTCTATTGTCCAGGTCCTGCCGCAGGTCGTATGTATATCCCGAGCTGCTTTATCTCTTCCTTTACGGCGAGGTAGTACGGGCTAGTGTTCGGCTTGAGTTGCCGCTTTGTCCCGGCCACATGGTGGTCGGTCAGCCGCATTATGCGCTGGTGGTACGGGCTCCAGCGCCTCGTCATCGAATTGGGGTAACAATTTGCGCTTCGGGTAACTCTTGGTTGGGCGCTCGAGGCCAAATTCCTCTGCTGCCAGGACATTAGTCCATCTGTCATTGAGCAGATCTTGGTCAGCTTGAAGCGGTTGATGCTTCTTTTTCAGGCTCCTTGCAGTGGCTATTAGTCGGCGCTCCTGCTTGACGGGTTCCTCAGGCACGATAAAGTCTTCGTCGTCGAATCTCACCTCATCCCCGGAGGGTGGAAGATAGTTACTGTCCTCCAAGTCTTTGTTTATAGCCTGTTCATTAGGGCTGACTCGCCCATCTTCCCTATCGTCCTGTTCAGAAGTTGGCTCGACAGGGTCTTCTTTGTCTTCGGCATCATCCGGAGTATTGTTTTCTCTCGTGCCAGTATTGCTATCTTTTCCAAGGCATGATTTAGAGCAGCGTCATTAATGTCGGTGCTTTGGCTGTATCTCAGGAGGTTTATCCTCGACTGGATCCTTCTCGTTTCGCCGTTGTTCTCTTTGGGTGTATCCACCATGTACACGTCATACGAGGAGGTGGCTGTCCAACGCCTGGTAAGCGGCGGTTTTTAGTCTGCTCCTCTCCGGCATCATCGTCCATACCGTCGATGTCTTCGGAGCCGTAATCGAGCATGTCGGTTAAGTCTTCGACAGTGGCTATGAAGTGGGCGGTGGGTGGGAAGCGAAATTCTCCGTCATCAGCCTCCAGTTCAAACCGGATATAATTCAGCTGAGAATCCCCTGCTAAGGAGAGGGTTTTTAATGAGTCTAGCACATCCCCTAAAGGCGAGTGCCGGAAGATGTCCGCGGAGCTGAATTCAACGAGTGGCGCCTGATCAGGCTCGATGGGCGCGGATGCACGCGGTTCGGAACCTATGACCGGAGACGAATCCGAGATTCCGGTGACATAGATCCCGTTCGAGGTTGGGTCTGTGTGCGGCTCTAACGCCGCTGAGTCTGCAGCTTCCGTGGCGGGGTTGAGCTTCCCGTCCTCGGATGGTGCAATCTGCTCCGGACCTAGAGCCAGGGCAGTTACAGGCGCTATCTCCTGGGTATGGTCCGATGGCAGATTTAGGTCGTGTTCATCGCGGTGGCAGGGAGCGGCTGTTGTGGGCTCGAATCCGTCGAAGATCAAATCTTTGCGGATATCAGCAACGTAGTTCAAGCTTCCGAACCTGCCCCGATGGCCAGGGGCGTAGCTATCGATCTGCTCTAGATGGCCAAGCGAGTTGGCCCGTAGTGCGAAGCCGCCGAATACGAAGATCTGGCCGGGGAGAAAGACCTCCCTTGGGGCAGCATCGTTGTAGATGGTTGACGGAGCCATCGAGCCTTCTAGCGACGGCACAACGGAACTCTCAATGAAAGCACCAATGTCGGTGTCGAAACCGGCGGATATCGGGTAGGGGATCCCGAACTGTGCGCCTAAGGTCGATGGTAACAGGAGACAGGGGACACGATGTTTACCCAGGTTCGGGCCCTCTCTATGGAGGTAATACCCTACTTCCTGCTTGATTGATCTTGATGAATATGAGTATTACAAGAGGTTATCTACCGCGAGATCGTAATGGCTAAATCCCTACACTACAAAAAAATACACTTCCGTGATGATACGTGTTTGTAACAGTAAGTCGCGTTTTTTGTCATGCATGTACATCCATGACGATTTTATGACAGAATCAAGATAGTCATACTTGTGCTGTCGTAGAAGTGTTCCATGACATTACCAAAATTATCATCACGGAAGTGTCCACTTCCATGACGATAAATCGCGTGTCACAGAAGTGCTTTCGTCAATGGTGACCGACACGTGGCATCCACCATAACGGAACGTCGTTAAGCTATCGGGTCGGGTTTTGGATCCGATAACCCGTTAACAGCCCCGACCAATGGGAAATTTCCACATGTAAAATTCTTATTGGTCGGACGAAACACGTGTCAGCTCGTCAGTGGGTCAGATAGGCGCCTATGATATGTCAACACATGCCACAGCCCACCACTGGCCCATTTAGCTTACAAAGCCGGCCTGTTTGACTTGGTCAAAAGTTAATGAGCTGGCCCATTAAAAGCATGTTAACGGTCTCTTCGCAAATAGCGCATTTTACGGCCCGGTAACTCACGGCCTGTTAGGCCCTAACGGAAATCGGCCCAACAGCGTCATGTGGGCCATCGAATATAACACCACCCCATTTCACTTTCGGCCCATGTATGGCCCATGATGTCTTTCGGCCCATATGAGGCCTTCGTATCTTTAGGCCCTTTAGAGGCCCACGGTAACTCTAGCCCATAATGAACAATAATTTTCTTTGTACCCGTTAACGGCCCGTGATTCACATGGGCCGTTTCCAGCCCGTGTTAGCTTTTGGCCTATTGATGGCCCATACATTCTTGGGCTCCTTTCCGGCCCTCGATTACTTCCGGCCCATTACTGGCATGTTCCCCTAATGGGCCAAATTCGGCCCATGGCAAGAGTCGGCCCGTTTCTGGCCTGTTAACCCATTGCGCCATTTCCAGCCCGTCCTATATTCTGGCCCATTAACGACCCGTTATGCCTGTGACAGAATTAAGCCTTTGCTATCCTCCAGCCTGTGAACGGCCCGTTACCATGCTGGGCCGATACCAATAATGCCCGTTCACGGCCCATGTAGACCCATTTATCCGACGCCCTGAGGCCCATCGATTCTATGACCCTGTTGGAGGCCCATTTATCGACGGCCCGTAGGAGGCCCATGGATCCTACGGCCCGTATATGGCCCATGGTTGTTGCGGCCACTAGAAAACCAGGGAAAAAGAAGACTAGGAAATAAATAAGGCCGAAACTAATGCTAGGCTATTAAGGCGATTGCACAGATTACATCCACTCGGCATCAAAGATCGCCACCAGTGCAAATATAGGGAACACCCTACACTATACAAAAATGGCTTGCTGTTTTCTTCAGCCGGTGGCTGCACGTTAAGAACAAATTTTGTATCACACCAGAACAAATTACAACTATATAACAAAAGGAAGGTTGGCATAAAACTTAACAGTCTAGCAGATAAATGCACCACTAGAAGTTCAGAAGCTCGGTTCATTTGACCTGACTGTTACATTTTCATGCTATATTGTCCGATGGAGCACCATAACCCTCACCTTTATTTCTCCTAGGCTCCTGAACAACATAGCAAATGTCTGATAGTCTGGTTTCAAAACCATGCATATCTTGACGACATCGAACAATGTCTCTCCTTGTTTCACAAAGGGTCTCTGTTAGGGAATGGACTTGTGTCTGGAGTGCAGATATAACATTTCTTTGAGCTTGCATATCTTGATCTGACATTGTTGTTATAGTTGCCTCGCCACCTTCAGAAGGTGGCGGTTCCACCATTTTTTCCATAGCTCGCTGAAAAGTTGAGTTTTTACATTAGTAGTACCAGAACAGAAGATATTAAGGAGGCAGCAAAACCAAACAAAATATCTTTGGTCTATATACAGAACTTATTCTGGTGAATCCATGTAAAATATTAGTTGTATTTTATTGCAAAGTACATAATAAAACCAGGTGACAAACATATGACCATGTACCATCGCTAATGTATTGTCTATTTCTTCATATTGTATTGAGGGCTAAGGACAAAGAGATGAAGTTTATAATACGGTAAGCATAGTATGACATCATTCATATCACAAAACAATTGAGAACAGACAAACAGGCAATTGTAAAATTGTGTGGGCAAGTCCAACACGGAACTAGATTACGGGTCAAGATCAAAGGAACATCACTCCTCTCTTTTAAACCTTGTAAGGTGCAATGATACGATAAGACAATTGTGTATGAAATTGAAAAGAGTTATAGATATTGGCTGCAAACCATGCAGTTCAAGGCACAAGTCAGAGTAAGTAGTAGTTAAAAGGCATGAGGAGTAAGGACTTACAACAGCGGCTTTGACTGGTGTAATCATGCCCTTCTTATTGCTGGTGTGACAGTCCTTGAAGATTTCCGCAGCATTTGGTTCAGGTAATTTTTGGTCCTTGCGGGC
This sequence comes from Triticum dicoccoides, assembly GCF_002162155.2. Lineage (NCBI taxonomy): Eukaryota > Viridiplantae > Streptophyta > Magnoliopsida > Poales > Poaceae > Triticum > Triticum dicoccoides. Next base: position 171,079,861 of record NC_041393.1, on the reverse strand, counting down.
TTTCATCTGCATTTGGAACAAGTCAATATAGATCTGATAATATGATACAGCGAAAAGAGTGAAACAGCAGCTAACTACAAGAGCCTTGTTGTGTGTAATATAGCTACGAGATCCTGTCGTCTGTTGGAATTTCACTTTCGTACGGTTGGCCTTATTCTTTGAACAGTTCATCTACAAGAAGATAGATTTGTGTGGCACATGTGTAAATAGGACTTCAACATGTGATCTGATCACATATATATATATAATGTACCTGATACTTCGGATTAGACCAGTGTTTAATGAGGCCCCTCCAGTCTTCATCCGATATATTTTCCACTAGAGATGTTTGGGAAAGGTCACTTTTAGCCTTGCCTTCAAATTGAGTTTTCCTCAAGTTATACCGATACTGTCGTAGAGCAGACTTGAAAACATGGGTGCAAGCTTGTCTGGTTGCATCATCTTGGCTATCCAACTTGAACCTCATCTATTGAAAATTATGGGAGTCTCATTATCAGCAACCTAGAAAGTATGGGACAGAGCAAGACGATATTACTAGTTTCCATACATAACCATACTTACAGATAAATGGTCAAGGAAGGTGTTGAACTGGGTTTCGTCTTTTTCATTCCTGTACTGAATCCATGTTGGGAGGATACGTACATGACACCTAACAGCAACCGCTGCCTCTGATAGTAACTTGGCTAACTCTATAGCATCACGTGGCCTTTTTAAACCTGCCTCAAAACGGATCTCCATTCTTCCTCCTCTAGATTTAGTTAACCTATCGAGCATTATCCCTGATGTTTGTTTCCTCTTGCACCTAGGTTCTAGTCCAACAACAAACATAGGAAGTGTTAGTGTACATCAGACTGTGAGACTACATATAAAGAAGCATGCAACTGTAACTTGACTCCAGCAACTACCTTCTTGCTGTTGAAGCTCACAAGGATCATCTGATCTTGCCAACTCGTCTTGTGTCAAGAGTGCTTGGGAAGTAGTGTCAGATGGCCAGGGAGCTTGGGAACGTGCTGCTAGCTCAGTTGACACACGAGTAACTCGTGCAGCTGGTAGTACTATGGTAGGTGTTGCAAGAACTAGGGCTGTATCTGCTTGTTTGGTGGCAGCTATTTGTTTCTGTTTGGCTTTTTTTGCAGCTCGTGTAGCATGGGATACCCTGTTTGTAGAATTTCCCGCTGGACTTTGACCTTCTATTGCACCATCAGGACCAGCAGAATCTGCAGGATTCATTCGCTTCTCATTCCCTGCCATTCTGTGTTTCTTCCTCTTTCTCTGTGCCATGTTAAGTCAAGCCGACAAGAAAAACGAATAACAATTTAGTTCTTCAGAACAAATTGATGCGTGATGCAGATGAACTGAACTTTGATGTTAGACAACCACATGATAGGAGGATGTAATATGTACGAAAAACATGACGGAAGAGATAACCAGAACTATGATGTGTAAACTAAGCAGAAGACATTTCACCAAATTAGAAGCAATGCAATGGAAGGTAGACACCATATGAAAGATGCTACAAATATCACTCTGCCAAGTTAACAGTGTCTCATCATAAATGGCGTTTAAACAAATGTGGAGCAGTACAAGAAATATATCATATGCAAGATGCAAACAACATCACACTACCAAGTTAGAGGTCTCTCGTCATTAGTGCAATTGCATGTTCACAGCATTGCATATTCACAGCTTATGATTTGTAAACTAAGGAGAAGGCATTTCAACAAATTAGAAGCAATGAAAGCTAGACACGATATGAAAGATGCAACGAATATCACTCTACCAAGTTAAAACTGTCTCGTCATAAGTGCCAATTCAGCAAATTAGTAGTACAAGCTAGAAAAGAATGCGAGATGTAACCTATATCACACTCCAAAGTCAAACGTGTCTCATGATAAGTGATTGTTGCAGGTTACACAACAATAGTAATTTGATGTAAGAACATGGTGTGATAGACAGATATTGTATGTTCTAGAAACAGGAACACGTGTCTTATTCAAGTATAATGTGTAAAGTAAGCAGATGGAATTCAACAAAATTAGAAGCAATACAAGCTAGACATCACACATAACATGCAAACACATATAACAGTGCCAAGTTAGAGGGAGCACCGGTGATGCTGCACTAGGGGAGACGTGCTCCTCATAAACACAACTTTGTTGAGTGTCTATGCATGTGTTGTCTTGGAAATCATCTTAGGGGGGGGTGGAGGAGTAGAAACTGTAGAGGCCCTCCTTTTGGAAGGAGAACCGTTATCCGCTGCCTTGCTAACATCCTTCCGCTTTATTGATTTTGAATTGTCAAGTCAAACCGACAAGAAAAAGCAATAAAATTCTCTCTTCAGAACTCATTCATGCATGATACTAACAATCACTACTTTGATGTAAGGCAAACACATGATACCAGGATGGAATATGTACGAAAAACATGACGGCATGGCATGTTTACAACTGTTTGTGTAAACTAAGCAGAAACCATTCCAACAAATAAGAAGCCATGCAAGCTAGACACCACATGAAAGATGCAACCAATATGACTCTGCCAAGTTAAAAGCGTCCCATCATAAATGGAATTTCAACAAATTAGAAGCAACGCATGCTATAAATCATATGAAAGGTGCTACTAATATCGCACCGCATATACTAAAGGTGTCTCGTCATATGGATTGATGCGGGATACAAAAAAACAATAGTTTTATGTAAGGACATGCTTAATAGACAGACGTACTATGTACTAAATACAAGAAGGCATGTCACATTAACAGGTATAATGTATAAGCTAAGCAGACAAGCACATGCAGTTTAACCAGATTGGAAGAATTACAACCTAGACACCATATGCAACATGCAACCACATATCATGCTGCCAAGTTAGAGCAAGCACCTGCGATGCTAGTATAGGGGAAATGCAGTAATCAACTACAGAGCTATGTTCACTATCTTCATCTAGCCTTGTTGTTTCTTGAGAATCATGTCGGGAGGCTGACGCTACATTCTTTAAGCTCCCTGTCCAATAGTACTAGTGGAGTACTGACAACATTGTCGGCGTTCTGGGAACGGGGGTCCCCAGACTTGCCTGCCTGCAGCCTTCGGCGTGGCTCAAAAGGGGGCCCAGCACGGCCCATCTTCATCAACACAAGCTCGAGACCCTCGCGAGTGGCCAAGCCTCGCGGGGCGGATGACAAGGAGCTTCCTCAGGCACGGCCTCATCAGGCTGGCTCATGAGGAGGCGGAGAGTTCAAGGCGGGGTACCCCGCGAGGTGCCCATGACGCAAGCCATGACGACCAAGGGCGCCAGTCGGGCGCCAGCCCGCGCAGTGTCCTCCTTTCCCCTTTGGTGCAAAGGGAGCAAGCGCAGGCGAGAGCATCAAGTAAAGGCATCCATTTCAGTGCAACAAGACCAAGACCAGCCCAACGGCAAGGAGGAAGTCATTATGGAGCCCAAGCAGGCGTCACCACCAGAGCCTTTGACAGGCGAGGACCAACTTTAGTCAGGATAAGTGTACCCGCTGTTCCCCTTCAAAATGGCCAATTGTTGGCGCCCTCCCGCTCAATATTTGGGAAGAGGCCCAGGGCCTTCGCCTATAAATAGGACTAGCCACCCCCAGGGTAGAGGCATCGAGTATCGAGAATCCTCACTAGAAAACCAGTAGAGAGAGATAGGGCGACTGAACTCCTCCTAGCAGTTCATCGCACCAGCCAAGAACTGACCCTCGCGAGGCTGTTCTTCCTCGTATTGTTCATCATCAGCCCAAGAGGCAATCCACCACACCACACACTGGAGTAGGGTATTACACCACAATGGTGGCCTGAACCAGTATAAACCCTGTGTCTCTTGTGTTGTTCTTTTCGTAGTTTAGATCCTAGCGATTCGGTGAGGAACAGGTAGGTAGAAGGCGAAATCTCTGCGCGCACCCCAGTGTTCGAACCTGAAGGGTCTGCCAGAACCCTAAATCCGACATTTGGCGCGCCAGGTAGGGGTGCGCCGGGATCCACCTTCTGCCACTTCGCGTCCCGTCGCATCGTCATCACCATGTCCGGCGACCAGGCAGGTAACCCTGCTCCCTGGGCGGCTTGGCCCGCCTGCACAGAGCTACTCGCCCCGGGCGAACCAACGCCCCAGGCAGCTCGCGGTCCGTAGGGCGCTGCGGGCCGTGGGCGATGCGGACAGGCCCCGACAGCTCTCACACCGTGACAGACACGGTCGGCAGCAAGGGCCTCCAACCACGGCGCGGCCACGACACCATACACTCGCCGGGAGCAGGCGAACTCAAGGGCCGCGCTCACGGTGGCCCGAGAGCTGCTGCAGTGCATGCTGACGGAAGGCGGCCATGACGTGCTGCTAGAGCGGGTGGCAGAGCTCCTGGGCTTCGCCCCCTCGGGGGCTCACCCCTTCTGCACTCAGCTCCTGTCTCAGGCCCAGGGCGGCCCGTGCGGGGGCCCCACGCGCACCCGCGGGCTCCAAGGCTACCCAACACCAACGAAGCTGTCAGCACCGGGCCAGCGGCATCACTGACTCTGCTCCCCGCCAGCGAAGAAGGACTCGCTGCGACCCATGACCCCAGTGGGCCGCCGCGCTACCACCCCCAGGTTGGCACATCAAGCAGAGCTGCATGGCACGCGGAGCGCTATGGCGTGGCCTTCGGGATGACGGCCCCAAAAGAGTACGTGCCCCACATGATGGACCAAGGGCACCCGGGCGAGGGCGAACAAGGCTTGCTCCTCAGCCCAAGCTGGGGGGACGAGGCGCCAGAAGCTGAGTTCTTCCAGGAGTCCCGGGACGGCCCCACCGGCCATGCTGGAAGCGACGATTATCGGGTACCACTAATTCCTCAGGAGCAGGCATACGCTAATCATGGGTCGCAGGAGGTGCAGGTCGTCACAGCAAGCAGCTGCCCTGCTCCCGCAGTCTCCTACCCCTCAGGAGGAGGGCATCGGGGGCTGAAGGGGAGGGGCCGGGATTCGACATCACCACCGCGGCGTTCGGAGCAAGGCGTTCCCAAGAGGTAGGCCCTCCGCTGGGGAGGTGCCTCAGGGCCTGCCCCTGGCGGAGGACCCGTGGTCGTCGGGGGAACCGGTGGCAACCGCTCTACCCCATCGGCGGCGTCCTGGTTTCCGGTCGTCGTTAATGGCACTAGAGTGTGGCGCAAGGCGGGGCCCTCGTCTGGCGATATGAAGCAAGGCCGGTACCTGTGAAGAAGGCCCAGTGCCTGTGAAACTCGCCGCCCCGTGACACTCTCACGTATTAATGAGTAGGGCTGTACACGCCCCGGAGTCTCAGGGGTGCCGACCTCAGGCCCTGGGGCTCCTCCCCCGCCCAGTGGCAACACTTAGCTCCGTGCTCGTGAGAAGACGTCCAAGACTAGACTAGGTGCCGGACACGGCCTTTTTCTGCTTTCATTGCTTTTCCCTTGGTTGTTGCTTTCCCCCGCTGGATTTAAGTTGGCTCGAATTTGAGATATGCGTGTGTTTGGGGAAGGGGTGCTTAGTCTCGTTCGAGCAATCTCTCGCGTTTCGGTTACGACCTCGCCTCAGCTGCCTCCCCTCGTGAGCCCCTCACGAGCCGGGTCTGGCCTGGCTTGCGTGCAGCCCAGACTGCCGCCGTCATATCCTCTCAGGAGGTTTTTTCACTGCAGATCCTGCGATTTCGATCAGGAGGCATTCGAGACACCACAACCTCCCACAAATTATCTCAGGACCCGCACGAGACAAAGGTAAACTAGCCAACCGGCTCGTCACCTATCCAACCACTTGGCGCGGGCATATGGGTGATGTAGCATCCACTAGTACGCTGAACATAAGCTTTACATGAGGGGAACCCCCTCCCAAAATGCTCTTACAACCATCATGTCGAAAGCCTGAGTTCTATTCATGCAGGGTAAGGAAACAGGAGCAATGCACGGTCAGTCGGATAAATCCCCCAATGCATCCTCAGGAGCACCACTCGAACTGTCGCTGGCGTCGCTGGCCTTGCCATCGCCCCCTGCGTTGTTGTCGGCGGCGTCAGGACCGTTCACCACGCCGCCCTCGTCGGCGGCCACGATCGCGTCATCGTCATCTGAAGCGAAGGCCCTGACAAGAGCGTCCACGTTGTCTTCCACCTAGTCCGCCAGGTCGCCCCGGACGGCCTAGGGAACTGGGGCGATGGCGGCGTTGAAGTCGAAGTGAGGATCCATGTTCCGGAGATGGCTGAAGATGCGGGAAAAGGCGCGCCCGAGCAGGGCGCGGCTCCTGTCCTCCACCAACCTGTTGGCCCTGACCGACCGCGCCTCCAGCTGCGTCACGACGTCGGTGAAGAACTGAAGGTTGCCGGCGTAGTTGATTGCGTGCGGCTCGCCAATGGCCGCCTCGCAGATGTTGCCCAAGGTCGTGTTGGCTCTCTCCCGAAGCGTGTTGAGAATGGGGGCGTGCTCATGTTCCAGGAGCCGCCACTGACGTATCTCATCTGCATTCTGGCGCGCAACGGCCTCAGCCTCGTCCACTCGTTGGTGAAGAAGAAGCGCCTCGGCACGGGAAGTAGTTGACTCCCCCTGCGCCACCTCAAGCGTGGCCCATAAAGCATCGACCCGCCGTGTCACTTCCTCCAGCTTGATCCTCAGGACGGTGGTCCTACCTTCAGCCTCGGTCCGGATCAACTCCAGCCTCTCCTCGAACTCGTGCTCGAGGCTCGAGCATGCCGTCGCCACCCGACGTCCGACCTCCTCCGAGACACGGGTTTCCCACGGAGCGACATCCTCCTCCTCCCATGTCACCAAGGCGCTCCCTTGTCTCCAGGCGTTCATACTCATGCGCGCGTCGGCGGCTTCCAGCGTCAGCGCCTCCTCACGCTTCTGGAGCTCCGCTGGGTCGCCGGAAGTCACCTTCATCGACGCGAGGGCCACCTCGCGCAGCTCCACCTGCTCCTCCAGTGAGTGGCACCGGGCCAGGAGTTCTAGTGCCCGCTCCTCCGTCGCCTCTTGCCCCCGGTCAGCTTCCCGGGCTTCCTCGACGGCCCGGGGACGGACCACCCGAGAGGCCGCCAGTGACGCCTTGGCCTCCTCATCGTCAAGATCACGCTGACGGCGCGCAAGGGCGACGGCCGCCTCCAGCTCGCGCCTCTCCGCAACCAGGCGCAGGCCCTCGGCCTCAAGGCGCACGTCTTCATCAGCAAGCTCTTCACCAAGCAGGCTCACCGCGTCAGCCGCCCTCCGAAGAAACCCTTAGCGAAGAGAGCGACGCTCTCGGGCACGCTCGAGTACGTCTTCCACGCCATCATCCGCCCCAAGCAAGCGCCGGGGGGCACGGATCAGCGCTCCCCCTCCGGGCAGGGGGCTGGGGGCTTGCACCCTTGAGGCGACCGGGCACGCCTCGCCAGAAGCCCGGCCTGGAGACAATCCATCCCCAAGTGAAGAGCGCTGGGAGTACCCCAGCCAATCACGGTCCACGACCAGACGAGAAGCCCACGGCAGGCTAGCTATGCCACGAGAAGGCTCGCGAAGGAAGGTCGCGAGGCGCACGGGGCCGCGTTGCGCCTCGGGATGGTTCGTCTCTCCAACCGGCCTCACCACAAGGGCTCTACTGCTCGGAGCGACCGGAGACGATGGAGAAGGTGGAGGCGAGGGGGATGGCTCCTCAGTCATCTCCGTGAGCTCGGAAGGAAGGGCCCTGCGGAGCCAGGATCAGGAAGGGCAACAGAAGAATCTGGAGCTGGGAAGGGAGAAGGCTTACTCATCGATGGCGAAGTACTTTCTACGCTTCAGCAGGCGACAAGGGTAATCGTTGCCCAGGGCCTCCCTTCTCTTCCGGAGGGCCTCAAAGTCCAGGCGGAAGCGGCCCAAGAGTTGAGCGCAGGGGTCAGCCTGCGACGAGGAGGAAACGTCAAGACGACCTGCGTCAGGGGCGTATGCCTGATGCGCACCACCGGTCGCCTCACCCAGAAGAGCAGCTGGGGCCTTTGAGGCCTCAGCCGTGGGCGCAGCAGCCGGCTACTCGCCGCCCTCAGCCCTAGCAGCACGGGCCTCAGGGGCTACTCCCTCATGAGCGCTGCCCGGTGCTGTCACCTCGGTGGGGGCACCCTCGGCCTCTGGAGGCTTATGCCTCCCTGCTCCGCCACTTGAGGAAGAGTTGCCTTGGCCAACTGAAAGGGCGGCCACCACCATTGGATTCTCGCGAGGCCCCTGGAGGTCGGCGGGGCACGGTCCCCATTCATCAAAGACGGGCATCTGATTCACGAAGTCTCCCCTGTTCGAACAGAGATACAGCAAGGCTCCCCTTGCTGGATGCTGCCGGGGTTGGGGTCCCCAGTCAGGACCAAGAGCACCTTCCTCAATGCTTCAGGCGTCAGGTCCTCTTCCTGGAGCCTCATACGATCCTCACACCCGCTGAAAGCCCACATCCGGTGAGAGTGGCGCTGGAGAGGGGCAACACGGTGTAGCAGGAACTCCTTCACCACCTTGGTCGGCGTCACGCCAAGCGACCTCAAGAACGCGAAGCGGTGCCAGACGAAGATGAGCAGGGGACTCGTGAGCGTCTCCTGGCCCCAGCCTGAATTGGGGACAGCAGGCAAAGTTGGCTTCGACAGCAGGGGGCTGGGCACCCCTACGTCCACATACAGCCACCGCTCGCGAAACCCAGGCGCGGGTGGAGAAGACTAAAGTCAATCCCTGAGGCCGCTGTCTCAGGTGCTGCGATGAATCTCATGCACCCCGAGCATTGGGTGGGGTCGATGAGGCGCAGAGAGAAGAAGTGGCGCAGCAAGGCAACCGAAGGAAGGATGCCCATTGAGGGAGTCCTGGACTAGGGGGTGTCCGGATAGCCGAACTATCATCATCGGCCGGACTCCAAGACTATGAAGATACAAGATTGAAGACTTCGTCCCGTGTCCGGATGGGACTTTCCTTGGCGTGGAAGGCAAGCTTGGCGATACGGATATGTAGATCTCCTACCATTGTAACCGACTCTGTGTAACCCTAGCCCTCTCCGGTGTCTATATAAACCGGATGGTTTTAGTCCGTAGGACAAGAACAATAACAACAATCACACCATGGGCTAGCTTCTAGGATTTAGCCTCCTTGATCTCGTGGTAGATCTACTCTTGTAATACCCACATCATCAATATCAATCAAGAAGGACGTAGGGTTTTACCTCCATCAAGAGGGCCCGAACCTGGGTAAAAACATCGTGTCCCTTGTCTCGTGTTACCATCCGCCTAGACACACAGTTCGGGACCCCCTACCCGAGATCCGCCGGTTTTGACACCGACATTCGTGCTTTCATTGAGAGTTCCTCTGTGTCATCACCGATAGGCTCGATGGCTCCTTCGATCATCAACAACGACGCGGTCCAGGGTGAGACTTTTCTCCCCGGACAGATCTTCGTATTCGGCGGCTTTGCACTGCGGGCCAATTCGGTTGGCCATCTGGAGCAGATCGAAAGCTACGCCCCTGGCCGTCAGGTCAGATTTGGAAGTCTGAACTTCACGGCTGACATCCGCGGAGACTTGATCTTCAATGGATTCGAGCCACAGCCGAGCGTGCTGCACTGTCACGATGGGCATGGGTTAGCTCTGCTGCCGGACAGTGCCCTGGAGGCCACACACGAGTCCGCTCCGACCTTCGATTCGGAGCCGGCTGTGCAGATCGAGGATGGGTGGTTAGACACTGCCTCGGGGGCTGCAACCTCTACAGTGATGGAGCCGAATACTAGCTTTGTCCCTTCTGAAGCTCGTGACTCCAAGGTGTCGGACTCCTTGCCGGACTCCGAACCTCCCGCGCACCCACCAATCGAATCCGATTGGGCGCCGATCATGGAGTTCGCCGCCGCGGACATCTTTCAACACTCACCGCGGATCATGGAGTTCGAGCTCGCTAAAATATCTCTCGTTATGAGGAGAGCCCTGGCCGGACTGCGGTCAGGACGGTTGGGATGCGGACGACGAAGAAATTCAAGACCCACCCACCACCCACTTAGTAGCCGCTGTCGATGATTTAACCGACATGCTAGACTTTGATGCCGAAGACATCGACGGTATGGACGACGATGCCGGAGACGACCAAGACGAGAGCCTACTGGGCACTGGAAAGCCACCTCGTCATACGACATATACATGGTGGATATCCCAAAGGATGGGAATGGCGAAGGAACAGCGGAGGAAGACCCCTCCAAGAAACAGCCCAAGCGCCGGCGTCAGCGGCGCCGCTCTAAATCCCGCCACAGCAAGAATGGCGATTCCGACACCGAAGACAATAATACCCCAGACAGTGCCGAAGACAACCCCCTCCAGCAAGATTTAGCACAGGAGGACGGAGATGCGAGCCCTCATGAGAGAGCGGCAGACGAAGAGGTCGAGGATGATAATTACATGCCTCCCTCTGGAGACGAGGCAAGCCTCGTCGACGACGAATTTGTCGTGCCTGAGGATCCCGTCGAACAAGAGCGTTTTAAACGCAGGCTTATGGCCATGGCAAACAGCCTCAAGAAAAAGCAGCAACAGCTTAGAGCTGATCAGGATCTGCTAGCCGACAGATGGACTGAAGTCCTTGCGGCCGAAGAGCATGAGCTCGAACGCCCCTCCAAAAGCTACCCCAAACGCAAGTTGCTCCCCCGATTAGAGGAGGAGGCATATAAACCTGCATCACCAGAGCACAATACGGCTGATCCGCCACCTCGCGGCCGCGATAGAGAGGCCTCTAGGCCTTTCACTATAACTGTACCCCGGCACCGCTCGAACAGCACAAGGCCACAGGGGAATGCTCCGGACTTGCGAGATATATTGGAGGATAAGGCAAGACAATCAAGATCGATCTACGGATCGCGTGGGCGCCCCATGATACGTGACGACAACCGTCGCGCCGGACACAGTAAGTCCGGCCGGGCCGAACACAATAGACAAAGCTCGTTGGAGCTTCGTCGCGATATAGCCCAATACAGAGGCGCCGCACACCCACTATGCTTCACAGACGAAGTAATGGGTCATCAAATCCCCGAAGGGTTTAAACCCGTGAATATCGAATCCTATGATGGCACAACAGACCCCGCGGTTTGGACCGAAGACTATCTCCTTCATATCCACATGGCCCGCGGTGGCGATCTTCACGCCATCAAATACCTCCCACTCAAGCTTAAAGGACCAGCTCGGCATTGGCTTAACAGCTTGCCAACAGAATCAATCAGATGTTGGGAGGACCTGGAAGCCGCATTCCTTGATAACTTCCAGGGCACATATGTGCGACCACCAGACGCTGACGACCTAAGCCACATAATTCAGCAGCCAGACGAATCGGCCAAACAATTCTGGACACGGTTCTTAACTAAGAAAAATCAAATCGTCGATTGTCCGGATGCAGAGGCCCTCGCAGCCTTCAAACATAACTTCCGCGACGAGTGGCTTGCCCGGCACCTGGGACAGGAAAAGCCGAAATCTATGGCAGCCCTCACATCACTCATGACCCGCTTTTGCGCGGGAGAGGACAGCTGGCTAGCTTGGAGCAACAACCTTAGCAAAAATTCCGGCAGTCCGGATACCAAGGATCACAATGGCAGGTCACATCGCAACAAGAACAAACGCCACATTCATGGCGACAATAATGAGGATACAGCAGTCAATGCCGGATTCAGAGGCTCGAAACCCGGTCAGCGGAAGAAGCCATTCAAAAGAACTACTACGGTCCGTCCAATTTGGACCGAATACTCGATCGCTCGTGCCAGATACACGGCACCCCTGAAAAGCCAGCCAACCACACCTACAGGGACTGTTGGGTATTCAAGCAGGCAGGCAAGCTAATCGTCGAAAACAATGACAAGGGGCTGCATAGCGATGATGAAGAAGAGACCCATCCGCCGAACAACAGAGGACAGAAGGGTTTTCCCCCACAAGTGCGGACGGTGAATATGATATACGCAACCCACATACCCAAGAGGGAGCGGAAGCGTGCACTCAGGAACGTATACGCGATGGAGCCAGTCGCCCCGAAGTTCAACCCATGGTCCTCCTGCCTGATCACTTTTGATCGAAGGGACCACCCCACCAGTATCCGCCACGGAGGATTCGCCACATTGGTTTTAGACCCAATCGTCGATGGATTTCACCTCACCAGAGTCCTCATGGACGGCGGCAGCAGCCTGAACCTGCTTTATCAGGACACAGTGTGCAAGATGGGCATAGACCCCTCAAGGATTAAACCCACAAAGATGACCTTCAAAGGCGTCATACCAGGTGTAGAGGCCAATTGTACGGGCTCAGTCACACTGGAAGTGGTCTTTGGATCACCGGATAACTTCTGAAGCGAGGAGTTAATCTTCGATATAGTTCCGTTCCGCAGCGGCTATCATGCTTTGCTCGGACGGACCGCGTTTGCAAAGTTCAGCGCGGTGCCGCACTACGCATACCTCAAGCTCAGGATGCCAGGCCCTCAAGGAGTCATTACAGTCAATGGAAACACCGAGCGCTCCCTCCAAACAGAGGAACACACAGCGGCTCTCGCGGCAGAAGTACAATGCAGCCTCTTAAGACAATTCTTGAGTCCGGCCGTTAAGCGACCGGACATGGCCAAACGCGCCCGAAGTAACCTACAACAAGACCACCTGGCGCGTTCCGAGCACGCGTAGCAATGCGACCCCAACCCCAGCCCTCGCAAGATCGCAAGACTGGTCCTTCGCGTACATCATTACGCTCTAGAGATACCATGGGCATAGGGGAAGGGGCACGACCATGACAGGCCCAGAATGCGGCTCAACCACATCAGGGGCTCCCAAGTGTGTCATTTCTTTTTTTTCTTTTTCCCTTTTTCTTTTCTTACCCATAGGACTCCGTTTACCAGAGGCCCTGTCCGGCAGTAGACCTGTCGAACTCACGATGCAACAGCCAGGGAAGGAGAAAGGCTGCGATGAATATCCAGGTGGTCTCCCTTACGAGCATTTAATCTGTTTTATACACCACTCCGCAGCCTACCCCTGGAGGGGGACATGTTTAACAGTCCCGTCCCTTGCTTATCGCACTATTTGTATCGTTCTGCAGTCATAGCAGTACTTCTTGAATAAAACAATGCAGCACCTTTTTGCTTATAATTGCATTTCTTTCTTATACATATGTTCATTTATGACATGTTGCATCCGTACACTTTGGTACGGCTAAAAACACCAGGGGCTTATGTTCCCCACATCATGGTGTGATAAGTCCGAACACTTTCACAAGTGCGGCACTCTGAACTTATAGCATTATATGCATCAGCTCCGAATCATGTCTTGGGTCAATAGTTGGGTTTGCCCGGCTCCCATGTTTTGGTTCCTTACGTTCCGTTGTATCGGCTAAGGTAGCACTGGGAGAACCACTGCGATTGCGCCCTAGTTGAGCTGGGTTAACGCCTTAGTGGAGAAAGCTAAAACTGACCGTCATGATGAGGCGAGAGCCGGTTGCAGTTTGAGAGGTTTTTTCGAGTCCCTAAAGACTTATGCCGGTTAGAGCGAGGAACCGGCTTTGTCCGGCCCAGGCGTGGATAGCGCCCCAAATTCGGCCTTTCGAACACTAGGGGCTTCGCCGAAATTTAAAATTATAGAATTCTATGGCTAAGTGAGAGTGTTCAAGCATTATAAGTCCGGTTGCCTAGTTCGTCGTGTTGAGCGCCTCCCTAGATGGACCCAAATATGGGAACAAGAGTGCTCAAATTTATACTGAACACCCCAGCACTCGTGGCATGGGGGCTGAAGCCGACGACTTGCCATCTCTCAGATTTGATAAACAGCCGCATAGAAGGTAATATTTTAAATCAACAAGCGTTGCTTAGCGCATATGAACAAAGTTTTCTGCGCACAGGATAACAAAATGCGAGTTTACTCAAATATTACATTATTGGAGCACTCACCCGCAATAGTGCGGGCACCCTTCAGGACACTCTTATAATACATCTCGGGCGAGCGATACTCCTTGCCCGACGGTGGCGCGTCCGTCACAAGCTTCTCAGCATCCATCTTGCCCCAGTGCACCTTAGCACGGGCAAGGGCCCGACGGGCACCTTCAATACAGGCGGATCACTTGATGACCTCAACCCATGGACACGCATCCACCAGCCGCCACACCAGGCCGAAGTAGCTCCCAGGCATGGCCTCATTAGGCCACAGCCAAACTATGAGGCCCTTCATGGCCTGTTCAGCCACCTTGTGGAGCTCGACCAGCTGCTTCAGCTGGTCGCTAAGGGGATCCGGATGTCCGGCCTCAGCATACTGAGACCAGAAGACCTTCTCCATCGAGCTCCCCTCCTCGGCCCTGTAGAAAGCGGCAGCATCGGACACGCTGCGGGGCAGATCTGCGAACGCTCCTGGAGAGCTCCGAATTCGGGTAAGTAACACGCAATTCACATCCACATGCTTGCTTTGCATGAAAAATGCCTTACCCGATGCTATTTTCTTCAATGCCTCGATTTCCTGGAGGGCCTTGTAGGCTTCGGCCTTAGCGGCTTTGGCACTCTCAAGAGCCGATGCAAGCTCGGACTCTCGAGTCTTCGAGTCACGCTCCAAACTCTCATGTTTTTCCACAAGAGCCTCGAGCTCTTGCCGTACCTCCGCCACCCGCGCCTCCTGCTTCTCTCGCTCGGCACGCTCCGCGGCCGCATTACTTTTGGCGACGGACACTGCCTCCTTCAGGGTCGCCACCTTGTTTGTGGCCCCTGCAATACCCACGTTATCCTTGTCATTCTTTTTGCAACCAAATCCTTTTCTGTAAGGTACAATTTTAATAAGGTGCTACTCACCTTCTTTGTCCTCGAGTTGCTTCTTGGCACGGCCGAGCTCGTTCTCGGACCGCTCGAGGTTTTGCTTCAAAGCATTGACCTCCGCAGTCAGTGCGGCAGAGGTCAGCAGGGTAGCCTGCAATCCCATATCGACATATTTTTTATGACTCCTGCGTATATCTTTTTAGATCCTCAGTCCGGCTTTTCTTTCGGAACACCGAACCGAGCATCAGGGGCTACTGTCTATGCGGTACTATTTTACATATATTAATATTCTTACCTCAAAACCTGATAGAAGGCTGCTGCAGGCTTCGGTCAGCCTGCCTTTGGCGAGCTGGACCTTCTGAATCACCGCACTCATGACAGTGCGGTGTTCCTCCTCGATGGAAGCGCCGTTGAGCGCCTCCAGCAAGTTATCCGGCGCCTCCGGTTGGACGGAGGCCGCCGGTGCCACGGTCTTGCCCTTCTTGCCAAGGGGCCGCCCGCCGGACTCCGGAACCACTGCAGGTTCCGGTGCAGAGTCCGACACGAAGTCCAGGAGGTCGCCCTGTGCTACCTCCGGGTCCTCCTCCTCCGGATGGTTCCCTCTATGGGATCCCACCTCGACGTCATCAGCGTCGCGGGGAGAAGAGGCGGTTGGAAGTGACGTGTTGTTCACGTCCGACGAACCCAAGGACCCGCTCGACGAAGCGGGAAGATCGTCCTTGGGCGGATTGCAGGGTTGTATGCGGCGTTAGAAAGACACCAAGTGGCGAAAAGACAAATCATGAAGTCATTCGGGAGTCCGGATACTTACAATCTTGCCAGGGGCTTGGCCCTCGGAGGCCAATCCTCGTCGTCGTCACCAGCGTTGGCAGAACAGTCCGGGGGAAGAGTTCTTCCCTTCTTGGACCATTCGGCCTCCCTCGTTGGGGAGGCCCTCCTTTTCTTCCCTCCCCCCGCTGGGGGAGAGGCCCTTTTCTTCTTCTCCTCGTCCTCGGGGGAGGAGTCCGCCTCGGAGTCATCGGACACCTGAAAACGGGAACTCTTTCGAGTACTCGTGGCCTCCTTCTTGGCCTTCTTCTCCGGCACCACATGGGGTGCCGGAACCAGCAGCCCCGCCAGATGGGCATCCACTGGGTCTTCTGGCAAGGGGGCCGGACAATTAGTCTGCTCGGCCTTCTTTAGCCAGTCCTGTCAAAGGAAAAGGAGTTTAGATCCCGCATAGAGTCAACTATGAAAAACAAGTATCCCGTAAAGGGTAAAATCATTTACCTCGTCAGCTGGACGCTGCGAGCGAAATCCGCGATCTTTGGTAGCGGATGCGGGAGCCTCGGCGCCCTTAAAAAGCACCTTCCAGGCATCTTCGTACCTAGTGTCGAAGAGCCCGCTCAAGGTTCGGTGTTGAGCCGGATCGAACTCCCACAGTTTAAAGGCCCGTTGTTGGCACGGGAGGATCCGGCGGATGAGCATGACCTGGACGACGTTGACAAGCTTGAGCTTCTTGTCCACCAGCTTCTGGATACATGCTTGGAGTCCGGTCAGCTCCTCCGAATCAGCCCAAGTCAGGCCACTCTCCTTCCAAGAGGTGAGCCGTGTGGGGATGCCAGATCTGAATTCGGGGGCCACTGCACATTTAGGGTCACGTGGCTCGGTGATGTAGAACCACCCCGATTGCCACCCCTTGATGGTTTCCACGAAGGCGCCCTTGAGCCAAGTAACGTTGGGTATCTTGCCCACCATGGCGCCTCCGCATTCCGCTTGATTCCCCTTCACAACCTTCGGCTTGACATTGAAGATCTTGAGCCACAAGCCGAAGTGGGGCTGGATACAGAGGAAGGCCTCGCACACGACGATAAACGCCAAGATGTTGAGGATGAAATTCGGGGCCAGATCATGGAAATCCAGGCCGTAGTAGAACATGAGCCCCCGGACAAAGGGGTGAAGTGGGAAGCCCAGTCCGTGGAGGAAATGGGGAAGGAATACCACCCTCTCATGGGGCCTGGGGGTGGGGATGAGCTGCCCCTTGTTGGGGAGCCGGTGCGCGATGTCGCTGGACAGGTATCCGGCGCCGCGCAGCCTCTCGATGTGCCCCTCCGTGAAGGAGGAGGCCATCCATTTGCCTCCCGCTCCGGACATGGCTGGAGGAGGTCGAGGCGAGATGTGCGGACTTGGGCGCTGGAGCTCGAGTGCGCGGAGATGGATAAGCAAAGGAGGAAGAAGGCGTAGGGGAAAAGGTGGATCCTTATCCCTTATATATGGATGGACGAAACTATGCGTCCCCACCGGCCTGGTAAAACTCGCTTTTCTCCCAAGCGCCGCAATCAATGGCGCGGTTGGGTTACCCACGTCCGTATTGATGAGAATCCCGGAATAAGGGGAGGACGATCTCTGCTTCAACAAGACGTGCCAAGGAAACCGCTTCGCTAAACGCGCTGAGGCGGTATAATAAAAACGAGTAAAGGCTTGGTTGTGGTGTGACGCCACGCCACAAAATACGTCAGCAGATTGAACTTGTGTAAATATTATTCTCTCTACGGTGGAATGTGGAATTTATTTTGCAGAGCCGGACACTATCCTGGTGTTCACAATCTTCTACAAATTATTCGGAGAAGGAACCCGCCTTGCAATGCCGAAGACAATATGCACGCCGGACTCGTCGTCATTGAAGCCTGGTTCAGGGGCTACTGAGGGAGTCCTGGACTAGGGAGTGTCCGGATAGCCGAACTATCATCATCGGCCGGACTCCAAGACTATGAAGATACAAGATTGAAGACTTCGTCCCGTGTCCGGATGGGACTTTCCTTGGCGTGGAAGGCAAGCTTGGCGATACGGATATGTAGAACTTGTAACACCCATGATGCGGCTATATCTCCCACGTGTCGAAGCACGACTTAGAGGCATAACCGCATTGTGGTTTGTCACAAGAAGGGTCATCTTCACACAATCCCATGTAATGAACAAGAATGGGATAAAGAGTTGGCTTACAATCTCCACTTCACACAATGAACATATAATTCATACATCATTCAGAGTACACACATATAGTCCGACTACGGACGAAGCCAAAAGAAAAGAAGATAACCCAACTTCTAGATCCCCGATCGTCCCAACTGGGCTCCACTACTGATCAACATGAAACGAAACATAGCAACAACTAAGATCTTCGTTGAGCTCCCATCTGAGCTCGGTTGCATCACCTGTACTGGTATCATCGGCACCTGCAACTTTTGTGATAGTATCTGGTGAGTCATGAGGACTTAGCAATCTCAAAACCCGCGAGATCAAGACTATTTAAGCTTATGGGAAAGGGAGGGGTAAAGTGGTGAGGTTGCAGCAGCGACTAAGCATGTATGGTGGCTGACATACGCAAATAAGAGCGAGAAGAGAGCAAACGGAACGGTCGTGAAGCTAGCAATGATCAAGAAGTGATCCTGAACTCCTACTTACGTCAAACATAACCCAAAACCGTGTTCACTTCCCGGACTCTGCCGAAAAGAGACCATCACGGCTACACACGCTGTTGATGCGTTTTAATTCGTATCTGGTGTCAAGTTATCTACAACCGGACATTAACAAATTCCCATCTGCCTATAACCGCAGGCACGGCTTTCAAAAGTTTATACCCTGCAGGGGTGTCCCAACTTAGCCCATCACAAGCTCTCACGGTCAACGAAGGATATTCCTTCTCCCAGGAAGACCCGATCAGACTCGGAATCCCGGTTCGCAAGACATTTCGACAATGGTAAAACAAGACCAGCAAAGCCGCCCGATGTGCCGACAAATCCCGATAGGAGTCGCACGTACCTCGTTCTCAGGGCACACCGGATGAGACATCCTACGAGTAAAACCAGCCCTCAAGTTTCCCCGAGGTGGTCCCGCAGTCTACTCAGTTCGGACCAACACTCGAAGGAGCACTGGCCCGGGGGGGTTAAAATAAAGATGACCCTTGAGTCTGCAGAACCCAAGGGAAACAGGCTTAGGTAGGCAAATGGTAAAACCAAGGTTGGGCCTTGCTGGAGGAGTTTTATTCAAAGCGAACTGTCAAGGGGGTCCCATAAATCACCCAACCGCGTAAGGAACGCAAAATCCGGGAACATAACACTGGTATGACGGAAACTAGGGCGGCAAGAGTGGAACAAAATACCAGGCATAAGGCCGAGTCTTCCACCCTTTACCAAGTATATAGATGCATTAATTAAATAAGAGATATTGTGATATCCCAAAATAATCCTGTCCATCATGAAGCAATCTTCAACTTCACCTGCAACTAACAATGCTATAAGAGGGGCTGAGCAAAGCGGTAACATAGCCAAGCAATGGTTTGCTAGGAAGGGTGAAAAAGGTTAGAGGCTGACATGGCAATATGGGAGGCATGGTAAACAAGTGATAGGTAGCACAGCATAGCGATAGAACGAAGCAACTAGCAAGCAAAGATAGAAGTGATATCAAGGGTAATAGTCATCTTGCCTGAGATCCCGCAAGGAAGAAGAACGAGTCCATGAAGAAGACAAACAGACGTAGTCGAACGAATCCTCACAATCTCTGGAACGAAACCGAAGCTAATGAGAGAAGCAAACCGGAAAGAGGCAAACAACATGGTAAACACACAAGCATAGTCATGGAATGATGCACAATCAAGTATGATGCATGTCCGGTTTAATGAGGCATGGCATGGCAATATGCAAAAACAACACTACAAGTTAAGTGGAGCTCAATATGCAACGAGTTGCATATTGACGGAACACCACATCAATTATTTAGTTTTCTCTCGTTTAGGCTACTCATCAATATTAAATGTTGTTAAACATGGCAAGAGGTGAAGCATGAGCAAACCAACTATTTAGGCAAGTATAAATGAGGCCGGAAACAACAAATAACAATTCCAGAAAATCCCCACATGTCATTAGCAATTTAATGCAAACACAATTTTAAACATTTTAATTGTTGTTATCATGATGCGGATGACATATACAAGTTTTATGCAATTTTATGAAAACGTTGACATGAGCATGATACGAGGCATTAGTCGTCATGGTGGAAGGAAAAAGGTGCCACAGCGGCGAAACAAAAATGGTGCCACGGCAACATATCCAAAAAGGATGCCACGGCAACATATCCGAAAATGATGCCACGGCAACATATCGGTTCTGGTAGCTCACGGAGATACCGGTGCAAAAGGAAGTGAGCGTGAGCGGGTCATGCAAGATGGTGGGGTGATCCCAGATTCCGGGTGTCCAACATAACGGTGGCATGGCTTGCGGCGAACGTGCAAGGAACAATTCGGACACGGTCCAAACATAGGGTGCATCTCATACAACACACATTCATACACGGGCGGTCGTCATCTCGGGATTATACCTTTGAAGCGTGCATTTCGGGGCGGTACGCGTTTCGTAGAGGAAGTAGTCGTTCACGGGCCGTAGTGGAGGTAGTCGTTCATGGGTCGTCGTGGGAAGTAGTCGTACACGGCGTAGTGGAAGTCGTTGTTCACGTGGCGACGGTAGTTGTACACGTTTTCGTAGATGTTCAGGTCGACGGTAGTGGTACACGCGACGTCGGGGTACTTGTCGGTCCGGTCTTGGCGGTGTAGATGTACACGTTGTCAGGGTACTTGTCGCATCATCGGGTGTAGTTGTACATGAAGGTCTTGATGAATCCGAAGGGGACTTGACGGGTCATCAACCTCCCGGTACTTGGCGAAAACCTGAAGATGGCCTGATGACATGATGCAATGCAAATGATGCTAAGAAGAATGCAATAAACAAATACATCACACGGTGAAACTCGGAATAGCTGGAAGGCATCTGAAGCTCCGGTCTTGGGGCGTCACAATATCCTACCATTGTAACCGACTCTGTGTAACCCTAGCCCTCTCCGGTGTCTATATAAACCGGATGGTTTTAGTCCGTAGGACAAGAACAATAACAACAATCATACCATAGGCTAGCTTCTAGGGTTTAGCCTCCTTGATCTCGTGGTAGATCTACTCTTGTAATACCCACATCATCAATATCAATCAAGCAGGACGTAGGGTTTTACCTCCATCAAGAGGGCCCGAACCTGGGTAAAAACATCGTGTCCCTTGTCTCCTGTTACCATCCGCCTAGACGCACAGTTCGGGACCCCCTACCCGAGATCCGCCGGTTTTGACACCGACACCCATCATTGCCTCACAAACGAAGGCGAAGACCGCAAGAAGAGTGATGGATTCAGGACCCAGAAGCATCATGTGGATCTGATAATGGGAGAGCACGATGTTGAAAAAAATCAGAAATGGGGGGAACCACTCCAACCCACAGGGCGTCGACAAAATACTGGACCTCGGTGACTATCCTATCGATGGAGAAGCGAGACGCGGGCTAGGCCGTCGTCCTCCCGCATTCGTTGAAGAGGGTGGCCAGAGCCGCGCTGACCTTGCCCAAACCCTCTTGATTGATTATGATCGACCGGTCGACGGCGGGGGCCGTCAGCGACGGTGAGCGAGGCGGCGGCATGGGCTTCTTCCCTCTTCCCTTCTTCGTCGGAGCCATGGCAATAGAAGGGGGGAGGGAAGGTTCAAGATTGGATTGGATGCAGAAACTGGAGTTCGAGAGGAGAAAGGACAGAGAGCGCTCGAGCAGCAGAAAGGGGAGCGGCTGTGTGCGGCTACGAGTCTGCCTAGCATCGCATAAAATAAGGAGGCGTGCGGGAATAGTGCCACCCACGTCCAATCAACCGCCACGCAGTGCCCAATGCCGCAGGCTATTAGGGCCCGCGACGCTTCGCACTTGCCCTTTCGCCTCTCTGCTCGGCCAAGTCCGGGCGCGTCTTGGGCCCGGGGGCTACTGTCGGCGTTCTGGGAACGGGGGTCCCCAGACTTGCCTGCCTGCGGCCTGCGGCGTGGCTCAAAAGGGGGCCCAGCACGGCCCATCTTCATCAACACAAGCTCGAGACCCTCGTGAGGGGCCAAGCCTCGCGGGGCGGACGACAAGGAGCTTCCTCAGGCACGGCCTCATCAGGCTGGCTCACGAGGAGGCGAAGAGTTCAAGGCGGGGTACCTCGCGAGGTGCCCATGATGCAAGCCATGACGACCAAGGGCGCCAGTCGGGCGCCAGCCTGCGCAGTGTCCTCCTTTCCTCTTTGGTGCAAAGGGAGCAAGCGCAGACGAGAGCATCAAGCAAAGGCATCCATTTCGGTGCAACAAGACCAAGACCAGCCCAGCGGCAGGGAGGAAGTCATTGTCGATCCCAAGCAGGCGTCACCACCAGAGCCTTTGACAGGCGAGGACCAACTTTAGTCAGGATAAGTGTACCCGCTGTTCCCCTTGAAAATGGCCAATTGTTGGCGCCCTCCTGCTCAATATTTGGGAAGAGGCCCAGGGCCTTCACCTATAAATAGGACTAGCCACCCCCAGGGTAGAGGCATCGGGTATCGAGAATCCTCACCAGAAAACCAGTAGAGAGAGATAGGGCGACTGAACTCCTCCTAGCAGTTCATCGCACCAGCCAAGAACTGACCCTCGCGAGGTTGTTCTTCCTCGTATTGTTCATCATTAGCCCAAGAGGCAATCCACCACACCACACACTGGAGTAGGGTATTACACCACAATGGTGGCCCGAACCAGTATAAACCCTGTGTCTCTTGTGTTGTTCTTTTCGTAGTTTAGATCCTAGCGATTCGGTGAGGAACAGGTAGGTAGAAGGCGAAATCTCCGCGCGCACCCCAGTGTTGGAACCTCAAGGGTCTGCCGGAACCCTAAATCTGACATGCCTGCCTGCCTCATCATAAGTGATTGATGAGGGATACACAAGAGTATTAGTTTGATGTAAGAACATGGTTAATACATAGATGTACTAGTATGTACCAAAACAGAAAGGCATGTCATATTCAAAGGTATAATGTGTAAGCTAAGCAGATGCAATTTAACCAAATTGGCAGCAATACAAGCTAGACATCCGGCTGGAGTGGTGAGCATGATCATCTAGGACCTGAGAGCCCGATGGGAGGCGGGCTGCTTCGCCACCATCGTGGGTTTTTAGTTGGTCCTGTCTTTGCTGGGCTTGTCACTGGCTCGGCCAGTGCCCTGACTAGCTATTTGTCTTCTAGTGCTCACGGGATGGTGGTTCATGTAAAAAATATCTTTCCTTATCTTAATAAAGACCGACTTTGGCCTTTCGAATACAAGCTAGACACCATATAGAACATGCAACCCCATATGACACCGTGAAGTTAAAGCAAGCACCTGGGATGGTGGTTCATTGCGAGCGAGGTCATCAACTCCAGAGCTATGTTTACCGCCTCCATCTACTGACACTGCACCCTTTATAGCGCTGTAAAGTGTCGTGCCTACCCACGAAGAAAGTTGGCACAACTTCTCTCTTTTCTTTGCTGCGTCTCTCGAGGCAGACTCTGAAATACCCTTGCATAAAAACAAAATAGTGAGAGAATGGGTGAAGTGTGAGCAGAACTAGTGCACTGTAAAAGTAGCAAATAGGAGGTGGCTGAAAACTAAATGACAGGAGACATATGATAGCTCTACAACATTGCTTGGCAAACAAAATTAGATTCTACTCCGTATTATTTTGTAATATATGAGCATAGGAAATGCACGTACTCCTCCAGCACACCACCACATGTGGTCATATCTAAGACAACAGTCAATTGAAAATAAATAGGCCAGCCGATTTTTTTAATGGACCATCTGATCTATAAGGAACGGGCAGATGGCCTTCGTCTACCTCCCGTCAGTCACTGATGATGATCTTTCTTGAAACGCCAGCGACCACCAGCCCAGACCCCTGCCTCCGCCGCCCCGCCCTCCCCTCGACCTCACACCACCCTCGTGCTTGGCACTGCCCCCAGGCCATCCCTTTAATATCGTCCGACCTCTAGATCGGGCGCCAGTAGCTCTAGGCCCCACACACCCCTAAGATAAACACCAAGGCGTTGCTTCCCCGGCATAATAGGCGTACTAGCGTCTGTTACGCCGGGGAATGCTTCCGTTAATTGGGAATCAACTGACCAAAAATTTAAATTCAGGGGGCGACGGACCTCTAGCTAAGGTGAAATAGTATATGAGTAGAAACCTTGTACATCGCGAGTTACTAGGAACATCTGGTATGAAGAAGAAGCGGTCAACTAGTGTCTTCTGTGGGATGAATACCGTGCAAGCAGACATGTAAGATTTGCACGAATAAGGGAAGAGGAGTGCCCTTATCGGTTGACAGTGTGGTCTCTATATGTCGTGGCGATCTTCTTTTTTTCCCCGGGGGAACCGATGTTTTGGAGAGCCGTGGATCCTTGGACAAACCCATGGCCAAATTGTTGACTATGTTGCCGTGGCTGTATATCGGCGGAGGGGAACCAGATCTGAGGCGGTGAAGGATGGCGTAGCAGTAACAGCTTCGGTGTGGTGGATGGTGGCGAAGTTGGAGCGGCAGTGGTGACGCGCAGGACAGCGTGGTTGAACTGGCTCGGGTACGGACGGCTCGGCCTCGTCTTCAACTACTAGCCGTGGAGGGCGTTGTGGCTGAGGTTGCGGTGGATGACGATGTCGGGGTATCGGCTCCGACGTGATGGAGGAGGGCGGCAGTTGATGGGTGGGATGGGGTGGTGGACGGAGGACGCCGGTGTTTCGCGGCTGGTGGAGAGGTAGTTTTTGCGCCCACGGAGTACGAATGGGGAATCGGATGGGTGGGCAGGGGGGACGGGGGAGAACCATGTTTCTGTCTGGGACACGCTTGTTTTTGGCTTTTTTGAATAGAAGATGGGACGCGCTTGTTTGAAATTTGGGGAAAGTACAAACTTTGCCCCCATCTTAAATTTCGGACCTGCTACGGGTCAGGAGTAGGATGGTAATCCCAGGTGTCCCAAATAGTGGGCAGGAGCGATTTCGGCTGCGCGCATGTGTGCTTAGGCGGCCATTGTGTATGAATGTTTTTCGGAGGCGATTGCGTGGCGTCTAGATGAAGCTACAAACTTACCCTGTTTAGACCTTTGGACGTCGGGCCGGTAGGTTTCACGGTTCGGAGTTATTAGAAAAGTAAGTTCCTTGTACTACCAAACATTGGTCTCACGCGGTTTCGGGCGAGTAGAGGCTCTTTTGGTGCTTTGTTCAAAATTTTGAAACACAAGCATTCACGTTTAGAGTACTCTTGAGCTATGAGGATTGACCTAAATAGACAACGTTATATTTGACCTTCTATGTTTGAAAACCTCATTAAATTATCCACTTCTTTTTGAAATTTTGACACTTGAAAATCCTATAACTATGATTATTTTGGAATGGAGAAGCTAAATTTGAATCTTATTTGTACACGACTACATATGTTATTATGTACAAAATTAGAGCAAAGATTGGTGCCCCATAATTTGGGTATGATTTACAAATGCCATGATATCAAATTCAAATAATTGAATGGACTTCATGTTGAATTCGATTTTTTAAACCATCTTAAGTTGAACTCAAATGTATGCTAGTTCATAGGTAGCTATTTATAATGTTCATTGTGTAACTTTCATATGTATAATGTGCTTTACACACACAACATGAACTATACTCACGTTTATATTCGATTGCTAAAGCGATGCATTGTCTGGAGTTGAAAATACTAACTATGTGTATCAATTGTGACGAATAATAACATAGACATGCTCAAATTCGATAGAATCTAGATGTCTGATGGATCAATGACCGTTCCTTACGCGAATTGCAAATATCATGATCCCATCCTAATATTTGGATGCAATTTATATCTTTAATCAATGTGTACAGTAGTCTTTTACGTGTAGTTTCACTCTCCATCGGTGGTCTCTCACACATGCTCACACACACTCTCCCAAGGTGTCTTTCTCGCACACATGCTCTAGATATAACCCTCCCTCCCTCTCGTAACCATTTACAACTGTTTTCACTAACCTTTATCACAAGCACTCTTCCTCTCGCAAGCATACACACGCACAATCCCCATCGACCCTTTCAATATACATAGACCTGCCTACGTGTCTCCTGTATGCACATTATATTTAGGCCTGTCTCTCACGCATTGTCTCACACCTCTCTTCCTAATCGATGAGTATGATTCCAGCAGAGCATTCTATAGGATGCCCCTTAAAGTTAGGTTGGATGAATAGTAATATCAGAGATAAAGGGGTTACCTTAGTCCGAGAACCTAGGGTTACAATTCCTAGCCGGCTTTGTCAGTGGACACAGAGTCCTTCACAATTCTGCTATCTTTGTCTTGTACGACTAGTCATCCATGTGTCTCCCTAAATGTGTCACGGGCCGACCAATGTGGCGCAGGACGAAACCGAACGAAGGGCCTCACCTCGACCCACCGGACCTCACGCGGTGACACACCCTCTGCCCCCACGTCTCGTTATCTTCTCACACCCACACATACCAACACAAACACCACACACACAAAAAAATTCTCCTGGTGCCTCTATCCCCTCCCCCCTTGCATATACACACTCAAGGGAATCTCTCGCCGTGACATCATATTCGTCTGCCTCTCTCAAATACGTAATGCACACACATACCTCTCTAGACCCTGCCAAATGCATCAACTACACATTCACACATGTTACATCACGTACCCCATTGATCTAAAAAGCACTCTCTTCATGTTTATTTCACATACACCATTCCTTTTGAATAAAGTGTGGCCAAAAAATTATTTTAGAATTCTACATATATACAACATTACAAAGTTATATGGAGGAGTACGAATGCTAATTTGCATTGCAGGGTGCCCACAATGATATTTATTCCGCACTGTGAATTTGTATATTTTTATACTATATACATAGTCATAATAAAGAGAAACGAAGAGCATCTCTCTCTCCATCGCATACCCCCCCTCTACGCCCCTTTCATGTATGCACACAAACTATCTCCAGGTCCTCTAAAAGTAAGCCCCTAGCACATTCACGCATGTTTCATCTTTCTCTCACGGTATATACAATGACGATCATTGTATTTGAAGTGAAAGCATGATATGTACATTGGACTTCATAATCCACTCATTACGGTCAACATTTACGTTTAGTGGTTATTATACAGTCACGGGCTCACCGTACAACTCTGTATCTGCTCAAGACATGACTAGTTGACCAGTTAAACGCTCCACGTGGCACCTCTAGTGTTGCATCACATTATCTCACTACCATCGTGCCCACCTGTCGGCTTGTATCTACTCTACATCTACGCTCTTATAAAATACAGAGTTGGTGATGATGATGTGCCTGCCATCCTGCAATATAGGTCGTCCGATTTATATCTGACGGATAGGAAAGAAACTATGGCAATTTTGCAAAAAGGTACCCACACACCTCTCCACATTTGCAAATAAGGCCTTCCCTCATTCATCCTTTTCTCTCACAAGATAAACTAGTCATACAAATGCATCTTGATGTTACGTGCAACGCACGGGCATCTTGCTAGTAAGAATGAAAACAAACGACAAAAAAATATTGGACGGTGGTTCGAAGTCATGACCGCGGGCACAACGGACAAGGTGGCCTTGTATTGGTATGCTGAGTCGTCTATTTTAACACACAGGAGCTGGTGTGGTGATTATACACACACGCACGCATGCACACGAACTGCATGCATGCAATAATCACAAAATCACATGCACCCATGCACGCACGCAACACTCACACATACACACACAGCCGTGCACGCACGCAACACTCACACGCACGCACGCAGGCATGCATGCACACACCAGTACACCACACGACCAACACACACTCTCACGCTCAAGTGCTCAACCTACACGTGCATGCGCACACATCAGGCCCTGACAGACACATACACAACCAGGTGATTCCCACGCACGGGTTGGAGTCTTGTCGCGCCTGCATAAATTTGTGTTTATCTGACATTTTCCCTATGCAAACTGAAGGTGGGACCCACAAGGAACATGGTCAATTTAACTAGTCAACATGGCGCCACGCAGACTATTTGGCTGGTCAACAGAGTGCAATCCGATGCTGAACCGTGAGCAAGTGACCGTATAATCACCGCAAAACGTATATAGTGACCGTTCTCGCATGTTGCATCTAACAACTATGCAATACAACACTACTACTACACTCTAACACAATAAATCATATGTGTTTTTAGTTTTACTAGATATCATATTGTTACTTAATTATTCAGTTTGCATACATTAAAATTGCCTTTGAAATGTATGGCCAGTATCATCTACCGTGCGGGAAAAATCCCGCCCTTTCCTATTTAATCGGGTTTGTATCAATGGATCGTGTGAAACAGCAAAACTATAGTACTATACAGTACAAGTGACAGTTCACTGGGCCGTCGTGTCATGTACTCCTCCGTCGTAAGAGTGGATCGCTCGCTCTCATAAATCTTCTAGTCCCTTTCGCTGACATGTGGGACATCAAGCTACCGGGTCCACGTGCCATACCGGAATACAGTGCAGAGCAGCCAGGGTGAAGCACCCCAGTCATGGCGCCGGCGTAGTAATGAGCAATGAGGCGTAAAATCACAAAGCTGCACCTTACCCGCAGTTAAGTTGGAGGGATGAAGTAATAATGCTAAAAAAAAGTTGGAGGGACGAAGCAACCATCATTTCACTCGTTGCTGAATCCGCTTCTCCCTCATCTTCTTCAACTTAACCACGTGTTGCTTCTGCCGTTGTTCTGCCGCATGTGGGATGCGGATCGGCTTGGTAATTAAAGCACTGACACGTGGGACCGCACGTTAGCAAACTGGCAGGACAACATCCTCCAAAAATAAGAAACCTCCCCCGCCATCCGCTCAGCAAAATCACCTCCTTTTTACTAATCTTGATTCTATAATTTTTTAGATCAATATAATTGAGATTTGTATAGATAGCACATAGGAGCAAAACCAAGTGGTACGGTTAAGGGCATCCACAATGTGTAGCCAAATGTGAAAATAGCTTTTGGCATCATGGGAACCATTATGGACGGTGTTGCCAAAGACAAAAAGATGGAACCGAAGCTCCTTGATTGATTGATTGAAGGAATAGAAAAATGCAACGTCTCTCCTATTTCTCCCATGCTTGGACGCATGTAGTACAGTATAGAGCACAGAGTCTACTCCCTTGTCCCTTCTATCACAAATCACAAAGCAGTGAGGCGTCAAATCACAAAAGCACGGACGAAGCAACCATCATTTCACACTTCGCTGACTCCGCTTCTCAATCGTCTTCTTCGAGAAGCCATCTCACTGCACTAAGTTGGATGGACGACGCTATTGTGTACTAGTAGTACTAGTACATTTACGCGTCCTTTGGTTCAACGGACTTCCTGGATACAAATAAGGCGGTTGTCTCGGCTTGCAGGCGGCACTTGCGAACGACTTACCATGGTCTCCCTCAATGGTGTTCTCCGTCGAACGCACTTCGCCAAACCAGAACGTTCGAGATATCATCGACGTCACCACAATGGGGAAGGAAGTCAAATATAGTTACTAGCTCCATTTTTTTGTACACAAGGCCGGTATACCAAAATTACAATTTGCAGAAGGCCACTAGCACTAATCGAGGCAAAATTGATGGGGTTTGCCTCGTACTAGCAACCAAGGACATTAATATCCCCTGCATGCATGCGGAAGTGAGAAGGTTGGTTTGCATGGCGCTGCATTAATCAAGAGATGAGGAGTGAGATGGTTAGCTCTTTGGTCTTTGGAGAAAAAATACGCATTAATCGACACGTGAAACGAGGATTTGTATCGATTAAATCCCGCGAAGGAAAACCCCGCCTTTCTTTCTTAACACTAGTACTCCTAGTACGTACGTACTTATCCTGTTTGGGTCTAGGCCTTGCATTACCATACTTCGGCACACATTTTTGCCAAGCTTGCCTAAAGTTTTCAAAATGAAAAGGAGGTACACTTGCGCACGGCTGTCGCGGTCGCACCGCACCCTCACATGGTCGCTCCTGCACGCCGCGGTCGCACTGCACCCTCGCACAGTCGCTCCTGCACGCTGCAAACCCAACCAAGGGAATGCACCCTCACTGACACGTGCTGTCACATGTGAACAAACCAAACTCAGCCATCCTACCGCTGACACATAATTTTCGTTCATAGAGTATGTTTATCCAACCGCACGTTGGGGAGTATCCGTACAGCCCGTGCGGTGGTCTGTTGGGGAAGAAGAAGAGGTGAGGAAGAAGGGTTAGGAGACGTAGGATATTCATCCAACCGCCTAAAATGGTAGACTGGCCCAAGTCAGGAGACTTGCATAACAATATATGTTTTTACACAGCAAAAGATCCATAAAAACAACAACATAAAGAAAAACTACCATTGCTCGCGGAACGAGACGGCCTCGTCGTCTTTGGCTGCCGGCGCGAACCAGCCGTAGCTGCCGATGTGTGTCTCCGCACCGTGGTTGTCCTCGGCCTCCAGCAACTCATTCACGCGGAGCGTGCGGGCGCTCTGCACGGACGAGAGCACAGCCCGGTTCAAGTCGAGGACGTCCGGTTTCGCCTGCAGATGGGCCTCGATGGCAACGGCATCCGTGCGCTCGAGCCTCCGCCTCTTGGTTCAAGTCTAGGACGTCCGATTCCGCCTGTAGGAGGGCATCGATGAGAGCGGCATCCGCATCCTCCGCGTTAAGTAGAGCCTCTGCCGCCCGGTTCAAGTCCAGGACGTCTGGTTCCGCTTGCAGGAGGGCCTCGATGGCAGCAACATCCGCGCGCTCTGCCTCAAGTTGAGCCTCCGCCGCCCGGTTCACATCCACGACATCCGGTTCCGCCTGCAGGAAAGCCTTGATGGCAGTGGCATGCGCGCGCTCCGTGTCGAGTTGAGCCTCTGCCACCCGGTCCTCCTTTAGTATCGCCATGTTGAACCGCTGGTCCGCCTGCACCATGGTGGACTCGGACGCCGGCACGAAGTCGACGTCCATCGTCTCATACCCATCGGGGGCCTTTTGCGCCACGGCCTCCACTATGAACATTGGATCGGCTTCCTCCTCCTCGTAGCTTGGCTCCAAAGAACTCGGGGATTGGCCCGCCGCAAAGCGAGCTTGGGAACGGAGGTCTGTGGTGCCGACCGCCGCCGCGATTTCTGCGCGGCGCTCCGGCATCAGCATCTTGTAGTAAGTGATCTTGCGGTGCACCATGGCTTTCTGGCGAACTAGGGGATGCTTGATGCGGGCTAGGGGATCGAAAGGTGGGGGAATGGGCTGGAGATTAGGTGTGGTTTTAGGGCAGTGGCTGGCGTAGGCCGAGCAGCGAAGGTTCTGGTGTGAATAGTGGTTCCGGTGAAGACCAGTCAATTGGTTTTGACTGTACATTGCTCTTGTCGCGTTCACGTTGCAGCCCAGCACGCTGGACCCTCCACGTCGCTCACTGAATGGAACGTGCTTCGTCTTGCGTTTTCGCTCGCTTGTGGGACCGCAGTTGAGAGCAAACCGACGTCCCTCCCCTTCCCCCGCCCGCGTCATTTATACTACCACTCCCTCCATTTTATGCGGAGTAAATAAAAACAAAGGGAGTATACTACAGATGAGGATCCCCTAACGTGGCCGAACCCATTGAGTAACTGACAAGCGGGGCCTAGCAAGCATGGGGTCTTCCAGTAAGTGACCGAAAGGGAGGGTATGGCCGGGATACCTACGTCAGAGGATCCACTTCCACTACTACTCCCTCCTTCCATTTACTATACAGGGCCTAATGCCTTTTTCGGGGCTAACTTTGACCAAATGTTAGAGTAATAATATATGACATGCAACTTACACAAAGCATACGGTCAAATTCGTATGTGAAAGGAGTTTCCAATGATATAATTTTCACATTATACATCTCATGTACTATTAATCTTGTCAATAGTCAAATGCGGTTTTAAAAACGCATTAGAGCATGGTTAATAATATAGCCAGTCGATGGCTATGAGGGACTGCCATGTCATCTATAGCCATCATCTATTATATGCACTCATACAGTAGTGTGGGCTATAAGATTGGCTATTTCCCGCAAAAAAATTATAAGGTTGGCTATTGTATTAGTACTTTTTCCATCTCCTCTCTATCTCTTTCTTCATATTTATTGTATTTAACTAGGAATGCGTGTATAGCTAGGCTCTTCCATGAGAGCTCACTCCCCTTACTTTTTCATATCTCTATCCTCCACATAGGTCCTATATAAATGGCAGGAGGGAGTACTACTATGAGCACTGCATACTCTAGTACAGATGTTTGTCGGATTTCGGGTTCCGGCAGACCCTTGCCTACCTGCTCCTCACCGAATCGCTAGGGTATAAACTACCAAAGGATCAACACAAGAGACACAAGGTTTATACTGGTTCAGGCCACCATTGTGGTGTAATACCCTACTCCAGTGTTTGGTGTGGTGGATTGCCTCTTGGGCTGATGATGAACAATACAAGGAAGAACAGCCTCGCGAGGGTCTGTTCTTGGCTGGTGCGATGAACTGCTAGGAGGAGTTCAGTCGCTCTATCTACTAGTTTCTTGGTGGGGATCTCGATCCTGATCTCGATGCCTCTACCCTGGGGGTGGCTAGTCCTATTTATAGGCAAAGGCCCTTGGCCTCTTCCCAAATATTGAGCGGGAAGGGCGCCAACAACTGGCCATTTTGAAGGGGAACAGCGGGTACACTTATCCTGACTAAAGTTGGTCCTCGCCTGTCAAAGGCTCTGGTGGTGACGCCGGCTTGGGCTCCACGGTGACCTCCATCCCGCCGTTGGACTGGTCTTGGTCTTGTTGCACCGAAATGGACGCCTTTGCTTGATGCTCTCGCCTGCGCTTGCTCCCTTTGCACCAAAGAGGAAAGGAGGACACTGCGCCGGCTGGCGCCCGACTGGCGCCCTTGGTCGTCATGGCTTGCGTCATGGGCACCTCATGAGGTACCCCGCCTTGAACTCTCTGCCTCCTCGCGAGCCAGCCTGATGAGGCCGTGCCTGAGGAAGCTCCTTGTTGTCCGCCCCGCGAGGCTTGGCCCCTCGCGAGGGTCTTGAGCTTGTGTTGATGGATATGGGCTGCGCTGGGCCCCCCTTTGAGCCACGCCGCAGGCTGCAGGCAGGCAAGTCTGGGGACCCCCGTTCCCAGAACACCGACAGTAGCCCCCGGGCCCACGGCGCGCCCGGACTTGGCCGTGCGGAGATGTGAAAGGGCAAGTGCGAAGCGTTGCGGGCTCTAACAGCCTGCGGCCTTGGGCGCCGCATGGCAGTTGATAGGACGTGGGCGGCACCGTACCCCCATGGTGCCTCGGCAACTGCACGGATGCGACAAGTCCCTGCATGCAAAAACTGGTCATGATTACCTGCGATCGTGGAAGCCGACGGTTGGCCTCCTCTGGCTATAAGTACGGAGCGGCGTGAGCCACTCTAGTTCATCTTCCTCTACTACTTCTCCTCTACTTCGTCTCCGCCACTGCTCTGTCTCGCCGCCATGGCTCCGATACGCCGGTTCTCCGCGTAAGAGAAAGGGAAGGCCCCCCGAGAGGGCCCTGACCCACTTCCGCCAAAGAAACGGTTGATCCTCTGTCACCGAGATGAGGGCGCGCGACAGGAGGTGTCGAGGCCTTGGTGCGAGCGGCCGCCGCCAGGGTTTCCGCTGCCCTTGTACGCCCACCTTGAGGGCCCTACCGGAGCTGATGCTGAGCGCCATGGACGACGCCGCCGTCGGCGCCGGCGGGTTACGGCGGTGCATGTTGTCCCTCTGGGAGTTCACGCCGAGGGCTCCTCCCGAGAGTTTGTGCTCCACGCCGCCATGCCTCCTCGATCTTGGATTCACCATCCTCCTTCCTTCGCCTTCGAGATCCCGCCTAGGGGGCCTTTTATGCTCTAGCTGCAGCAGCCGATTGCCAGACTCCTGCGACCGATGCGGATGTTGAGGTCGTCGCTCCAGGTGAGGTCTTCATGACTCGAGGCTGGGGCGAGGTCGCCCGGGTCTGCGGGACGAGGGGCGCCCTCGCGATCCAGCTGGAGTACGATAGTGCTTCGGTGATATCCTTCAAGGTCTTTGACGCGAAGGGTCGCCGGCTAGAGTGCTGCCATGGGAGAGGCGGTTGGGACCCTGCTGCGGCAAGACAGAGGCCGGCCAACTGCTCCCTTGGCAGCTCCTCAGGCGATGGAGGCGCCGGAGGATCCAGCGACTCTGCCGAGCTCTTCGCGACCCCGAAGACGAGCGACGACAGCTACGAGCCCCCGAGCCTGCGCCGTTCTCGGAGCAGGGCGGGCTCGTCAGGCCGTCGCCGCCCTTGATCTGGATGGGGTTGGCGCCGATGCTGGATGGCCCACTGTTGATGATGGTGTCTGCCGTGATGGTTCCTGTAGTTAGGACTCCTTAGGATGTGCGTCTTTTGTCCCTGCGAGGAGCCAAGAATACGCCCCGTGGGGGCTTGTAAGGTGTCTGTAATTCCGTTTGTCAATATGATCCTTATCGTGAAGCGGTGCGAGATGCTTATTCCGTCTTAGCTTAGTTTCTTCTTTTCAGACCTCACGAAGGCTTGGTGCTCTGCACCGACAGGTCCCAGTCCCAAGGCGGCTTCAGCCGTCGCTGGTATGCCAGGTCGCGATGCCGTGGTCAAGGCCAGGAGGTGAGCGGCCCAGGGTCCGGTAAGAGCCCCTGAGTCGCGATGCTCAGGAGGTCCCCTTTAGCGCTCAAGCAGCCATCACTTGGTGAGAAAGGAATGTGACCTTGCTAACACGGGATTGCATTGGATGTGGTGACGGTGCTGCGATAGCTAATGTTCTCGTAGGATGACTTATCTCGTGGGTCAGGAAACGCTTCCTGGTGAGGGGCTAGGTCCGTGCCCTGGCTGGCGAGGGGTTGCTTGGTGAGGTCCTCATGTGCTCCTCCCCTCTCGCCTTTGCTCCCCTTTCTGCTCTACGTCCTTGGGTCCCGGCCCTCGAGCTGGTCTCAGCCGTCGCTGGCATGCCAGGTCGTGATGCCATGGACATGACCAGAGGGTGAGGGCTGGATGGCCAGTAGGAGCCCTGAGTCGCGATGCTCAGGCACCCCCCCTTCAACATGCAAGCGGTTCGCGCGGGCGAGAGTGAAGAAGACACCGTGAGGGCCTCGCGTGATGATGCTCCTTGGAGGGGCCCTGCAGGCTCAACACAAAAGGAATGAGAGTTCGTCGTGACAATCGACAGTTAGCCGTTAGCTGCTTTGGAGAGGTGATGAGGCGCGAAAGGCCTGGCGGGGTGCATTGGGGCGCCCGTGAACCAGCGCTGGGCTCACGGGGCCCGTCCTCAAGGCGGGTTGCACCCGGCACTGGGCCTTACCTTGGAGTGGGTTCCTGCAAATTTGGTTAGATGCCGGTGCTCTACGTCCTCGGGTCCCGGCTCTCAGGCTGGTCTTAGTCGTCGCTGGTATGCCAGGTCGCGATGCCATGGACAAGACCAGAGGGTGAGGGCCAGAGAGCCGGTAGGATCCCTGAGTCGCGATGCTCAGGCACCCCCCCTTTAACGCGCAAGCTTGGTTAGATGTCGAAACTCTATGTCCTTGGATCCCGGCTCTCGGGCTGGTCTCAGCCGTTGCTGGTATGCCAGGTCACGATGCCATGGACAAGACCAGAGAGTGAGGGCCGGAGAGCTGGTAGGAGCCCTAAGTCATGATGCTCAGGCACCCCCCCCCTTTAATGCGCAAGCTTTCGACATCCAAGAAGAAAAGGTACCGTGAACAGGCACCAAATAACAAGCATGATGGGTCGAAAGCATGGCCCTAAGATAAATGCAAAAGGGATACATGCCACTGGGTCTGACCCAAGCGGCTTGGGGATAATGCAGCCCGAGGGGCGCCCCCAACAGATTAAGCTAAGAACATGAAATGAAAGGGATACACGCCGCAGGGACGGACCCACGCGGCCTGGTAATAATGCGGCTTTGAGGGCGCTCCCAGCTGGAAATGAAACTTGAAAGATGTCACCTAATGATGCTGAAGACGAAGGATGTTGATATAGCAGACTCGGTGGGCTGCGGGAGCCGATCCTCACGAGCCCCCAGGCCCTGGGGCCTCGGGAGGCTCTGGAGGCGCTGGTGGCTCCTTGAGGACCATCTCCATCTCCAACAGGG
Organism: Triticum dicoccoides; assembly: GCF_002162155.2. Lineage (NCBI taxonomy): Eukaryota > Viridiplantae > Streptophyta > Magnoliopsida > Poales > Poaceae > Triticum > Triticum dicoccoides. Next base: position 171,044,162 of record NC_041393.1, on the reverse strand, counting down.
CTGCGGCACGCCTGTCCTCTCGAGCCCCCAGGATGGCCCTCATGAGGCGCTGATGCGCGGCAGCCGCGTTCGGCAGGCCATAAGGCATGCGAGCATAGCTGTGGGGCGGACCCTTGCAGTGCCCCACTTGCAAAGGCCAGAGGCGCTCCTGAGACGCGGCTCGGTTGAACCCTGGTATGTCGATGCAGACGCACAGCCCACCATCCTCGCCTGGATGGGGGGTCACAGCGGGTAGGCGGTGGCCGCCTCTCATGACTCTTGACTCCTGTAGCTCCTGAATGGCCTTGCTGACGAACTCCTGAGGGTTTGGCCCTCCTTGCCTTGCTCCTTCTTGAGGGAAACGTGCTTCGAAACACGCCTCCACGTGGTACCCTAGCGCCTCCCTCGTGACCTTGGCGAGGTCGGCGGCCCTCCAGGGGAGAGCCCCCGAGCCCTGCCTGAGGGGCGTGCCGGGCGCGCCTCCTTATGCGATAGAAGGAGGCTCCCCCTGAGCAGGCGCGGGCCCTGAGGGGCCTGCCTCCTGAGTGGCCGGGCCGGACGATGTCTTCTTCTTCTTGGGGGCGGCCTCGGGAAGCCTCCTGCTTCCGCGGTCCGGGTCTTCCAGTGACGCGGCCTGGAAGGCTCGCTCCAGGGAGCACACTGCATCTCTCTCTTCGCAGGGCACCGTGATGACTCCGCCACTTCCTGGCATCTAGAGGACGTTGTAGCCGTGGTGGGTTACGGCCATGAACTTGGCCAGCGCTGGGTACCCGAGGATGACATTGTACGGCAGGCGAATGTGGGCGACGTCGAAGTCAATGAGCTCGTTGCGGTAGTTGTCGCGTGCCCCGAAGGTGACAGGGAGGCGAACCTGCCCGATCGGGACCGTGGAGCCGTCGGTGACTCCAGAGAAAGGCTTGGTTGGCTGAAGCTGATTGTAGGGCACTTGGAGATTGTTGAACGTTTCCACAGACAGGATGTTGAGTCCTGCCCCGCCATCGATGAGGGTCTTGGTGACTAGCACGTTGCTGATGATCGGGGAACAAAGCATTGGGAGGACTCCGGCTGTGGCCGCACTTGAGCTGATCCGCAGAGCTGAACGTGATGGCGCATGCCGACCACCTGAGAGGGCGTGTGGCCTCAAGCTTGGGAAGGACTGCATTTACTTCGCGTGTGAACTTCTTGAAGATGCGCTGAGAGGCTGGGGCTTGAGCTCCGCCCAGGATGCAGGCGATCGCGCGTGGCTCCTGGAAGCCCCCAGCCTCCTCGTCCTGATGACGGTCCTCGTTTCTTCTTGGCTACGGCGGCAGCGGAGGGAGGCCTGCGTTCCCTTGCGGGCGGTTCTCGCGAGGCTGATCCCTCCAGACGCCCTCGCGAGGCGGGTCCTGCCAGCGATCCTCGTGAGGTTGGTCGCGCCACCCCTGGCGTGGGCTGCGGTCTCCCCAGCGTCCTGCGTTCCTTCCTCCCCCTCGGCCATAACCCTGGTCATTACGGTCGGGACGTCGGCCGACTCTTCCTTCACGCATGGCCTGGAGCTCTTGGCATTCATTGGTGTTATGGGTGTGGAGGTCGTGGTACACGCAGTACCGACTGCCCTTGGAGGGTTCGGGCTGATCTCTGCCCCGCTTGGTGTCTGGCTCTGCCGCGAGCACGGCAGCCCCCTTGCGCTTCACGTCCTTGGCCTTGAGCTTCTTCTCTTCTGGGTCTGTGGCAGGCAGCTCGAGGAGAGAGAGGCACCCCTCCTTAGCTCTGGCGCACTTGGTCGCCAAGTTGAACAGCTCCAAGGAGGTGCACAGGTCTTCATGCATCGCCAGCTCCTCCTTCATCTTGACGTCGCGCACGCCGTCGGTGAAGGCTAAGATGATGGCCTCCTCGGTCACCTTGGGGATCTTGAGGCGCGCGTTGTTGAAGCGCTGGTTGTACTTCTGCGGGGTTTCCCCTGGCTGCTACTTGATACGGCGCATGTCGCTTACGGCGGGTGGCCGGTCGCGAGTACCCTGGAAGTTGGCGATGAAGCGGGTGCGCATCTCGTCCCAGGAGGAGATCGTGCCAGGTGCCAGATTCAGGAGCCATGTGCAGGCCCCGTCCTTGACGCCATAGGAAACCAGTTCGCCATGACCTTCTCGTCTCCATTGGCGACCTCGATGCCCAGCTCGTAGAGCTGGAGGAACTCTCCAGGGTCAGCCATGCCGTCGTAGCAGGGAGGCAGGTCCGGCTTGAACTTGCCGGGCCACGTGACGCTGCGCAGCTCGGGGGTGAAGGCGCGGCAACCCGCTATGGCCACAGGAGGCCTTGGGCAATGAAGAGCTTGGTCCTGTGGGTCCCCATGCGCTGTAGCTGGGAGCAGCGCGGGGTCTTGACGTGCTGGAGCAGGGAGCGCTCGAGCAGCTTCTCGAGGGCGTGGGACTTCTTGGCAGCTCTGCTCCTGCCGCGCTGGCGCCTGACGGTGCGGGTTCCGCTCAGGGTGTAGCAGTGCGGCCGTCTCGCCTCATGGACGGGTGCTGGGATGATGCTTGCTGCTCGTTCCCCGCCGGGCCGGTGGCGGCATTGACGGCAGGTGACGGGGAATGACAGGGGCGCCCGCCGACGGGGGCTGTCTGGGCGACGCGGGAAGCAAGGGCGGCGCGGCGCTCGATGCGGGCCCGACGAGCGTCTGACATGGACGCGATGGTCGGAGAAGAACAGGGCGACGGGGGACGAATTCCGGCGCACCCCTACCTGGCGCGACAAATGTTGGATTTCGGGTTCCGGCAGACCCTTGAGGTTCGAACACTGGGGTGCACACGGAGATTACGCCCTCTGCCTACCTGCTCCTCACCGAATCGCTAGGTTCTAAACTACCAAAGGATCAATACAAGAGACACAAGGTTTATACTGGTTCAGGCCACCATTGTGGTGTAATACCCTACTCCAGTGTGTGGTGTGGTGGATTGCCTCTTGGGCTGATGATGAACAATACAAGGAAGAACAGCCTCGCGAGGGTCTGTTCTTGGCTGGTGCGATGAACTGCTAGGAGGAGTTCAGTCGCTCTATCTACTAGTTTCTCGGTGGGGATCTCGATCCTGATCTCGATGCCTCTACCCTGGGGGTGGCTAGTCCTATTTATAGGCAAAGGCCCTTGGCCTCTACCCAAATATTGAGCGGGAAGGGTGCCAACAACTGGCCATTTTGAAGGGGAACAGCGGGTACACTTATCCTGACTAAAGTTGGTCCTCGCCTGTCAAAGGCTCTGGTGGTGACGCCGGCTTGGGCTCCACAGTGACCTCCATCCCGCCGTTGGACTGGTCTTGGTCTTGTTGCACCGAAATGGATGCCTTTGCTTGATGCTCTCGTCTGCGCTTGCTCCCTTTTCACCAAAGAGGAAAGGAGGACACTGCGCCGACTGGCGCCCGACTGGCGCCCTTGGTCGTCATGGCTTGTGTCATGGGCACCTCGTGAGGTACCCCGCCTTGAACTCTCCGCCTCCTCGCGAGCCAGCCTGATGAGGCCGTGCCTGAGGAAGCTCCTTGTCGTCCGCCCCGCAAGGCTTGGCCCCTCGCGAGGGTCTTGAGCTTGTGTTGATGGAGATGGGATGCGCTGGGCCCCCCTTTGAGCCACGCCGCAGGCCGCAGGCAGGCAAGTCTGGGGACCCCCGTTCCCAGAATGCCGACAATGTTGTCAGTACTCCACTAGTACTATTGGACAGGGAGCTTAAAAAAGTTACTATTGGGCTGGCTATATGTGGTGAAATCCTAGTAGGAAGATCATGCGCGAGAACAAGCACATTCACGTGGTTGAAAACAAATTAGAAACCATCTCGAGTACAAATCTAGGAGTACGTACGAATCTAACAATATTGATTGGGCGTTGTCGAATGTTGATACTTTTTTGATCAAAGTAGAGATACTTTGACTACACATAAAACTTATATGTAAACCAGAAAGGATAGGAGGGAGTATATTGTACGTTCAAAAACGAAACGAACATTGAATACCCTTTATATATGATTTGAGGATGCTATGATCACCGGTTCAAAATTTTGAATCCGCCTTAGGTATCATGTGCCCCCACTCGTTCTCTCTCAATTTCATTTCGTGGTCTGGAGATTGATTGAGAGAAGACTAGGGTGGGTACATGCGAATGATACTCGGCGGAATGTTCAAATGAGGCATGCGGGAGGATGGACTCGACCGGAGGGCGACATGATCGATGGAGAAGAGGGCTCGAGAGGAATGGAAAATAAGCAAACGCCACATGATTATACTTGAACGGCTCAAATAAAGAATAACTTGTCTCGCTTGGCCTACATAGTGAAAGGCCTAATGCACAACATGGAGCACTGACGCTCGAATATGGCCGGGAAAACAGGGAAACCGACATGTGGGGCATACCCGTCGGGACAACGTAGCGCAGACTAGTCCAATGGAGGAGCTGGCCCACGACCTGCTCGCCACCGACAACCGTTCATGTGGGTCGTGGGGGCCAACAACGTGGCACAGCTCCAGCACCGCCTCTGGACACGGCGACCGCGGTGAGCGACACACTCATCGTTGCTAGACACGGTCGGTTTCAGTGTGCCGAGGGTGGCATTAGTGTTGTGGCATGACCAACAGTATGTTTGGTTTGTGCCCAAGGTTGCCCCATCAAAGCATTGGGTAGCCAAATTTTTGGTTGAGGTATTGGTTGCCCATGATTTGGCCGACATTGGCAAGAAAAATGAACTAGAGTTGGCTAGAGTTCATTGGCATGCCAAAAAAATGGCAACCATCCAAACAAAGACCAATCTTTGGGCCATGACCAAAATTTTGGTAAGGTGCACTTTGGTGTCAGGACCCCGACTCAATGCCACATCGATCTAGCATGTAACACCTCATATCACTTTGCGGCCTCACGCACGGTATCCCCACGGGTGTCGCCTTACCTTTGCCCGGGACCGTTTGCGCCTTTTGGCACACGTATATGATGGTGTCGCTAGCATCCATATGATAAAGAGCCCGGGCTGACATGGCTAGTCGTAAACCCAAAGTGGCACTAACTTACAGGGACAGGCATCCATGACCCAGCATCGAACGTGTCGGTCATCAGCGAGTGAATCCAGGCTGTAGCACTGGCCTAACAGGACTCCGGTGAACCGGGCTGTAGCGGGCTAACAGGACTCCGGTATTCATCGCATGACATTTCCCCGAAGGGACAGACACAGGATCGAAGAAGGACACATGCCGGCCAGCCTAAGTGTTCCGGAGCAGTAGCAAGCTACCAGGGCTCAGTGGAAGCACTAGGAGACATTTCCCGGTAAGAGAGACTACTAAGGATAAACAACTAGATAGTTAGATCCCACACATAGCAATACACATTACACGTACGCATAACATGCAAGTATGTGCTGTACAACATGGCATCACAGCATAACTCAACAACTCATATAGATAAGGCTCAAAGAGCCATCATAGCATTTATTACAAACAGGGGTCACATGACCCAACATTCAGAGCAATCAAGCAACAAACGGAAGCATTATATGTCTGAGTACAGACATCTATAAATGAAAAAGGCTGAAAGCCTAACTATCTACAACATCCGATCAAGATCGTAGCTGAGGTACTAGCTACTAGTCGAAGTCCAAGAGAACACTAGTAAGACCGAAGTCTCCGCTGCAAAAACATAAATAAAGCAACATGAGTACAAAGGTACTCAGCAAGACTTACATCAGATCCTATCATACATGCACTTGTATCAAGAGAGTAATGTGGAGTTTAGTTGCAGCAAGCCAGCTTTGACTCTGTGGCTATCCTGTTCTACGACTACCAGAACTTCTTTGAGGTGATATGGCGCACACGAGTCCACTAATCACCACACAATACACTACTATGGATTCATTCCCGTCTCCCTACGAGAAGGCCATCCATAGCACTCACACTTGTCTTGAGCATTTTATAGTATCCACTTCAAGTTGTCTATGTACCATGTAAGCATCCAAGAAGTCCATAACCGCAGACCCGGCTATTCGAATAGATCATATTAACCCTGCAGGGGTGTACTTCTTCACACACGCTCTCGCCACTTACCGCCATGTACACGTCATGTATCTCGGCAACCTTCAAGCGGAAGCCTGGCGAGGGTGTCGGCCACGACCTGACTAACCACACAAGACTCTAGCCCAGGTTTATTGCCTATTCGGGTTCCATCCGCAAGGAGATCCGGCCGGGGTTTCACTCACGGCCCCAAACGATGTGTGCAGGGTTCCCAAGCCCACCTCGCCGGATGGATCTACGCTTGGTACATCGTGCCACTTGTGCCTAGTCTGTCCCAAGCCCACCTAGCCGGGTGCCACTTGGTAGACTACTAACACTGCCTATAAACACCAGAAACTAGTTGCGACTCCTGGACAGAGATCAAGTTGGTTAATAAGTCGAGAGAGTCAATTAAGGATCCCAATGTGTGGTAGTATCGAGTCATTGGACAACATACATAGAACTCAGTGCTTAAGGACGGCTCCAGTGAGACAACCCACCATGTACTCCTACATGGCCTCTCACCGCTACCTTTACCAAATCGTGTTCACACACTTAACTCTCAGCACCAGAACAGATCGTAACACTCCAATTCATTCCCAATGAATCAGACCTGACACAACTCTAAGCAATAGCAGGCATAGCATGGTAGGAACACAACATGGCTCAATCAACTCCTACACATGCTAGTGGGTTTCAACTATTTACTGTGGCAATGACAGGTCATGCAGAGGAATGGGTTCAACTACCGCAGCACAAAGTAGCTGATGAATCGTTGTTGTCCTAATGCAATAACTGAGAGCAGGAGCGAGAGAGTAGGATTATATCGGAATGAACAAGGGGGTTTGCTTGCCTGGTAGATCAACAGGGGGGCACTACTCCTCAGACAGGTACTCTGGAACGGTCTCCGGAGCAGGACCTATCGAGAACGAACGGTGTCGGCAATCAATACACAAACATATGCAACAATATGATGCATGAGCATGGCATGTAGATGTGATGCTGCTTGAGCTAATGCAACTAGTATCCATTTGGTTGAAATCCATTTGAACCAAAGGTTCAAATGCATCTCCAAATTAAGCTCCTATATATGCCATAATGTGTTTCTCATATTCAGCATGTATAAGTTGGTTTGTCATGCATGAAACTAGTACAGATGGATAGATTACATTTTTCTGATAATTTTTCATATATAAATTATTTCAATCTGAGCTACGGTTGAATTTCTATGAATTTTTGAAGTTTTGCTAATTTTCTGGAATTTCCTGATTAAAAATAATTCCAGAAAAAGGATAACTGCGTCAGCATGACGTCATCACTACATCAGCGGGTCAACGCGGTTGTCCATGTCAAATCTGACACATGGGGTCCACCCGACAGTGTCATGGTTAAATAACAGAGGATAATTAAATTTAAACTAATCCTAAACTAGAATTAGAAGGGACGGGCCCCACTTGTCATTGAGCCAGGGGAGGTCAAACCCCCTGGTCAACTGGGGCTAACACGCCGGCGTTTAGCCGCCGGCGGCAGCAAACGTGGCGGAGGGCGCGGGATTGCCACTCCGGCGCCCAATCGAGCAGCGGAGGGCACGCGCGGGAAGCTGGGGCTCGCGCGCATCCACTGGTGCCCTCCGTTTCACCGGAGACGGCCTAAATCGACGGCGCCGACCACTTGGGCGGCGGCTGGAGTTCGGGCACGAGCGGGATCGGGCTGCAGGGTACGGGGAGGCAGGGGAGAAGGGGGGGTTCGACGGCGGGGCTCACAGCGAATCCAACGGCGTCGTCGGCGAGCTCGGGGAAGGCTTGGGGCAGCCGGAGCGACGACGGCGATCTCGTCGGCCGAAGCTTGAAGACGACAGCGATGGCGATGAAGCGGAGCTCGCCCGGGTTGCTTTGCTCGGTGAGGAGGGAGAGGGGGTCGCGGCGGAGCTGGGAAGCGTGTCGGGGAGGTGAGGCAATGGCCGAGGCCACGGTGGCTATGGACGACGGCGACGGTGATTTCGGCCGCGAGAGAGGGGGCGAGGGGGAGGAGAGAATGGCACGGGAGAGAGGGGGGTGAGGCCAGGGGGATCGGGGCGCCACCGAGAAGAAGCATCGCGGCGTCGTGCTGGCAGGGGAGGTAGGCAGGCGAGCTGGTGGCGTGGCGCTCCGCCCGTGCGCGCGCGTCGGCCACACGCCTGGCCGACTAGTGCTAGGAGGACGACGGCGGTGGTGGGCTGGGCTGGCCTGCCGGGCCAGAGGCGCCAGGTAAGAAGCCCAGATAAGGTTTTTCCTGTTTTGTTTTTCTTTTTCTATTTTTCTGACATTTGTTTTGATTTAATTTAAAATATTAAATCATTTTATTACCTTATGCCAATTTTTGCAGGAGCTAACTATATTATTCCAGAGCTCCTTTATAAATGGCATAATTTTTGGACAATATTTTATATATATAACAATATATATCCAAAGCAAATAATTACTGCATTAATTCCAAATGCCCAAAATAAATACTTATGAGGTCCTAAAAATATTGGTTTGATTTTTATCTCTGTCCAATATTTTCAGAGAGAAACATGAGCATTTTCTTGGACCTTTTTGGAGCAATTTTTATTTGGGTCATTTCCAGCAATGATTCTGAGGGTTTCACAAATCCCCATTTCAAATTTAAATGGAATTTAAACATGATGCACACATGACTAGCTAGCCTTGAGCATACCAGAACTAGGGATGTGACATTTGGCCACAATCCAAACACACCCCAAGAGCCGGCTCGTCGAGGATGCACGGGGCGCCGCAACGCGTCTGCAGAGTGGTGTAGTGCGGCCAACTGCATCCTCAGGACCTAAGACCATGCCGGGTCGTCTTGCTTTTTCAATGACATGCGGGGATCGCATGTGAGCAAAGGGCATCTCCAACGTTGCCACGACCGCAGCTGACTACCCTGGCACACAAAAAACCCTCGTCCCTCGCGTCGTCCCATGGCGCGTTTCCAGCCGGCGCTAGCTGCCCGCATTCATGTCGTCCGTTCGTATGCCGTCGTTAAGAGGCTCGGTGCCCGAGGAACCAAATCCGGCGACTTAATGGCGCACCCGGACGCTTGGCCTCACCGGAATGCGCTACTTAAAGTGGCAACGCCTAGCTAACCTCCACACCATAGCGCATCGTCCTCCTACCTGGCACCACATCCACCATGACCGCAAGCGCGAACGCTCTGCGGGAGAGGTTGTCTACGGGGATGAAGCTTGAGGTCGCCGCCCTAGCTCAAGTCACCTCTCGCGATGCAATAGCGGTGTAGCCGGACGTGGACGCGACCGCACAAGCGATGGCCACGCTGGCAGCCGACGACGGGAGCATCGTCAGCCACGCGTCCTACTTGTCGCCATCAAACATCCAGCACTGCTGAGGTCGGGGACTCCTCCGAGGATGAGTAGGGCATGGGAGGTGGCAGTGCATGGTGTGCCAACTGGCCGGTCCGTATCCCGTGTTCTACTCTTCCTCGCCGGAGACCGCACCTTCACTTCACGGGTCTTGAACCCCGCCCCCATACATAGAGATCGCAGATGGAGGATGTCGGTCGCCACCGTAGAATAGGTTTAGGGCCAGGTTTCTTTTTTATGTCTTATAAAAGTTCGAAGTGTAATGAAAATCTGCCGTGTTTGCATTAATCTTGGCTGGTGTATATGAACTTCCACAATAATGTAGTATATTGTAGGAGTACTAGCAAGATGCCCGTGCGTTGCATGGAAGATCAAGATCTTGTGGGAAAAAAGGATGAACGAGGGAAAGCCTTATCTACAAATGTGGAGAGGAGTGCGGGTAAATTGTCATAGTTTCCTTTCCATCTGTTAGATATAGATCAGACGGCCTATATTGCAGGATGACAGGCACACCATCATCACCAACTCTACTTTTTATTGAACCGAGACAAAGCTAACATGCGAAGTAAAATAAACACATAGGGTATTTACATATACAATTTATCTTAGGCACTCCAATAGTACGTCCACTACACATTCACGCATTTCACATCTTTCTACATCTACGGGAACCTACGAAAGGGTTAACGTAAATTACCTCTCTCTCTCCTCCCATTATTTTCATGGTGGTGGGCCCCTCCCTCCCCCCAATCTCCAATAAACAGCTCACATGTTTCACATTACGTTAATTACGTAACTGGGATTACGCAGGTGTAGCATTACTCATCCTAAAAAACCCAACTAAGCCAACCTCCCAGCATATCGCGCGGGAAAAGACCCGGCCACGCTGTTTTAGTCGGGATTACCGGATTACTAGTAGTAGTATCGATGGATCGTGCGAAGCAACAAGTTTTTTTTAGGGGGCGAAGCACCTAGTTTAAAAGGCAAAAAGGCGGTACACTCACAACACTCCTGTCACGGTCGCATTGCACACCACACACGTTCGGTCCTGCACACGGCACACGCAAACGGAATGTGCTTCGGCTTGCCTCTTCACTAACACGTGGGACTGCACTTGGAGAAAGCGACCATGCGCCAAACTCCCCCCGCCCACCGCACGAAAATCCTCCCCCCCCCCACCCAAAAATTCCCCCCAAATCCGATTCAACCGCCC